>NC_053154.1:314928008-315294675 GCF_016835505.1 Polypterus senegalus
TCAGTCAGGTCTCCTCTTAATCTCCTTAAGGCTCAGCTCTTTTAATCTTTCTTCATAACTCATCCCCTGTAGCCCTGGACTCAGTCTTCTCTGGACCTTTTCTTGTGCTGCTATGTCCTGGAGACCATAACTGCACACATAACTCCAGATGAGGCCTCACCAGTGTGTTATAAAGCTTGAGCAGAACCTCCTGTGACTTGTACTCCACACATCAAGGCGCTATATAACCTGACAGTCTGTGAGCCTTCTTAATGGCTTCTGTCTGGCAGTTGATAGTGTCGAGTCCACTACGACTCTTAAATACTTCTTATAACGTGGACTTGAGTATTCCGATTAGAACATTAGAACACCCGAGACGAGAGCAGGTCATTCAGCCCAACAAAGCTTGCCAGTCCGATCCACTTCATTCTTCAGAATAACATCAAGTTGAGCTTTGAGGGTCTCTAAAGTCTTACTGTCTACCACACTACTTGGTCACTTATTCCAGGTGTCTGTACTTCTCTATGTCAAGAAGAACTTCCTAATGTTTGCGTGAAATTTCCCCTTATCAAGTTTCCAACTGTGTCCCCATGTTCTTGATGAACTCATTTTAAAATAACAATCTCGATCCAATGGACTAATTCTCTTCATAATTTTAAACTCTTCACTCAGGTCTTCTCTTCATCTCCTTAAGGCTCAGCTCTTTTCATCTTTTCTCATAACTCATCCCCTGTAGTCCTGGATCAGCCTAGTCGCTCTTCTCTGGACCTTTTCTTGTGCTGTTTTGTCCTTTTTGTAACCTGGAGACCCAAACTGCACCCAGGACTTCAGATGAGGCCTCACCAGTGTGTTATAAACTTGAGCAGAACCTCCTGTGACATTCTGTTAGCCTTCTGAACACTGTTTGGCAGTTGATAGCGTAGAGTCCACTATGACTCCTAAACCCTTCACATAAGGTGGACCCACGGTTTTTATGACCACCCATCATGTATGCAAACCTCACATTTTGACTTCCATCCATCCATCCATCATCATAACCCGCTATATCCTAACTACAGGGTCACGGGGGTTCTGCTGGAGCCAATCCCAGCCAACACAGGGCAAAAGGCAGGAAACAAACCTTGGGCAGGGTGCCAGCCCACCGCAGGATGCGCACAAACACACACACGTACACCAAGCATATACTAGGGACAATTTAGGACCGCCAATGCACCTAACCTGTATGTCTTTGGACTGTAGGAGGAAACCCACACAGACAAAAGGGAGAACATGCAAACTCCACGCAAGGAGGACCCGGGTAGCGAGCCCGGGTCTCCTAACTGCGGGGCAGCAGCGCTACCACTGTGCCACTGTTCTGCCCCCACATTTTGACTTCCTATGTGTAATTCTTTACATTCACTGACATTAAATTTCATCTGCCACTAATCTGCCCAAGCCTGTCTGCTCTCCAAGTCCCTCTGTGATGATTCAATGGATTCTCGACTATTTGCCAATCCACCTATCTTGGTATCATCTGCAGTCCATATGTTGCAGGTTTGTGGTTCACCACCAGCAGTTACCACAATGCAAAATGTGTGAACTAGGGGGTATTCTGGTGGGTTTCATGACAAAACACTTGGCGCAGTCGGCAGGATTGTACTGTGGATTGTGACAATAGATGCACTATACCAGCGCTCAACCCGACACAGACAGACACGGGACGCACACACTAAAACAAAGTGCTTTTATTTTTATTTTTCTTGGCACAGGCACAACAAGCACTAAGTACACACCTCCAAACAATAATATATTCTCCTTTTTTCTTCTCCACTCCTCTCCGGCAAGCTTAGTCACTCTCCTCTCAACTCTTGGAATATTGCTTGCTGGCCCCTTATATAGGTCACCTAGAAGTGCTCCAGGTGCTCGTTGGCCTACTCCTGGCAGCACTTTCGGTTGTAATGGAAAAGCTGCTCTCCCTCCTATCTCAGCTGCAGCACTCCCTGGTGGCACCCACGTCCCAACAAGGCAGCACCAAACTCCCACTCCCATGAAGCCCTGCAGAATCCCGAGGCATTGCTGCAACCCAGGGGGGCTGCCATCTAGCATTTCCGGGGGAGGTAACGTTCTGACCACGCTTGTTCTTCCAGCCTGGAGGCATCCCGTCAACTAAAAAGAAGACAATATGCAATGCAACTCTGGCCCCTTCTTCAGACGAGATGTGATCAGTTCTCTCGAAAACTTGCATATTGTAATCTTTATAAATAATAAAAGGGATCATTTTGCTTGACTTCTCACAGTACTCAAGAGGGGGTGAAGTCTCAGATACCTGGGTGTCTACAGAGAACCTGACCTGGTTGAAGCATAACGACACCTTGGTGAAGAGGGCACGACAACGTCTCTACCGCCTCAGACGCCTCAGGGATTTCAGGGTACCCTCATGAATTACTAAAGAACTTCAATACACCTACTGTTGAAAGTATCTAGACAAGAAGTATCACCACCTGGTATGAAGGCGGCACACACCGCAGAACCACAAAGCTCCACAGAGAGTGGTGTGAGGTGCTTGATGACCTACTTCCAGCAGCTCTTCTGGTCTGTGGTGAAATAACCACCCATAAGGGCTCAGGGGCAGCTGCAGCACTCCCTGGTGGCGCTCCCGGATCCCAACAGGGCTCTATGTAACTCCATCTCCCATAAAGTCTGAGGCAACTGTTGCCACCCATGGGGGCTGCCATCTAGAATCCCAGGGGAGGTAATGTTCTGTCCACGCTTGCTTCCCCGGGTCCTCTCAGCGAAGAGGCGTCCCGGCCGTCTATGACAGTTTGGCTTTTCTTTCAGTATTGAATTTAAAATGATACTATCTTTCATTCTATTTAATGCTTTTATATATCCTGTATCACACACGTGCACATGGGAGGCAGCTAGAGGGCTTATATAATAGTAATACCACAACCAGACCATGGGGTGGCGAGCTGCACAAACTCTCTCTCTCTGTCCTCTGCAGACTATCTTTGGGAAATCCCACTAGGTGCCGGCGCTTTTGATGATGTCACTTCCGGTACCGCCACCATCGATGAAGTCACTTCCACTACTGGCACCATCGATGATGTCACTTCTGGTCTTTAGGGCATCACTAGAGAAGGCAGTCATTATGCAGCTAAATGACCACCTCAATAAACCTGCTATTCTTGATAAGTTTCAGTCGGGTTTCAGAACAAATCACAGCACAGAAACTGCACTCGTTAAAGTAGTAAATGACTTGCGGGTGAATGCAGACAGAGGTCGTTTATCTGTTCTCATCCTCTTAGATCTGAGTGCTGCATTCGATACCATTGATCAGAATATTCTTAGAAATCGCCTTAGTCAGTGGGCCTCTCTGGCAGTGTCTTAAATTGGTTTGAAACCTACCTGGTAGATAGAAAAAACTTTGTTATTTGTGGTAATTATACTTCAAAGACCCCTGATTTTCTATATGGTGTTCTACAAGACTCTATCCTAGGTCCGCTGCTCTTTTCGATTTACATGCTTCCATTTGGTCAGATTAACTCAGGGCATAATGTGAGCTACCACAGCTATGCTGATGACACACAACTGTACTTATCAATAGCTCCTGATGACTCTGACTCTCTCGATTCACTAAAACAATGTCTTACTTGTGTTTCTGAATGGATGAGTAGTAATTTTCTCAAACTAAATAAATAGAAAACTGAAATTTTAGTAATTGGCAATAATGGTTATAATGAGGTAATTAGAAATAAACTTGATGCATTAGGATTAAAAGTCAACACGGAGGTAAAGAATTTAGGGGTAACCGCTGACTGTAATCTAAATTTTAAATCGCATATTAATCAGATTACTAGGAGAGCATTTTCTCACATAAGAAACATAGCAAAAGTTAGACCTCTTATAACATTGCAAGATGCTGAGAAATTAAACAACGCTTTTGTTGTTTAGTCGACTAGATTACCGTAACGCACTCCTCTCAGGACCACCTAAAAAAGACATCAATCGATTGCAATGAGTGCAGAATGGAGCTGCTAGAATCCTAACTAGGAAAAGAAAATCTGAGCACATCTCTCCAGTTTTGATGTCACTACACTGGTTGCCTGTGTCATTCAGGATTGACTTTAAAATCCTGCTTATAGTCTACAAAGCCTTAAATAATCTGCTCCATCTTCTATATCGGAATGTCACACCTTACACACCAAAAAGTAACCTTAGATCTTCAAATGAGTGTCTGCTTGGAATTCCAAGAGCTAAACTTAAAAGAAGCAGTGAGGCGGGCGGCTTTCTGCTGTTATGCACCTAAAATCTGGAATAGCTGACCGATAGGAATTCAGTGGAGCACTTTAAAAAACTGCTGAAAACTCGTTACTTTAACGTGGCTTTCTCATAACTTCATCTTAGTTTAATCCTGATGCTCTGTATATTCAATTAATTATCATTATTATTCATGGTGACTCCAAAATCCATACTAACCCCTACTCTCTCTTCTGTTCTTTTTCAGGTTTTCTGGGGTGGCGACCTGCGCCACCACCACCTGATCAAAGCACCGTGATGTCCCTCCATTGATGGATTGAAGGCCAGAAGTCCACATGAGTGTCATCATCAAGTCCTTCCATGAAAACCCTGAATACCATAAGGACTGATTGAGGTTATTGATGTCAGGCAGAATGCCTAGAGGGGGCTGGGTGGTCCCATGGCCTCAGAACCCCTGCTGATTTTATTTTTTTTCTACAGCCGTCTGGAGTTTTTTTTTTGTTTTTTCTGTCCCTCCCTGGCCATCGAACCTTACTTTTTGCTTTGTTAATTAGCGTTCCCTTATTCTAATTTTTATTTATTTTGTCTTTTTTCTCTTTCTTCATCATGTAAAGTACTTTGAGCTGCATAATTTCTATGAAAATGTGCTATAGAAATAAATGTTGTTGTTGTTGTCACTTCTGGTTCCTATGCTCTTGATGATGTCACTTCTGGTCCCGACAGCATCACTTCCAGACGAAATCCATTTTACTCAGCCCAAGTCAGTCCTGTTTTGGACATTGTGCCATACACAAGTCATGGAAAAAATACCCATTTAGCAGTCAAGGATATTATACAGGTGGCTGCCTCTAACCTTTGATGTTTCCTGTGTCTTACTGTGACACCTGTATATTTGTATCATTTTATTTTAAGCACCTGGGGCATAGGAAAGGCACTATATAAATAAAATGTATTATTATTACTATTTTTATTAAAGCAGGCCAGAACTGGCGGCATGCTGAGGAGCAGGGCTGGGCAGCTCCCACTGTGCCTACGTGATACTGTAGGTCCTTGTCTTGGAGTGTCTCGTCTGCTTCATCCAGGGCTTAATTATCAGCATTGATTAGCCGTGAGCTGAGGAAGAGACTAGAGTTCAGATCCCAGATTTATAATGAAGCTATCAGTGGGCTGCGGCCCTGGTGGGTGACAAAGGTCCCAAGCATCACAGGTTTTTCTTTCTCCATTATTCTTTCACAAAGCGGATGCCGACCGTCTTGCAGCAGAGCTCTGCAAATGACTCCGGATGCAGACAGATGACGCAAAAAACCAGTCCTGACTTGGAGAAGACTAATGATGTGCCCTTTTGTCAGCTCCACTTTATAACCTGATACCGCTAATGCGGATACCGGCGGCTGCAATCAATGTGTGTCAGACGCCGATCGATGCTGTGGTTAGCCCCGAGTCATCCTTATTCTCGGAATTTGTGGGCTCTGCAGCCCCGCTGGAAGGCACGATGCTAAAAATGAAGTCTTGAATGTGTAGCCCTGTGCCTGAAAATGTCACAAGGGGTGCTGAACAACATCTGTAGGAGGCAATGAAGAGCCTGCATATACTGTACGGTGGGCAGTGCCGTCACGATAAGCACTCGTGAAAATGGATGGCTGACTGGTATGGACACATCCCTAATCCACGAGCTCCTGGGTCTGTCAAGACATCAGGGCCCAGTGCTCCAACTTCTAGCAACAGCCAGAACTGTTAAATGGAAATGTGTTATTCAACCAAATCGCAATGTTAATTTGCAGCACATTCATCATTTTTTGGACAATCTGCTCTTTCTCTTTATGTATTGTGGACACCGGGGGGGGCGATCCAACTCCCCAAAACACCCGACACAGAGGCACGGACACAAATGTAAAAGCACAAGGGAGTTGTCATTGTGGGAAAATCTTCTTAGGCAAGCGTTTCCCACCACAGCCACGTTGCAGTTAAGCACTCCAATAGCAACATACAGCACTCTGCGACTCTCTCTGCCTTTTTTTTCTTCTCCCTCTCTCTCGGACTCTCTGCCTCCTCCACTCTTCCTCACAAGCTTCATCCTCCTTCGTCCCGACAAGTGGCAGCCAACTCCTTTTATGTTCCATCTGGAAGAACTTCCGGTGTCCTGAGGCTGTAGTTTAGAAGCAGGTGAGAACTCGATAAAGTAGGACTCCCCAGTCCCCGCAGCACCCCCTGGAGGCACCCACGGAGCTAAACAGGGCTGAGCCGACAACTGTCAAGATGCTCAGGTAATGTGGGTGTGTGTGTGTGTTGTGACAACTATAGGGGGCGCCAAACCTGACACGGACAGACGCGGGAGGCAAACTTATCAAAAGCACAGGTGAATTTTATTTTGTTTCTTCACTTGTGGACAACGCCATTCTCGTTCCCAAGCACAAGCCCACTACACCTCAACACAATGCTTTCTTTTCTTCTTTTGTCTCTCAGTCTTTTTCTCCTCCTCGGCCTGCTTTGTCTCCCTCCTCCCAACTCTGTCTGCTGTTACCCAGAAGTGCTCCAGGTGCTTGATGACCTACTGTACTCCTGCCATTTAGCAGTCCGGGGGAGACAATGCCCTGTGCATGCTGTCTCACTCTGTCCTTCCATTTTGAGGGCATCCCACCGGCTGCCCCCTCACAGCGCATTTATTTCTTTAACTAAGGCAGTGGTTTTCAGCCTGTGGGGCAGGCCCCCCTCGGGGGGGGCATAAAGTAACAAAAAGGGGAGCGCGAAGATGTGAAAAAAAGAAAACAAGAATCGAAAATATGAAAAATACATCTATTGACTTAAACTACATTCTGATACTAGAAAAATAAACATAGAGTTAGGTAAATGTCGATAAAAGTTAAGTAGGTATAATAAAATATGCATCTGTGATATATCATTAATTAAAAAACAACAAATTGGTATTAGTGGGCTCCTTTCAAAAATCGTTAGGGGGGCGCAATTAAAACTGTTATGAAAACTCGGGTCGCAAATACGTAAAGGTTGAGAAACGCTGAACTAAGGGAACTATGACCTTAAACATATTATCATATACAGTCACGGCCGAAATTAACGGCACCCCTAGAATTTTCCCAGAAAATTCACCATTTCTCCCAGAAAATTGTTGCAATTACAAATGTTTTGGTATACACGTGTTTATTTCCTTTATGTGCATTGGAGCACCATAAAAAAAACAGAGAAAAAAAGCCAAATCTGACATAATTTCACAGGAATCTCAAAAACCAGGCTGGACAAAATTATTGGCACCCTCAACTGAATATTTGGTTGCACGCCCTTTGGAAAAAATAACTGAAATGAAGCGTTTCCTATAACCATCAACAAGCTTGTGACGCCTCTCAACTGGAATTTCCGACTGCTCTTCTTTTGCAAACTGCTCAAGGTCTCTCAGATTTGAAGGGCGCCTTCTCCCAACAGCAATTCTGAGATCTCTCCATAAGTGTTCAATCGGATTTAGATCCGGAACTCATTGCTGGCCACTTCAGAACTCTCCAGCGCTTTGTCTTCAGTCATTTCTGGGTGCTTTTAGAGGTATGTTTTGGGGTCATTGTCCTCCTGGAACACCCATGACCTCTGACGCTGACCCAGCTTTCTGACACTGGGCCCTACATTGCGCCCCAATATCTTTTGGTAGTCTTCAGATTTCATGATCCCTTGCACACAGTCAAGGCATCCAGTGCCAGAGGCAGCAAAACATCCCCAAAACATCTTAAACCCTCCACCATGTTTGACTGTAGCTACTGTGTTGTTCTTTTCTTTGCAGGCCTCATTCCGTTTTCTGTCAACAGTAGAATGATGAGCTTTACCAAAAAGCTCTACCTTGGTCTCATCTGTCCACAAGACGTTCACCCAGAAGGATTTTGGCTTCCTCAAGTACATTTTGGCAAACACCAGTCTGGCTTTTTTATGTTTCTGTGTCAGCAGTGAGGTCCTCCTGGCTCTCCTGCCATAGCGTTTCATTTCGTTTAGATGTCGATGGATAGTTCGAGCTGACACTGTTGCACCCTGAGTCTGCAGAACAGCTTGAATATGTTCTGAAGTTGATTGGGGCTGTTTATCCACCATTCGGACTATCCTTCGTTGCAGTCTTTTATCAATTCTTCCCTTCCGTCCACGTCCAGGGAGATGAGCTACAGTGCCATGTGTTGTGAACTTCTTGATTATGTTGCGCACAGAGGACAAAGGAACATGAAGATCTCTGGAGATGGACTTGTAGCCTTGAGATTGTTGATATTATTCCACAATTTTTGTTCTCAAGTCCTCAGACAATTCTCTGCTCTTCTTTCTGTCCCCCATGCTTAGTGTGGCCCACTCAGACACACAACAGAAAGGTTGAGTCAACTTGCCTCCATTTTAACTGGCTTCAGGTGTCATTGCTATATTGCCAGCACCTGTTTCTTGTCACAGGTGAGTTCAAACGAGCATCATATGCTTGAAATAAAACGATCTACCCACAATTTGGAAAAGGTGCCAATAATTTTGGAGTTCTGTGTGACATGATGTCAGATTTGGCTTTTTTTCTCTGTTTTTTGTGTTGTTCCAATGCACATAAAGGAAATAAACATGTGGATACCAAAACATTTGGAATTGCAACAAGTTTATGGGAGAAATGGTGCATTTTCTGGGAAAATTCCCGGGGTGCTGGTAATTTCGGCAATGATTGTATGTCAGAAGCAATTTCAGGAGCTTATTCCAGCAAAACGTCTACCTTGAAACAGTCCTGGGCCCACATGCAAATCGACGATAGTTCTGCATTTAACACAATAAACCCCTTTACGCTCATCAGCAAGGTCAGGGGCCTGCGTCTGAGCACTTCATCAAGAAGCTGGTTAGAGTGGGTGGCCACACTTCATCACCCCTAACGCTCAACACTGGGGGGCTCCGCAGGGCTGTGTTCTGAGTCCTCTGCTGTATTCACTCCACATGTATGACCGCATGACTTTACATGACACTATCGTCATCGTCACGTGTGCTGATGGACACAGCTGTGGTGGGCCAGAAATCTGACAACAATGAGTAGGCACATCTAGATGAATTGGAGAGTCCGTCACACTGGTGTCAGGAGAAAACGTCAGCGCCTGAATGTCGGCAAGTCAAAGGGGTCGATTGTGGACTTTTGGGGATGACAGGGGCACTACCAACGCCTCAGTATTATCAGTACTATTAGGATGGGGTGTTGTACCATGTTAGCTATTATGGATGTAGTGAGAAGTCAAGCAAAATAACCTCTTTTATTGGCTAACTAAACTAATTACACTATGCAAGGCAACTCGGGCCCTTTCTTCAGGCGAGATGTAATCAGTTCCCTCGAAAACATGCATATTGTAATCTTTTTAGTTAGCCAATAAAAGGGGTCATTTTGCTTGACTTCTCACAGCACTCAAGCAGAGAGGGGGGAACAGTCTCAGATACCTGGGTGTCTACATCACAGAGAACCTGACCTGGTTGAAGCATAACGACACCTTGGTGAAGAGGGCACGACAACATCTGTACCACCTCAGGGATTTCAGGGTACCCTCACGAATTACCAAAGAACTTCTATACATCTACCGTTGAAAATATGCAGACAGGAAGTATCAGCACCTGGAATGGAGGCGGCACACACCGCAGGACCACAATGCTCCATGCAGAGTGGTGCTATCCCATCCTCCACCACCGTAGAAACGGCAAAAACCTCACCCAGCTCAAGCCTTGTTTACCAGGGAGTCATGTATCTAGAGCTATATATGCTAAAAAATATGCTGTACTTTGGAACACATGCATTTCACGTGTCTTTTGAATAGGAGTCAGCAGTTCTTATCACTGTATTACCAAAGAAATCACAACAATAAGGCACACCCGATTTCTTTTTCTCCAGTCTTCAATAAAAGCGCACTTGTTCTGTTATATTTCTATCTTTTGTGGAAGTGTTTATTTGATATTTGGACTTCAGTCTTCACACATTATACACTTCATGTCAAAATTTTGTCATTAGTACTAAAACATGAAAAAAGTTTTTGTTTCAGGTATGTGTTCAACATTTCTTTCATTTCCTGTCATCCTACATTTATATAGATCATTGTAGATACGGGACACACATGAAATGCATGTGTTCCAAATAACAAGATATTTTTTGGCCTATACAGGTCTAGGTACCGGACTCCCTGATAAACAAGGCTTGAGCTGGGAGAGGTGTTTGCTGTTTCTGTGGCGGTGGGAGGATGGCATAGCAGGCTGCTTGCTGCTTGAGCTTATCGACACATTTACAAGACAAAAGACGCTGACAGAATGGTGTGAGGTGCAAGTTTGTTTGTAAGCTTTAGTAATTCTAGTGTTAACACTGCCCAGAAGGGCAGCCAACTTCTCTGGGCTCAGTCTCATGTGAGATTGAAAGTAGCACAGTGACATTGGATTTTATGGCCAACATTTTTTTGGGAACAAAAACAAAGAAAAAATAGCCATAGAGTTCTCTGGGCCAAAAATGAAAAAGACCATCCAAGCTGTTGGTCAGGTCCAAAAGCCAGTGTCTGTCATAGTATGGGGCTGTGTCAGTGCCCTTGGCATCTGTGGGGGCTCAATTAATGTAGCAAATTTTGAAGCAACATATGCTGCCATCTAGACGCCATCTTCTCCAGGGATGTCCCTGTATTTTCCAGCAGCACAACACCAAAAGCACATTCTGCCTAGCTTACAAGTTCATGACTGCATAAGCAGAGAATGCGGGTACGAGATTGGCAGTCCTGACTTGTGTGGGGAATTATGAAGTACAAAATATGGCAATGATGACTCTGTACAATTGAGCAGCTAAAGACCCAGAAAATGGATGAATGGGGGAGAATCCATTTGGTAAAATTAACTGACTTGTGTCTTCTGTTACTAAATACTTAATAAGTGACATTAAAAAAAATGGGAAACAATCACGGGAAGTGAACACGGGTTCGCTTCCCAGGTCCACCCTGCGTGGAGTTTGCATGTTCTTCCTGTGTCTGCGTGAGTTTCCTCCAAGTACCCCGGTTTCCTCCCACAGTCCAAAGACATGCAGGTTAGGTGCATTGGCGATCCTAAATTGTCCCTAGTGTGTGCTTGATGTGTTTTTGTGTGCGCCCTGCGGTGGGCTGGCACCCTGCCCGGGGTTTGTTTCCTGCCTTGTGCCCTGTGTTGGCTGGGATTGGCTCCAGCAGACCCCTTGTGACCCTGTAGTTAAGATATAGCAGGTTGGATAATGGATGGATGGATGGATGGAAACAATCGACTGTCCCAATTTTTTTGGTGCGTGTTGCCAGTGATCAGATCTGACATGAGTGCATATTTAAAAAATAACAATTAAATAAATAAGATAAAACATCAAATAATATGTTGTTGTAATGTTTTCAAGGGTATACAAGTTTTAGGTCACTCATATTTGTTTTTATGAGCATTTTCCATACTTTCCCCCATTTTTTATTATGTAATTGGGGTTGTACATTCAGTCTCTCCTTCTGTCCTGGCTCGCCCCATTTACTTACAATAGCCCTAGAGACACTCACCCGTTTGATAATGACTTGAACAGCTGAGCAGAATGTACCCCACAGCCACACGTTACCTGCTTTGCATTAAGTCTGGTGGTCTGCTGAGCCCAACAATATGACGACTGCCTTAGACACAAGTATCCCCACAAGCAAACGCACTGTTTTGTACAATAAAGTTCCCTGTCATTTTGAGATGATGACTACACTGTACTTACCTGTGTAGAGTGAGACATACGAGGAATCAATGACTTCAAACTTCAGACCAGGTAGAAAAGGGCGCCACTGAAAAGAGAGAGAAAGGGAGGAGTGAAGAACCAAATACACATAAGGCGACTGTGACTTTAAAAGACAATGTCACCCTAGCTGCCATGTAGAAAATAAAGACAAATGGTCAGCAACTCCAGGTGGCATACAGATGGCATGGAGAGGGTCCCTCCATGAAAAACAACATGAGGCATTTCTTTGTACGTCTGCTTGGAAACCAATCTGTGTTTCATTGAATGCTTCATTTCTTTATTCACAAAGAGGAGCTTTCCAGGAGGAACTTACGCCGTTGCAATTTTTTTTTTTTTATTTACACTTCGTCTTCCTCATTGCCTTTACTTGTCTTACAGGGTGACACAGCAGTATTGAGAGAGACAGAATGGAACCAGGAGATGGCACAGACAGATCAGAAAGTAAACAGGGGATGTAACTGGGAAGACTAAAATGAAATAAGTTAACATCCGGGGTGAGGCCAGTATCATGATCAAAGAACAAAGCACAAGTCGGGAGCCGAAAATGAGAAACATAAGTAGTCATGGGGTAGGAAAAGTTGCTGTAACCAGTATCTCAGAAACTAAGAATAAGAAAGACAAGAACACTGTTCATATTGGGAATCCAAACCTTAGACAACCAGGAACTATCAGACATCATCCTATACACTCACCTAAAGGATTATTAGGACCACCATACTAATACGGTGTTTGACCCCCTTTCGCCTTCAGAACTGCCTTAATTCTACGTGCCATTGATTCAACAAGGTGCTGAAAGCATTCTTTAGAAATGTTGGCCCATATTGATAGGATAGCATCTTGCAGTTGATGGAGATTTGTGGGATGCACATCCAGGGCACGAAGCTCCCGTTCCACCACATCCCAAAGATGCTCTATTGGGCTGAGATCTGGTGCCATTTTAGTACAGTGAACTCATTGTCATGTTCAAGAAACCAATTTGAAATGATTTGAGCTTTGTGACATGGTGCATTATCCTGCTGGAAGTAGCCATCAGAGGATGGGTACATGGTGGTCATGAAGGGATGGACATGGTCAGAAACAATACTCAGGTAGCCCGTGGCATTTAAATGATGCCCAATTGGCACTAAGGGGCCTAAAGTGTGCCAAGAAAACATCCCCCACACCATTACACCACCCCACCACCAGCCTGCACAGTGGTAACAAGGCATGATGGATCCATGTTCTCATTCTGTTTACGCCAGAGTTCTGACTCTACCATTTGAATGTCTCAACAGAAATCGAGACTCATCAGACCAGGCAACATTTTTCCAGTCTTCAACTGTCCAATTTTGGTGAGCTCGTGCAAATTGTAGCCTCTTTTTCCTATTTGTAGTGGAGATGAGTGGTACCGGTGGGGTCTTCTGCTGTTGTAGCCCATCCGCCTCAAGGTTGTGCGTGTTGTGGCTTCACAAATGCTTTGCTGCATACCTCGGTTGTAACGAGTGGTTATTTCAGTCAAAGTTGCTCTTCTATCAGCTTGAATCAGTCGGCCCATTCTCCTCTGACCTCTAGCATCAATAAGGCATTTTCGCCCACAGGACTGCCGCATACTGGATGTTTTTCCCTTTTCACACCATTCTTTGTAAACACTATAAAATCCCAGTAACTGAGCAGATTGTGAAATACTCAGACCGGCCCGTCTGGCACCAACAACCATGCCACGCTCAAAATTGCTTAAATCCCCTTTCTGTCCCATTCTGACATTCAGTTTGGAGTTCAGGAGATTGTCTTGACCAGGACCACACCCCTAAATGCATTGAAGCAACTGCCATGTGATTGGTTGATTAGATAATTGCATTAATGAGAAATTGAACAGGTGGTCCTAATAATCCTTTAGGTGAGTGTATGTCGTTACATATTCCTGGATGTCAAGCCTAAAAACAACATAACAACAACAATATTTATCTATATAACACATTTTCATACAAGTGATGTAGCTCAAAGTGCTTTACAGAATGAAGAAAGAGATAAAAAAAAGACAAAATATAAGAATAAAATTACCGTATATACTCATGAATAAGTTCTCCCGCGGATAAGTCGGGACTTGATTTTACTGTATAATTTCTGGTATTTTATAATGTCAGTCGTATAAATCGAATGTGGAAAACTCACGCTATTGGTCCAAGAGATTATGATCTGCTAACGCCCACTTGAGAGAGTAACCACTGGGCACACGGCCAATTTTTCTCTATGTGGGTGCGGCAATGCGCTGTATCAGCGTGTGCTCCTAACTCTCTCTCTATCATATGCCTATGTGAACACATGGTAATACCCGAACTATTCCAAAGCGACGTTTTCCCTGATTTGTGTTTATTGTATCTCACACCCTCATACACCTTTATCGTATGAGCATCCCTTATCTACGATGGAGCATTCGACCAGAAGAAAATAGGAAGCTGGTTTTAAATTAAACATCATTGAAGTAGTGAAAGAAATCGGTAATTGCACTGCTGCAACAAAATCTGATGTGTCTGAGAAACTGGTGCGAGACTGGAGGAGGTGAGAAGATGTAAAAAAATAAATAAAAAATAAGTGTCACATTTTTAAACGAGCATATTATTCGGGGTCTGATTTTATGATTGATTTTTCTGGTTTCATGACCTGACTTATATGTGAGCAAATATGGTAGGTAATACTAATTAACACAGAATAAAAGTAAGGTTCTGATGGCCAGGGAGGACAGAAAAAACAAAAAAGATGGTTGGAGAAAGAAAATAAAAACAAAATCTGCAGGTGTTCCAGGCCACGAGGCATAGCAACCCAGAACGATGGCAGCCATAAGGAAAAAGAAAGAGCAACGTGGGAGAATGAGAATCATGTTTAACACTGGTTAAGACTCAAGGGAACCAAACATAAATACAGAGTCCTTGAACTTCAGAACTTCAGGAATTACATTAGAACACTGTAGACGAGAACAGGCCATTCAGCCCAACAAAGCTCGCCAGTCCTGTCCACTTATTTCTTCCACAAGAACATCAAGTCGAGTTTTGAAAGTCCCTAAAGTCCTACTGTCTACCACACTACTTGGTTCCTTATTACAAGTGTCTATCATTCTTTGTGTAAAGAAAAACTTCCTAATGTTTGTGTGAAATTTCCCCTTAACGAGTTTCCAACTGTGTCCCCGTGTTCTTGATGAACTCATTTTAAAATAACAGTCTCGATCCACTGCACTAATTCCCGTCATGATTTTAAACACTTCAATCATGTCACCGCTTAATCTTCTTTTGCTTAAACTGTAAAGGCTCAGCTCTTTTAATCTTCTCTCCTAACTCAACCTCTGTAGCCCTGGAATCAGCCTTGTCTCTCTTCTCTGGACTTTTTCTTGTGCTGCTATGTCCTTTTCTAACCTGGAGACCAAAAACACACTCAGTACTCCAGATGAGGCCTCACCAGTGTGTTATAAAGCTTGAGCAGAACCTCCTGTGACTTGTACTGTACACATCAAGGCGCTATATAACCTGACATTCTGTTAGCCTTCTTAATGGCTTCTGAACACTGTCGGGAAGTCGATAGCTTAGAGTCCACTATGACTCTTAAATCCTCTCGATTTTCCGACTGCCCGACCGCCATCACGATGTCACACACGTGTGCATGGGAGGCAGCTGAAGTGCTTAGAAAGAACTGATTATACATCTGCCCTTTGCGGTACGCTAACGCCCTTTCTGAGTTCTCTACAGGTCTTCCCCGTGAAATCCCACCAGGAGCCGACATTTCCAAGAAGGACACATCACTTCCGGCACCAAGGATAATGTCACTTCCGGCCCCAAGGATGATGTCACTTCCGGTTCCGGCCCCAAGGATGATGTCACTTCCAGTTCTGGCCCAGAGGATGACATCACTTCCTCCCTCTGTCCTATAAAGACCCCTGCCTTTGCTCTGGCAGGCAGTTCTGTTTTGGACTCTGTTGTGTAAACTACAATACAAATGAATCAAGTACTTTTGCAGCCAGGAAACCGAATTAAACGGGTGGCTGCCCCAAACCTTTCCATGCCTCACGTCTCTCCTTGTTACAACAATCAGATCATTTTTGAAGGCCAAAGAATAGTTGGAAAAAAAATGTAAAAATCATAACCCTGATCATCTGTAATCCAGTAGTCGTAAACACAAGACAGAGGCACAAAATCCAGAAACCAGAAAATCAATACTTGCAAAAATAATGCCGTCTCTAATCGACAATCAATGAACTACTACAGGACCGGCTCCCCAGGCCTCAAATATAAAGGCAGGGGGCGGTCCTTCAGCAGTGACATCAGAGTGGCCCCGCCTCTAGGGAAGTTCCATTCACAAAGCACAAAGAGTGCAGAAGAACACAACATTCATTTAACAAACAATATTAACAAATTTTACATAATTAATGATAACAAAAAATAATATTTCAGAAAAAAGGACAAAAGAAATGAAAATAAACACAATGTGGCTGAAACATAACAGCAGAAAGGTACAAAGAGGAACAAGTGCACAAACCCCCAGATCATTACAGTTGTAATTTATTTTTTGGATCATGTTTGTAATTTTACACTTTTGCTTTATTTAATTTTGCTGTCTTTTTGTCATTTCTCACAACTGCCATTGTGTCATTCCTTGCTTTCAGGTTGCCATGCAGACGTAATTTGTGTTGAGTGACATCTGGCAACATAAACCACGTGAGGGCTATTTAGTCGACATGCAGGTTTTTGGACAAATTCCTAAAATAACACCTCCTCAAGGATGTGTGGCTTATAGTCCATGTTGCCCAAACCTGCTTGTGAGAGGGGAGGGGAGACCCTTGGGTGGAGTGGTGGCTTTGTGGCTAAGAATCTGTGCTGCTATCTGGAAGGTTGCTGGTTGAAACCCCAGTACTGCCAAAAGGGATCCTACTTCGTTGAGTCCTCAAATCAAAGGCCTTCAACCTGGACAACTGCTTCAGAGGTGCTGTGCAATGGCTCACCCAATGGTCTCAAACCCCCAAAGGTCATGCGAAAAGACAATTTCCCCTTGGAGATTAACATCCTTAGCATTAGACTCAAGCATCCCTCAGGCTATAAAAACAGTGCTAAAGGCGTTAGTCATGAGTATCATATGGGCAACGGGATACACGCAAAGACCTGAGGTTTACTTGGGCTGAAAAATTGCCATAAGTGTTAGTACTGAGTATCACTCAGGTAACGGGATAGACGCAAAGACCTGAGGATTACTCGGGCTGAAAAATTGCCATAAGTGTTAGTACGGAGTGACACTCAGGCAACGGGATACATGCAAAGACCTGAGGATTACTCGGGCTGAAAAATTGCCATAAGTGTTAGTACTGATCGTCACTCAGGAAACGGGATAGACGTAAAGACCTGAGGTTTACTCGGGCTGAAAAATTGCCATAAGTGTTAGTACGAAGTGTCACTCAGGCAACGGGATAGACGTAAAGACCTGAGGTTTACTCGGGCTGAAAAATTGCCATAAGTTTTAGTATGGAGTGTCACTCAGGAAACGGGATAGGCATGTCTAACATAAGCATTACCTGGGCAACGGTACAGACGCATCGCCTAGCCTTGTAACGACTTCTCATAAGAAACGCCTCTCATCAGCAGATGATGATGAAGTGAATCTGTCATCGGGCAGTGAAGCCTGAAACGGTCAGTGAAACCGACAGGGATTCTGGGAATCCAAAAGTGACACTCACACCACTCGTGCACGTGCAGTGTGCTGCTCATATTATTATTTTTCATTGTCATTATTATTGTTTTTATCATGATTATACTTTCTACACTTCTGACTTTGTACTTTCAGCTTTTTGAAACAGTTTACAATAAAAAAATGAAATTTAATACAAATTTTGATAAAAAAAAGGAGGTTAATGAAGTATATCAAATCAAATTACACGTTTAGCTCTTTATTTCCTATCTGAAAATCTACGGCCAACTCACCACCACCTCTTCTTCAACATGTGGAAGGCAATGGCACATTGGACACTTTGCTGCATGCAGTTTTTCCCATCTCTGACTTTGTGTCAAAAATGGAAGGTGCCAGTAGCTTACTTTACTTTAGGTGGCAGTGGTCCGCTGGAGACATCCCAGCTTGGACACCCGCAGGATTTCATGGGAACCAGAATCCGGAAGTGCAGCCCTGTCAGGGACCCGGGGTGCCACAAGAGGGTGCTATCAGGGGAGGACAAACAACCCGGAAGCACTCCCCAACAAGTCATACCGGGTTAAGACCAGCAAAAAAGGAGCTTCCTGACTCTGACTCCTCGAGATAAGGCAGCGGGCAACACCCAACTGGAGGGGATAGAGTTTGATTGATTGTATGATTATTGGCTGTGCTTCATTGTACAAAGTGCTTGTTAGGTTAAAAAATGCATTATTTGAACCCGTGACTGTATTGGACATTATTGGGTCTGGGGCTCAGTGGCATCCCCTACTGGTTACAGGATGTTGTTAGTTTTGTTCCTGACCCGCTGAAACTTTGCACTTTATCTAGGCACTACATAACAGATATAATAGATAGATAGATAGATAGATACTGTAGATATATGAAAGGCACTATATGATAGATAGATAGTGATTGATAGATAGTGATTGATAGATAGATATGAAAGGCACTATATAATAGATAGATAGATATGAAAGGCACTATATAATAGATAGATAGTGATCGATAGATAGTGATTGATAGATAGATATGAAGGGCACTATATAATAGATAGATATGAAAGACACTATATAATAGATAGATATGAAAGGCACTATATAATAGATAGATAGATAGATAGATAGATAGTGTGAACGCTGGCCCGGACACAGACAGACATCATATTTTCACCACACACCATTTATTTACACTAATATTTACAAGATTACCGTGCAATCACACCCCAGTCCTCCAGCACCGATCCCCCAAAGTCCAGGCCACACAGTCCTTTTGCCTTTCTTTCCTGGCCGCCTCCAGTCCTCACTCCAGCTCTGTCTTTCTTCCTCCCGACTTTCGCCAATGACTGGAGGGAGGCGGCCCCTTTTATAGGAACCCGGATGGGCTCCAGCTGCTTCCCGGCACTCCTCCGCAGACACGCCCTTGTGTGGTGGAAGTGCCGGCTGCACACCCGGAAGCCATCCGGGTGTCCCCTGTCGTCTTCCCCCCAGCACTTCCTGGTGTGGCGGAAGTGCTGGGCTCCAGGGCTGTTCAGGCAGTGGGGCGCCGCCTGGCGGTGGCCACGGGCCCCTACAGGGCTGGGCTTCCATGCCCCCTACCTGAGGCCACCAATGTAACCAGGGCAGGCACTCCCTCGTGGTCTGATGGAGGTACAGGCCCTCCTCCAGTCCTCCTGGGCATCCCGGCCGGGCTCCTGCCTCGGCCGGATGTGGCAGATGATGGTTTGGAAGTGGGGCGCCGCCTGGCGGTGACCACAGGCCCCTACAGGGCTGGGCTTCCATGCCCTCTACCCGAGGCCACCAGCGTAACCAGGACGGACGCCCCCTCGTGGTCTGGAGGAGGTCTGGAGCCCGGCCAGGTGCCACAATAGATAGATAGATAGATAGATAGATAGATAGATAGATAGATAGATAGATAGATAGATAGATAGATAGATAGATAGATAGATAGATAGATATGAAAGGCACTATATAATAGATAGATAGTGATTGATAGATAGATATGAAAGGCACTATATAATAGATGTCCCCCCGTGGTGTGTTAGCTCAATGCCCATCCCACACTTGGCAGCCCTATGCCAGCTGGGCACCCTGCCTCCACAGCCAATTTACTCATAATGGACAGCTTCTCCTCTTCCCTGTGCCCCGTGTGTCTCCCATAATGAGGGGGTCTCTACTGCAGGGAGCGCCACTGTTATGTCTCCAAAGAGCTGACGACGCTAATCTACTTATCACAACACATTTCTGTCATTTTTCTTTTCCCTTCTAAAGTCCGATTATCATCTTTTAAGCATTTCTGACTACAGACCGGCACGGTTTCAGCGAGCCGATGGTATTCAGCTAAGAATTAGGTAAGGAAAAAAAATGTAGCGGCTAACAGATGTGATTTAATGAAAAGATTGATGTCTTTCAGGAATATTTGAAGAATTACAGCACTCTGTGATTTTATTCTGCGTACCGTCGAAGAGCAAGAGTGTGCAATTAAATGGCATAGGGAGAGCAGGGGGAAGCTTAAGTGGATTCATTTCCTGCTACCCAGGAGGCAGAAAGCTGTCAAAACAGGACATTTTAGGGAACGAAGTAGAAGAATGGAGTGGCGCTGCGACACAACGGCAATGCAGAATTAAAATAAATACTACAATACTTAATCAGGGGGTGCACTAGTGGGTACTGCTGCCAGCTCACACCTCCACGAGCCTGGGTTTTAGCCCTGCGAGTGCCAAGTCACTGTCTGAGTGACAACGTTTGCAAGGCCCACCCAAATCCTTGTGCATTTTTCTCCCGACGGACTGTTTGGTTGTATGAAAGTCGCTATATAAGATTTTAGCTGACTGATAGCCAATCCCTTCACCGAGTCACCTAACCTGCCAGCACTGCTATTTCATCTGGACTGTAGCCTGGCTTTTTAAAGCATGTTGGGATCACAGGGACCACCAGAAGGTGCTGTGTACAATAAACTGTGAGGATGATGAGAATTCACGAGGAGCCGACCGACAGCACAAAGGAGGTCTTAGGAACACATGGGATCACATTCATGTGCTTTTTTTCGGAGCCCTCATTTAGTCTGAGGTACTTTAAAATCAGCCCATGGGGTCACTCAACTGCACTGACCAGCTCACTACAGGGTAACAAGAAGCCACAGCCCACCCCAGTGGACTTTGCTTGAAGACGACAGAAGAGCAGGACCTGATGTCTGTATTTACTAGTATGGCCGCAGAAATTTAGGGGCTCAAGGTCCAGTTTGGCAAGATGAGGACACAGCTTGTTGAGGCTGAGGCACGGGCTCAAGCACATGAAGCCCTCCAACAGGAGCGGTCAAGGGTTCCATTCCAGATGCTGATGCCATTGCAGGACAACAACAACATACAGTCTCATCTGCTAATTTTTGAGTGTATGGCCACCAGGCACCATTGGGAGTGTGAGGACTGGGCAAACACATTGCCGCTGTTCCTGAAGGGGGAGGTGCAAAGGGCCTACTATGGCCTCCAGACGCAGGACGCGCCAATTATGACACCCGCAAAGCCAAAATCCTTAAGAGGCATGGCTTCTGTGCACCAGCAAGCGAGTTTGTACCATGAATGGTGGTTTCACCCCGTGAGGCCATCCAGACGGCAGGGATATGGTCAGTGGGGTAAAGAGGGGCGCTGGCTATGGCCAGATATTAATGATTCAAAACAGCTCGTGGAACAGGTGACCTGTGATCTGCTACTGAAAGACCTCCCCGAATTTCTCGCCCAGCCGGTCAGTAGACAGGCCTATAACAATATGGACGTCTTATTAGAAACCCTGGAAAGGCATTGAGAGGCAGTCCAGACCGAGCATGCAGAAAGGTCAGTGTGTCAAACCCGACAAGGACACATCATCCAGCGAGAGCCTTCCCACTGTGATACATAGCCCCCGTAGCGCACGTCCACCTCACGCTGTTTCAAGTGTTGGCAGGCCGGGTTTGCCAGCATCCCCAATTGTGCGCAACTCAGCGAACCAAAGACTGCGGCTGGGCTAGGGGTGAAAAGCACTGTGCTATCGCTAACCTCTTATTTGTTCCTTGGACAGGAGTGGTGATGGTCAGTGGGCACTGGGTTACCACACTAATAGACACCGGCAGCACCATTTCCATTTGTGGGTTGCCGTTATGCGTTACTGCGACAGCGGCTTACGGGGAAGACCAGTCTGACCAGTATTCATGGTGAAATGCTGGGGTATCGGTCCGTCTCATGTATTATCAGTTATGAAAGCTCCGTGAGGGCATTACAGGTGGTGGTACTGTGAAATCTACCCTTTCTCCGTGATTCTGGGCAAAGAGTGGTATCACACCAACCGCTCCCATTGAAACTTTGGGCCTTGAAGTTTACAGAGGTAATCCGCCACAAACCGTCTCCACGCCGTGTACACATCTGACAATAGAGAATCACATGGCTACCCAGTGTGACATAGTGGAAGATACGACGACCCAACCAGAATCCTCAGAACCCGGGCCTGCAAATTTGTGGTCTAACACTCTGCCCACTGAGGTCAGTCCAGGTCTTCTGAACACTTTACAGTTTCAATTTATGCAAACCCCGGCATCTTTTAAATGGGAACATTGGAATGACGATTCCCTCAAGTTTCCCAAAAATGTAGGCCAACGCATCTTATGTCCCATGCCATCAGGGCCCCATTTTGTTATCAATAATGATTTATTATATTGGGTAGCTGAGCATGAAGGGGAGGTGAGGTCACTGTTATCTGTGAAATGACACACTTCCATCTCCTAGGCACTCATTTGGAAGCTGATAAAACTCTAGAAAAGATTAAACTCTGATTTTATTGGCCAGGAAATCCATGAGGAGGTCTGACGTTTCTACACTTCCTGCATGGAGTGTCAGTTAACTCAGATTCATAGGAAGGACTGTGCTCTGCTGGTTCCCTTTCCCTTAATTGATATCCCCTTTGAGTGTGTAGGAGTTGGCATAGTAGGACCTCTCGATCCCTCAGCGTGAGGACATAAATATATTCTCGTCCTCATATATTATGCTACCCGCTATACTGAGGCTATCCCATTGAGAACAGCCAAGGGTTCTTTGTGTGTGTTGGAATTGCTAAAGAGGTCTTAACAGACAAAGGGATGCCTTTTACCTCGGAAACGTTCAGGGAAATTACCAAATTTCTTAAGATCAAACATTTAAAGACCACAGTATACCATCCTCAAACTGACAGTCTCATAGAGAGGTTTAATCAAACTCTCACACAAATGTTAACGTAAGGTGGTCAGCAATGACAGCAGGAACTGGGACCAGCTCCTCTCCCTTATCTCTTTTGACTATCAGGAGGTGATTCAAACGTTTTCGGGATTCTCTCCCTTTGAGTTACTTTATGGGCATTAACCACAGGGCATACTGGACATTCTAAAGGAAGGATGTAAGGAAGTGGTCCTCCACTTCACTAACATTCTGGAATATACTGCTCAGTTATGCAATAGATTCACTAAAATCAGGCCAATTCTAAAAGGGAATATGGAGAAAAACGCAAGTGGTGCAGGCCCGGTGCCATGATCGTGGTACGGTGCTTCGGCAGTTCTGTCCTGGAGACTGTGACACAGTTCTCGTTCCTACCTCACACTACAAACTGATGGCTCATTGGCAGGCAGGTACAAAGTTAAGAAGCGAAAGCGTCCGAGAGAACAGATTTACCACTTCAACTTTCAATGAAGACAGATCCATACCTGGCCGGACCTCGCTGATTGAGCATGATATTATAACTGATTGTCAGGAAGCACCCTTATCACCTCCTGATGGCAAAATATATTGAAGTGGAGATCAAGCGTATGCTGGACTTGGGTCATAATTCCTGGTACAGTCCCATTGTTTTGGTCCCTACGCCCAATGGAAGTTGGATGCTTTTATCACCTTAATCAAGTCTCCCGATTCAACGCTTACCTGATGCTTTGTGTTGACAATCTCTTTAAACGGCTTGGGAAGGGGAAATATTTGACCACTCTTGACACGACGAAGGGGTACTAGCAGGTTCCTTTAACGGGCTCTGCAAAGGTCAAGACAGCGTTTAGCACTCTTAGTGGACATTGGCAATATTATGTTCTTCTATTTGGATTGCACGGTACACCAGCTACGTTCTAACGTCTGATGTTTTGCTAATCAGTTGTAGTGAGCTATGCACTCAGGACGGTCCCGTGCTGGTCTTGTGGTCTCTGCCCGTAGTTACCGTAGTTTCGGTAACAAGATTAACTTTGGGGTTTCGTGCCGGTGCAGTTTATTTGCAGCAGACAGAGACAAAGAGAGACTGGAGTGGGCGTCTGGAATTCAGAGACGGGGAGCAAAGTCTTGTGGTAACTTAGACCACCTTGTGAGGGGTTTAATGGACTTAGTACAGTGGATAATGTGCCAAAACGAATTCTGCATGCAACAGAGAGAGAGAGACACACATAGACATAAAAAACACATATCATTAAAAAATATGGAAACCATTACATTCAGACTGAAGTGCCTTGTCATACTGCATCAAATATTTTAACTCGATGGAACAGAAAATGATAAGTGATGTATGAAAATATTCATACTGCATAATATATATATAAGGAATAGAAAAATCTGGATCAGTATACTGTATATTCAACCATTAATCATTAGCAGAGTCGAGGTCCCTAATTAAAAATAAAATCCCCCGGCCGCAGGTTCAGAAAGCGCACATTGAAAGACACCGCCTGTTTCTTCCATCTTGTGTTCCTTTGGAGAGTTGTGGAGAGGTCTTCAAATCTGATGTGAGGTCTCGCACAGAGTCTATAATAAACAGCTTGTGTTTTACACGGTGATGAGACATTAATTTTCTACTGTCCCGCCTCTGACCGGGTATTCTTCACAGTTTAGTGAATGGAGGATTAATGCTTTTAATAGACAAAGCTGGGTGCGTGACGACTGGCAAGTAGCAACTCTTCTGTACCATCTACATAATTGAGAAAATGAGTTACAGAATGCAGATTAAGACCCCCACCATAGGCCCCAGGGGGTCACATGCATATATTTACACTCTGTGCCCACCACGTATAAAAATAAAACATGCTGGAGGGTGGTCTCTCTCAAAAATTGCGCAGTCACTTGGACATTACATCGAGGGGCAGCGACACAGTGCACGAATAACTGACTAAGTATGTTGTGGGGAAGAGCAAAGGGAGGAGCCACTGAAACAGAAATGGTCCGCCTTTACTTATTACTCACGTATGCCAAGGCACCTTGGGGATCTCCCCCAGGTAGCCCACCCAGGTCACTTGGATGATAGGTCGGCTCATGAGTTTACACAGAGACCAGATACGCATTAGATTTGATTCTACTTACATTTGCTTTTCTTTGTCATGACTTTCTGTACATTTCAGATGGTTACAGTGACTAACATTTACAAAAAACGACAGCAGCACTCATTTGATTTAATGTAACTTAACGATTGCAATCGTTTTATTAAGTCTACATGAGGAGTGACTTTTTCCTCTTTGTTGTGTCTCTTTAAATTTAAGAGGAGTGCGGAGCTGCAAGTCGGTAATTGAGAGGGTGTGAGATGTTGATTGCCGGTGTGCCGCCATTGATGGGCTGAGCAAACTAAGCAGAAACACAAAACAACAACGGAACTCGCTGTGGATAAGTGAAACGTGGGGGTCTGAGCTCGTTCTGCTATTCACTGCAACGGCACTGAGAGCTGAGCGTCGTCCCCTCAGCACACACGCCATACTGCACTGGCACCGACGCTCTGGTATGTCTGCTTTGTTTGTCTGTTTGCATTTTGAGTGCACATTTGTGTTTTGTTTATCTGTTTGTATTTTGATTGTCTATTTTATTTGTGTTTTCTTTATTATAATAAATAATCTCTTTATTTGTGTTCTATTTGTCTGTCTATTTGTGTTTTTTTATTTGAATATATTGTGGTGAACGGCCGGGCTTCAGTCACTTTGCAGATAGACAGATATGAAAGGCACTATATGATAGATAGATAGATAGTGTAGTTGGCAGGATTAGATAGATAGATAGATAGATAGATAGATAGATAGATAGATAGATAGATAGATAGATAGATAGATAAAGGCACTATATAATAGATAGATAGATAGATAGATAGATAGATAGATAGATAGATAGATAGATAGATAGATAGATAGATAGATAGTGTAGTTGGCAGGATTAGATAGATAGCGTAGTTGGCAGGATTAGATAGATAGATAGATAAAGGCACTATATAACAGACAGACAGACAGACAGACAGACAGACAGACAGACAGACAGACAGACAGACAGACAGACAGATAGATAGATAGATAGATAGATAGATAGATAGATAGATAGATAGATAGATAGATAGATAGGCACACAGACAGAAGTTAATTTATTTTTTTTGCTCCCTTGAGCCCAGTGGTTCAAGCGTCTCTATCTACACCATGAATTCTATCCCAGTTATTACAAATACTAAATCTAGACAGGCGTCCCACGTTGGGGTTAACATTACGGAATTAAACATGACAAGAAATAAATGACAGTAGTGAAGGTTCGACAGAAGCTGCTGTGGGCACGGAGGTAATTAAATATGGTGGGTCATGTGCAGAATGACATGCAACTCCAGACAGCCCAGGAGTGTGTCTTGAAGTGAAGTAGTAAGCCGGGGTTTGATAAATGATGGAGAAACAGAGGCGAGGATGTCATGGCGGAGATGTGGCTGCACAACTGTATGTTGTCTTCTTTTTAATGTCCCTCTGTATGTGAGATTTGGGAAATAGAGCAGAATAATCTGGAAAGCAGCAGGATTCCTGAGCTATACATTAGGATTATGGATGGCAAAGAGTGGGATACACAGAAGGTGCCACACCAGGTACAGCTGCTGCCTCAGCGCTTTTGAGTGAATGGGTACATTCTGGTGTCCCACTCAGGGTGAGCTCCTGCTTTGCACCTGATGTAGCCGGAATGGACACCATTTCCCTGTGATGGAGATTCCAGTTCACATAACAGGTGAGCAAATAGTATGATGCACCTCAAATAATAAAAGCAGTCGAGGAGGACGATGTGTAGTCTGCTAAAGCAGTACATTTACACGATTACTGCTGTAATGGAATGGAAATGACAAACCAGGGCCTCCATCTAGGAGACATCAGGTCACCACGCTGTCACTGCTGTTCCTCGGTCCACATCCACATGCAGACTCCTCAAGTTGGCACATTTTATCAACAAGGGCTCTGATTCTCCAGATCTGAGTCATGGCAACCCACACCACCTCAGTGCAAGTCGGTGTAAACAGATAGATATGAAAAGTAAAACATAAAACCTAGATATAAATGAAATTGACTGTATAATAGATTGTGAGATATTAAAGTTGTAAAATGGGTGGATGGGTATGAAATGCGCTATTTATTAATAATATTGATGTATTCTTTATTACAGACTAGCTGCGCTACCCATCTATGACGGATTAAATTCTAAGTAATCACCATAGACCTCAGCATTAATGTCTGCAGTGCACCATCTGTTGGAATGTTTTTTGTATGTGTATGGGAGGACACAATTTGTTACATTTGTCATTCCAACAGATGGCGCATCAAAACATTTGTAGTAGTAAAATGCAATACCACTGCAATTTGTTTCCCATGTCTCTGTTATATGCCATTTGGTATGGGACTTGTAAAAGCAGTATTAATGTTTGTGATGTGCCATCTGTTGGAATGACAAGTGAAATGCAATGCATTTTATTACTACAGATATTTGTGACAGAGACTGGACAGTCACTTAGATACACAGACAGACAGACACCCTTTTTATTAAGGTGTATTGATGCTTATGTAAGGCATTATATAAAAGTTTGACTGGTACATAGATATGAAACTTATTATATAAAATATGGATACAGTGAGAGAAAAAAAAAGAAAGTTATTGAATAAAATACAATGTTATGTAGTTATGAAGTGAAATGCACTACACAACAAAAATCAGATAGACAGATGTTAAAGTTGTAAAACAGGTGGGTGAATATGAAAGGCACTATATAATAAATATGAAAGGAAAGGCACTATATAAGAGAAATACAGACACAGTCATATGAAAAAGTTTGGGAACCCCTCTTAAGTCTTTGGATTTTTGTTTCTCATTGGCTGAGCTTAGAAGTAGAAACTTCCTTTTAATATCTGACATGCCTTATGGACACAGTAGGATTTCAGCAGTGACATTAAGTTTATTGGATTAACAGAAAATATGCAATATGCATCATAACAAAATTAGAGAGGTGCGTAAATGTGGGCCCCCCAACAGAGATATGACATCAATACTTAGTTGAGCCTCCTTTTCAAATCTAACAGCCTCTCAACACTGTCCTCCTATAGCCTGTGATGAGGGTCTGGATTCTGGATGGAGGTATTTCTGACCATTCTTCATACAAAATCTCTCCAGTTCAGTTCATTTTGATGGACAGCCTGCTTCAAATCATCCCATAGATTTTCCATGATATTCAAGTCAGTTGACTGTGACGGCCATTCCAGAACATTGTACTTCTCCCTCTGCATGAATGCCTTTGTAGATTTCAAACTGTGTTTTGGGTCATTGTCTTGTTGGAATATCCAAACCCTGTGTAACTTCAACTTTGTGACTGGTGCTTGAACATTATCCTGAAGAATTTGTTGATATTGTGTTGAATTCATCTGACCCTCGACTTTAACAAGGGCCCCAGTCCCTGAACTGGCCACAGAGCCCCACAGCATGATGGGACCTCCACCAAATCTGACAGTAGGTAGCAGGTGTTTTTCTTGGAATGCGGTGTTCTTCTTCCGCCATGCAAAGCACTTTTTGTTCTGACCAAATAACTCAATTTGTGTCTCATCAGTCCAAAGCACTTTGTTCCAAAATGAATCTGGCTTGTCTAAATGAGCATTGGCATACAACAAGCGACTCTGTTTGTGTTGTGAGTGCAGAAAGGGCTTCTCTCTCATCACCCTGCCATACAGATGTTCTTTGTGCAAATTGTGCTGAATTGTAGAACGATGTACAGATACACCATCTGCAGCGAGATGTTCTTGCAGGTCTTTAGAGGTGATCTGTGGCTTGTCTGTCACCATTCTCACAATCCTGCTCATATGCCACTCCTGTATTTTTCTTGACCTGCCAGACCTGCTGTGTTGGTTTAACAGCAACTGTGCCTGTGGCCTTCCATTTCCTGATTCCATTCCTTACACTTGAAACTGACAGTTTAAACCTCTGAGATGGCTTTTGTAGCCTTCCCCTAAACCATGAGACTGAACAAACTTTGTTTTCAGATCTTTGGAGAGTTGCTTTGAGGATCCCATGCTGTCTGTCACTCTTCAGAGGAGAGTCAAAGGGATTGAAGCACAACTTGTGATTGACCACCTTAAATACCTTTGACCACTCATGATTGGACACTCCTGTCTATGAAGTTCAAGGCTTCACGAGCTCATCCAACCAAGTAATCAGCATTGAGCAGTGACAGGCATTCAGATCAGCACAATGACAAGGGGACCCACATTTGTGCACAGCCAGTTTTTCACATTTGATTTAATTTCATACAAGTAAATACCGCTTCACTGAAAATTTTTGTTCGGAAAACATCCCAGTACTCAGATGTTCCTAGGAAATGAAAGACATACCACTGTTATCTTATTGTTGAAAGGAGAGTCAATTATTATGCAGGCTGAGAGGGGTTCACAAACATTTTCATATGACTGTAGATTATAAAGTTATTATCTAAGTATGACACAAATAAAAGGCTTGACATAACTGATAGGTATGAAAGTTGTCATCTAAGAGATGGGCAGATGTTCAATAATGAAATATGTTTTCACGCTCTATGTTAAATATTCACCCAGGTGCCCTGTTATTTACTATGAGTTTTGGTGGAAGATCTGAAAACATTCGGTGCCAAAAATCTTCAATAGCAGAAAAAAGGGGTAACAACATTTGATGGCACTGCAGGCAGATTGACAGGTAAATATGGAAGGCATTATATATATTTAATGATGACAGTATGTACTATTAGCACACATGGACAGTATCCCACATGCAGGAATGCTCTTTACTAAAGAGAGGGTACATTTACTCTCATGGTTTCCATTCCTTCTCCAGTATGGAGGAACAGAAACTGACACAACGATGACATCATTTCCAGGACACGCCCAGCTCCGCCCCTTCCAGCCTATCAGAGTGAAAAGACCTGAGAAAGCACAAGCCGTTGTCATTTGACTGGAGAAGCTTGAGACAGACAGACGTCTTTGGCTATTCTTCTTTGTTCCACAAGAGGGCACCAATTTGCTGTTTCCTATCCTTCTTCTTTATTTTTTGCGATTATTGCATTAAACTCCTAACTGGAGCCCCAAACATTTGCACCCTTATCATATACGGGGTTTGCCTGCGGGTGCCCCCATACCCTTTATAAGCCACTTTGTGTTTTCTTTTTCAAGGGCAAATACTTCTTCACGACTCTCTAGACTGATGGATAACTGAGGCACTGCATATTGTATGATAACAGATAGGAAAAGTGCGACTTACAATGAAGAGATGTGTAGGCAGAGAAGATATAATGAAAGTCGGTAAATAGAATATAATAGGGAATGAAAGACACCACAGTATATACCATATAGAGACAGATAGGAAAGATGGCATATCAACACCAACAAAAAGACATATACATGCAGACAATGAAAGGCACTATATAATAAATGGACGTATGAAACATTCCATACAAAACAGCAAAAAGACAGTTACACTGAAAGGCACTATACATCATATGGAGGTATATGAAAGATGCCATACAATACCAACACAAAGACCTACACACCTATACAGACAATGAAAGGCGCTATATACCATAGAGACAGATATAAAGATTTAATACAATATCAACAATGACAAATACACAGATAGATAATGAAAGGCACTATATGAAAATTCAGACAGATATAAAAATATGCCATACAATACAAACAAAAATATCGTAATACTGACGACAGGCACTATATAATATATAGTGTGATGGACAGCCGGGTCCCATGCCCGGCCGGGACGCCCTGCTGCATATGTTCCAGGGGAGCCACCATGGACAGCTCAATACCTCCCCCGGGACGCTTGGTGGCAGCCTCCCTGGCCGATGTTGATTCCCCAGTCTCCCGCATGGCTCCATGGGCCATGGAGTCCGCCACAACCTGGGTGGGAGCTGGGGTGGCCACTAGGGGGTGCTGCCGAGACTCAAGAACCCGGCTGGACGAGTCATCAGCCCCACCCGGAGGTGCAATTGGGACCAGGTGGTCAAGCACCTGGAACACTTCCGGGTGGGCTATAAAACAGGCCAGCCTCCACCACTAAAGGGCCAGAATCGGAAGAGAAAGAGGACGAGGTTGCCTGGGAGGAGTGGTGGTGCAAGGTGGAGAGTTGTTTGTGTTTAAAGTGCTTTTGGGACTGTGTTGGGCCTGTGGGACTCGTGGAAGATGTGTCCCACGGCTGAAGAGAAAATAAAAGCCTGTGTGATTTTACACGTGCCTCTGCGTCAGTCTGTGCCGAGTCGGGCGCCATATAGCGCCTTTATCACAAAGGACATATGAAACATTCCAAATAAAACAGCAAGAAGACAGCTATATATACAGACACTGAAAGGCACTATATATCATATGGATGTATAAAAAATGCCATGCAATACCAACAAATAGACCTACACATACAATGAAAGGCGCTATATACCATAGAGACAAATATAAAGATGCCATACAATACCAACAATGACAAATACATAATAATAATAATAATAATAATAATAATAGAGCAGCACGGTGGCGCAGTGGTAGCGCTGCTGCCTCGCAGTTAGGACACCTGGGTTCGCTTCCTGGGTCTTTCCTGCATGGAGTTTGCATGTTCTCCCCGTGTCTGCGTGGGTTTCCTCTCACAGTCCAAAGACATGCAGGTTAGGTGGATTGGCGATTCTAAATTGGCCCTAGTTTGTGCTTGGTGTGTTTGTGTGTGTCCTGCGGTGGGTTGGCACCCTGCCCAGGATTGGTTCCTGCCTTGTGCCCTGTGTTGGCTGGGATTGGCTCCAGCAGACCCCCGTGACCCTGTATTCGGATTCAGCGGGTTAGAAAAAGGATGGATGGATGGATGAATAATAGAGCAGCACGGTGGCGCAGTGGGTAGCGCTGCTGCCTTGCAGTTAGGAGACCCGGGTTCACTTCCCAGGTCCTCCCTGTGTGGAGTTTGCATGTTCTCCCCGTGTCTGCGTGGGTTTCCTCTCACAGTCCAAAGACATGCAGGTTACGTGGATTGGATATTCTAAATTGGCCCTAGTGTGTGAGTGTGTGAGTGTGTAAGTGTGTGTCCTGCGGTGGGTTGGCACCCTTGGTTCCTGTGTTGGCTGGGATTGGCTCCAGCAGACCCCCGTGACCCTGTATTTGGATTCAGCGGGTTAGAAAATGCATGGATGGATGGATGGATGGCTCCAGCAGACCCCTGTGACCCTGTGTTCGGATTCAGCGGGTTGGAAAATGGATGGATAATAGTAATAATAATAATACATTTTATTTATTTGTAGGCACCTTTCTAAACACTCAATGACACCGAACAATGGATAAAACACAGATTATAAACAAAAGTAAAATACAAAAGGTAAAATCGGACAGAGCAATTGTAATCAAAGAGAAAAAGCAGTCTTAAATAAATGAGTTTTAAGTTTAGATTTGAAAAGTGAAAATGATTCAGTATTTCTAAGCTCAGGGGGTAGTGAGTTCCAAATAAGGGGAGCAGAGCGACTGAATGGTGGTAAGACGGGCGAGGGGGACGGTCAAGTGGATGGAGGGAGAGGATCTGAGGGTGCGGGAGGGAATGGCAACATGGAGGAGGTCAGACAGATATGGAGGGGCGAGCGAGGTTGTGGAGAGCCTTAAAAGTTAACAGGAGAATTTTGAACTGAATTCAGAACTGAACTGGAAGCCAATGAAGCTGCTGCAAGACGAGAGTGATGTGGTGAACAGAGCGGTTGTTCCAGTAATGATGCGGGTGGGCAGCTGAATTCTGGACCAGTTGAAGCTTATAAAGAGATTTATGAGAAAGACCAAAGAAAAGGGAATTGCAATAATCCAGATGAGAGGTGATGAGGCTATAAACAAGGGTAGCAGTGATGTCGGGCGAATGTGATTCATGTTACGCAGGTGCAAATATGCAGACCGGGAGATGTTACTGATGTGGGACTGAAAGGGTAAAGTACTGTCAAGGATGACACCTGTGGAGAAGGCGAGACAGAAGAATTAGAAATAACAAAGGAAAAGTGATCAGTTTGGATAATTTTGATTTTGTACCAATGAGGAGAACCTCAGTTTTGTCACTTGTTATTTCATTTAAGAAAATTTGAAGAAAACCAGGATTTGATTTCTGCTATGCAATCAATAAGCGAGGAGGGTGGAAAGGAAGCAGTAGGTTTGCTAGTGAGATAGAGCTGGGGGTCATCGGCATAACAGTGGAAGATAATGTTATATTTAGGAAAGATATTACCAAGGGGAATGAGGTGAATAATGAAGAGGGGGGCCCAGGATAGAGTACACCTGATGTAACAGCTGGGTTAGGATGTGAAAGTTTTAAGCTGAACAAACTGAGTGCGGCCTGAGAGGTAGGATCTGAACCAGTGGAGTGTGGGTAACGCCAAACGAAGATAATCTATTGAGGAGAGTAGTGTGACAAATAGTGACAATAGTGGCTGCACTCACATCAAGGAGGAAGAGAATAAAAATTAAACCAGAATCAGCGGCCATAAAGAGATCGTTAGTCATTTTGATAAGTGCCGTTTCTGTACTGTTGAGGGGACGAAAACCAGACTGGAACTGTTCATACAGATTATTTTGAGATAAATGAGAAGGAAGTTGAATAGCCACTATGTTTTTTCAAGAATTTTGGAAATGAAGGGTAGATTAGAAATAGGATGAAAATTACTGAAATTAGCCGGATCGGCACCAGGTTTTTTTCAGTATTGGGGTTATTGCAGCAGTTTTAAAAGATGAAGGAACAGTACCAGTAGTGAGAGAAGAGAATAATGAAAGGCACTATATGAAAATTCAGACAGATATAAAAATATGTCATACAATACAAAGAAAAATTCATAATATGGACAATGAAAGGCACTATATAATATATAGATATATGAAACATTCCATATAAAGCAAAAAGACAAATGAAAGACATACCACTGTTATCTTATTGTTGAAAGGAGAGTCAATTATTATGCAGGCTGAGAGGGGTTCACAAACATTTTCATATGACTGTAGATTATAAAGTTATTATCTAAGTATGACACAAATAAAAGGCTTGACATAACTGATAGGTATGAAAGTTGTCATCTAAGAGATGGGCAGATGTTCAATAATGAAATATGTTTTCACGCTCTATGTTAAATATTCACCCAGGTGCCCTGTTATTTACTATGAGTTTTGGTGGAAGATCTGAAAACATTCGGTGCCAAAAATCTTCAATAGCAGAAAAAAGGGGTAACAACATTTGATGGCACTGCAGGCAGATTGACAGGTAAATATGGAAGGCATTATATATATTTAATGATGACAGTATGTACTATTAGCACACATGGACAGTATCCCACATGCAGGAATGCTCTTTACTAAAGAGAGGGTACATTTACTCTCATGGTTTCCATTCCTTCTCCAGTATGGAGGAACAGAAACTGACACAACGATGACATCATTTCCAGGACACGCCCAGCTCCGCCCCTTCCAGCCTATCAGAGTGAAAAGACCTGAGAAAGCACAAGCCGTTGTCATTTGACTGGAGAAGCTTGAGACAGACAGACGTCTTTGGCTATTCTTCTTTGTTCCACAAGAGGGCACCAATTTGCTGTTTCCTATCCTTCTTCTTTATTTTTTGCGATTATTGCATTAAACTCCTAACTGGAGCCCCAAACATTTGCACCCTTATCATATACGGGGTTTGCCTCATGGGTGCCCCATACCCTTTATAAGCCACTTTGTCTTTTTCAAGGGCAAATACTTCTTCACGACTCTCTAGACTGATGGATAACTGAGGCACTGCATATTGTATGATAACAGATAGGAAAAGTGCGACTTACAATGAAGAGATGTGTAGGCAGAGAAGATATAATGAAAGTCGGTAAATAGAATATAATAGGGAATGAAAGACACCACAGTATATACCATATAGAGACAGATAGGAAAGATGGCATATCAACACCAACAAAAAGACATATACATGCAGACAATGAAAGGCACTATATAATAAATGGACGTATGAAACATTCCATACAAAACAGCAAAAAGACAGTTACACTGAAAGGCACTATACATCATATGGAGGTATATGAAAGATGCCATACAATACCAACACAAAGACCTACACACCTATACAGACAATGAAAGGCGCTATATACCATAGAGACAGATATAAAGATTTAATACAATATCAACAATGACAAATACACAGATAGATAATGAAAGGCACTATATGAAAATTCAGACAGATATAAAAATATGCCATACAATACAAACAAAAATATCGTAATACTGACGACAGGCACTATATAATATATAGTGTGATGGACAGCCGGGTCCCATGCCCGGCCGGGACGCCCCTGCTGCATATGTTCCGGGGGAGCCACCATGGACAGCTCAATACCTCCCCCGGGACGCTTGGTGGCAGCCTCCCTGGCCGATGTTGATTCCCCAGTCTCCCGCATGGCTCCATGGGCCATGGAGTCCGCCACAACCTGGGTGGGAGCTGGGGTGGCCACTAGGGGGTGCTGCCGAGACTCAAGAACCCGGCTGGACGTCATCAGCCCCACCCGGAGGTGCAATTGGGACCAGGTGGTCAAGCACCTGGAACACTTCCGGGTGGGCTATAAAACAGGCCAGCCTCCACCACTAAAGGGCCAGAATCGGAAGAGAAAGAGGACGAGGTTGCCTGGGAGGAGTGGTGGTGCAAGGTGGAGAGTTGTTTGTGTTTAAAGTGCTTTTGGGACTGTATTGGGCCTGTGGGACTCAGGGGAAGACGTGCCCCACGGCTGAAGAGAAAATAAAAGCCTGTGTGATTTTACACGCGCCTCTCGCCAGTCTGTGCCGAGTCAGCCATATAGCCTTTTATCACAAAGGACATATGAAACATTCCAAATAAAACAGCAAGAAGACAGCTATATATACAGACACTGAAAGGCACTATATATCATATGGATGTATAAAAAATGCCATGCAATACCAACAAATAGACCTACACATACAATGAAAGGCGCTATATACCATAGAGACAAATATAAAGATGCCATACAATACCAACAATGACAAATACATAATAATAATAATAATAATAATAGAGCAGCACGGTGGCGCAGTGGTAGCTGCTGCCTCGCAGTTAGGGACACCTGGGTTCGCTTCCTGGTCTTTCCTGCATGGAGTTTGCATGTTCTCCCGTGTCTGCGTGGTTTCCTCTCACAGTCCAAAGACATGCAGGTTAGGTGGATTGGCGATTCTAAATTGGCCCTAGTTTGTGCTTGGTGTGTTTGTGTGTGTCCTGCGGTGGGTTGGCACCCTGCCCAGGATTGGTTCCTGCCTTGTGCCCTGTGTTGGCTGGGATTGGCTCCAGCAGACCCCCGTGACCCTGTATTCGGATTCAGCGGGGTAGAAAAAGGATGGATGGATGGATGAATAATAGAGCAGCACGGTGGCGAGTGGGTAGCGCTGCTGCCTTGCAGTTAGAGACCCGGTTCACTTCCCAGGTCCTCCCTGTGTGGAGTTTGCATGTTCTCCCCGTGTCTGCGGGTTTCCTCTCACAGTCCAAAGACATGCAGGTTACGTGGATTGATATTCTAAATTGGCCCTAGTGTGTGAGTGTGTGAGTGTGTAAGTGTGTGTCCCGGTGGGTTGGCACCCTTGGTTCCTGTGTTGGCTGGGATTGGCTCCAGCAGACCCCCGTGACCCTGTATTTGGATTCAGCGGGTTAGAAAATGCATGGATGGATGGATGGATGGCTCCAGCAGACCCCTGTGACCCTGTGTTCGGATTCAGCGGGTTGGAAAATGGATGGATAATAGTAATAATAATAATACATTTTATTTATTTGTAGGCACCTTTCTAAACACTCAATGACACCGAACAATAGATAAAACACAGATTATAAACAAAAGTAAAATACAAAAGGTAAAATCGACAGAGCAATTGTAATCAAAGAGAAAAAGCAGTCTTAAATAAATGAGTTTTAAGTTTAGATTTGAAAAGTGAAAATGATTCAGTATTTCTAAGCTCAGGGGTAGTGAGTTCCAAATAAGGGGAGCAGAGCTAACTGAATGGTGGTAAGACGGGCGAGGGGACGGTCAAGTGGATGGAGGGAGAGGATCTGAGGGTGCGGAGGGAATGGCAACATGGAGGAGGTCAGACAGATATGGAGGGGCGAGCGAGGTTGTGGAGAGCCTTAAAAGTTAACAGGAGAATTTTGAACTGAATTCAGAACTGAACTGGAAGCCAATGAAGCTGCTGCAAGACGAGAGTGATGTGGTGAATAGAGCGGTTGTTCCAGTAATGATGCGGGTGGGCAGCTGAATTCTGGACCAGTTGAAGCTTATAAAGAGATTTATGAGAAAGACCAAAGAAAAGGGAATTGCAATAATCCAGATGAGAGGTGATGAGGCTATAAACAAGGGTAGCAGTGATGTCGGGCGAATGTGATTCATGTTACGCAGGTGGAAATATGCAGACCGGGAGATGTTACTGATGTGGGACTGAAAGGGTAAAGTACTGTCAAGGATGACACCTGTGGAGAAGGCGAGACAGAAGAATTAGAAATAACAAAGGAAAAGTGATCAGTTTGGATAATTTTGATTTTGTACCAATGAGGAGAACCTCAGTTTTGTCACTTGTTATTTCATTTAAGAAAATTTGAAGAAAACCAGGATTTGATTTCTGCTATGCAATCAATAAGTTTAGGAGGGTGGAAAGGAAGCAGTAGGTTTGCTAGTGAGATAGAGCTGGGGTCATCGGCATAACAGTGGAAGATAATGTTATATTTAGGAAAGATATTACCAAGGGGAATGAGGTGAATAATGAAGAGGGGGGCCCAGGATAGAGTACACCTGATGTAACAGCGCTGGGTTAGGATGTGAAAGTTTTAAGCTGAACAAACTGAGTGCGGCCTGAGAGGTAGGATCTGAACCAGTGGAGTGTGGGTAACGCCAAACGAAGATAATCTATTGAGGAGAGTAGTGTGACAAATAGTGACAATAGTGGCTGCACTCACATCAAGGAGGAAGAGAATAAAAATTAAACCAGAATCAGCGGCCATAAAGAGATCGTTAGTCATTTTGATAAGTGCCGTTTCTGTACTGTTGAGGGGACGAAAACCAGACTGGAACTGTTCATACAGATTATTTTGAGATAAATGAGAAGGAAGTTGAATAGCCACTATGTTTTTTCAAGAATTTTGGAAATGAAGGGTAGATTAGAAATAGGATGAAAATTACTGAAATTAGCCGGATCGGCACCAGGTTTTTTTCAGTATTGGGGTTATTGCAGCAGTTTTAAAAGATGAAGGAACAGTACCAGTAGTGAGAGAAGAGAATAATGAAAGGCACTATATGAAAATTCAGACAGATATAAAAATATGTCATACAATACAAAGAAAAATTCATAATATGGACAATGAAAGGCACTATATAATATATAGATATATGAAACATTCCATATAAAGCAAAAAAAAGACAGTTACACCGAAAGGCACTATATATCATAAAGAGGTATATGAAAGATGCCATACAATACCAATAAATAGACCTACACATACAGACAATGAAAGGCACTATATACCATATAGGCAAAGAAAGACGCCATACAATACTAACAAAAAGACAGATATATAGACAGAGAGACAATGAAAGGCGCTATATAAGACAGAGATCAGCTCAAATTCAGGTGATAAATAAGGAGAGGTGAGCATTGTGTCATCATCACTTCTTAGAGCTCGGCCCACCAAACTCTCAAAGCCATTTCCCTGTGCTCGTCCCCCCAGCAGTTTTCCTCCCTGTGTCAGAGCTCTCTCTCTCTCTCGCTCTCTCTCTGTCTCACTCTATCGCTCTCTCTCTCGCTCTCACTCTCTCTCTCGCTGTCGCTCTCTCTTTCTCTCTCACTCTATCGCTCTTTCTCTTTCTCTCACTGTCACTCTCTCTCTCTGTCTCACTCTATCGCTCTCTCTCGCTCTCACTCTCTCTCTCACTCGCTCTCACTCTCTCACTCCCTCTCTCTGTCTCACTCTATCACTCTCTCTATCTCTCTCACTATATCGCTCTCTCTCTCGCTCTCACTCTCTCTCTCTCTCTCACTCTATCACTCTGTCTCTCTCTTACTCTATTGCTCTCTCTCTCGCTCTCTCACTCTATCACTCTCTCTCTCGCTCTCTCTCTCTCTCACTCGCTCTCACTCTATCGCTCTCACTCTCTCGCTCTCTCTCTCTCTCACTCTCTCTATCACTCTCTCGATCTCACTCGCTCTCACTCTCTCTCTCTCTCTCTCTCTCTCTCTCGCTCTCACTCTCTCGCTTTCACCAGGCGAGATGCCACGATGGCCACACGGGTTCACTTACCCCCACCTCGACGTGGTCCGAGCCCTTCTCGTCTTGCTTGTGGAGAATCTCAAAGAAGTAGCGTCTCAGAGAAATGAGGCTGCAGAGGACAAAGAGCGACATGTTAGAGGTCTGCATCACTGAGGGGGATCTTATGAGAGCACAGGAGGACCCTTAACACGTCATTTGAGCTCATGTTGTGTTTGTGCTCATCAAGACACAAAGACTGAACCTCAGCAGAGGCCATCACTCCATCATCTTCAAGTCCCTGGCGTCTTCAGATCTCGTGATTTTTTTTTTTAGTTTTACTCTTCAAAGCGGCCACTAGAGGGCAGACTGGTGTCACAGGACAGAGGGCAGAGCGGTGACTGAACTCGAGGTAGAAATAAACACAGAATGGGACTCTCAGCCACAAGTGGCAGACACACAGTGTCCCTAATCGCCCTCGGCCTAATTATAAACTAACACGCTATGCGCGGCGGCCCCCATCAGGTCCAAAGAAGCACAGCAGCCTCAAATGCCACTCTAAAAATATCAGGAGAAAATGGCCCAGAGTGGCTTGTGTCATGAAAAAGAGTCAACTAAAAACTAGAGGCAGGCACACTTGGTAGAGGTCTGCATCTTCACCATGAGGCTGCCCACCACCACCAAAAACAACATCATTTATTTCTGGTTATCCTCTCTCTTGCAAGGCATTTTTGTGTATTTTGGGTATTTGAAGTAGTTTGGACTTTCAAAAGCCTGAGGCCCACTTTAGGCCTGCGAGGACAATGAAGCCTGTCCTTTGAGTATGGGGTCAAGCTGCCTGAGGTGGGGCCCATTTATCCCTTTTTGTCATTTTGTCCTGCAGCTTCATCACACCCTTTACTGCAGTGCCATCCTTGTCAGATAAACAGAGTACAGCAGTCTGGGGTTCTGTTCACTTCTCATTTCAAGTATAAGATCATTGACTATTTTTTGTCAATTTTTAAATTAAATTAGATATTTTTTTGGCTTTAGCCTACCCATTATGGTCAGAACACCATTTTTTGTCCTGCTCTGTGTTCCTTCCCCTATGTATTTAAGGGCACACATACAGCCTGGCATGGTGCAGACGGTGGCATAAAATGAAAGGCACTATATGATGGACAGATAGACAGAAAGAAAGAAAGAAAGAAAGAAAGGCACTATACAAGATAGATAGATAGATAGATAGATAAATAGATAGATAGATAGATAGATAGATAGATAGATAGATAGATAGATAGATAGATAGAGTGAAAGACACTATATAAAATAGATAGATAGATAGATAGATAGATAGATAGATAGATAGATAGATAGAGTGAAAGACACTATATAAAATAGATAGATAGATAGATAGATAGATAGATAGATAGATAGATAGATAGATAGATAGATAGATGAAAGGCACTATATAATAGATAGATAGATAGATAGATAGATAGATAGATAGATAGATAGAGTGAAAGGCACTATATAATAGATAGATAGATAGATAGATAGATAGATAGATAGATAGATAGATAGATGAAAGGCACTATATAGATAAATAGATAGATAGATAGATAGATAGATAGATAGATAGATAGATAGATAGATAGATAGATAGATAGATAGATAGATAGATAGATAGATGAAAGGCACTATATAATAGATAGATAGATAGATAGATAGATAGATAGATAGATAGATAGATAGATAGATAGATAGATAGATAGATAGAAGACATAGATAGATAGATAGATAGATAGATAGATAGATAGATAGATAGATAGATAGATAGATAGATAGATAGATAGATAGATAGATAGATAGATAGATAGATAGATAGATAGATAGATAGATAGATAGAGATGATAGATATATAGATAGATAGATAGATAGATAGATAGATAGATAGATAGATAGATAGATAGATAGATAGATATTTTTTTTTATTTTTAAAAGCAAACTTTATTAAATAAACACAGGAATAAATACAAAAAAAAAAACACAGTAAAACTCAAAATCTTAAGTCTTACAAAAACACGTACACACTTTCCTAATGATGAATATTCATTTTAAACCATTACATATTCATATTGTTCTTGGAGTATATATTTATCTAATCCCCCATTGTTTCCACCCTCCAATCCCACTTATTCTCAATTTATCCACCCAATTTATAAAGGAATGAAACACCAAAGTCAAAGCACAAATTGCAAATTATCTTCATCACATACACAAAGCACATTATTCACGCACCACATTTCCTTAAACTTTGCTAAATTATTTGTGGACTTATAAAAATTAAAATCCACTAATATCCTACTTTCACATACTTTTCTAAAAAATACAACAACATTTTCATTTCCACTCCCAGTAATCTTGTTTTTACGGGTCTTCCATATTGACAGTTTTGCTTGCCCGATAATAAAATTAATTAAGTTCATATTTTCTCTGGTGTGTTTTGTAATTCTAACCCCAAACACAAACACCGTGCCATTATACGGGACCCCAGCCCTTCTACTATTCTTTCAATTTCACTAAAAAAGGTCTGGAGCCTCTCACAATACATAAATGCATGAAAGACACTTTCCCTCAGACCACAAAAGGGCAGCAATCTGAGACCCCGGACATATAATCGATAAGAAGGAGTTCACCGCTAGTATCCCATGTACCAACCTCCACTGCAGGTCTCCCACCCTACTGGCCAATGGCGGCTTGTACAACGACCTCCATGCGGGGTTCAGTCCTTGAGGGGCTCCAAGCTTGTCTCTCCATGGTGTGTCGTGTCTTCGTGTCCTCAGCTGCTCCAGGTTGTTCACCTTCACACAAATCCTGTACAGCTGTTTCCCCGGCACTGTAGGTAGAGATAACGCCTCTAGAGAACTTAAGGCTAAAACATTAGTCTCACCATCCCTCAGTTCAACAGCCGGAGACACAGTAAGCGTTGGAAAAGGTGTTTCGTCAGTTGGCTTCAATTGTGATGAGAAAATTCCGTGCAGGAGTGTCATGGATTCCCTGTCCATTGATGATTGTACCTGCCACAGAAACTTCTCCATTAGGCGGACTGAGTGTACCCCTGTCTCCACTGCTACCACTTGTGCACTTTTCCAAGTGTAATTTTCCCAGTCAATTATGTCCTTTATTGTGGTTATTCCATGTATTATGAAATGATTAATACAATTTTCAGAAAGTCCTGTAGCAGTGCCAACAGCAGGATTGTAGAACAGTGGTTCATGAAGGACCCAAAATGTGGAGAGGTCATCACAGTCCTTTTTTATCAACAGCAGTTGCCACGCTGCTAGAAGGCTTTTATAAAACCTGGCACCTGTAAAGTCTTGATCTTATCTAAGTGGCACAGCAGTAAACTTTTCCCAAGTCCCATATGCCTGGCTTGTTTAAAGAAGAGTACGGCTAAGTTCATCCACTGGCTCTGCTCGACAGGATACAGCAGTTTTTGAATGGTCTGAAGGCGGAAAGCAGCAATCCTGCTGGTAATGTCAATAAGTCCTTGTCCGCCTTCATCCAATGGTAAAAATAGAACGCCCTTCTGTATCCAATGGGTACCAGTCCAAAAAAAATCCATGATCGCCTTCTGTATCTGCTGAACAAGCAAAGGTGGAGGTTGTAGACAAATACACTTATGCCACAGGCTGGAGGTCACCAGGTTATTAATGACCAGCATCCGTCCTCTATAGGATAACTGAGGGAGTATCCACTTCCACTTGGCAAGCCGAGCTGTAACCTTGTCCAACAGACCCTCCCAGTTCTTTTGGATGTAGTGGTCATCTCCGAGATGGACTCCCAGGTACAGGAAGCCTCCAGTTGTCCACTGCAGACCCCCCTTCAGTCGAGGAGGACTACATCCTTTCCAGTTCCCAACCAACACTGCACTACTTTTGTTCCAATTCACTTTAGCCGAAGATGCTTTGCTGTAATTCCTCAGACAATCAGTTAATTTGTCCAAATCCTTCTGGCTTGTGATGACCACAGCAAGATCATCTGCATAAGCAGTGACTTTCACAGGGTCCATGTTGCAGTTGGGGATGGAGAGACCAGTCAGCACCTTCCTCAGGTGCACCAGGAAAGGCTCCAGCGCCAGAGCATATAACATGCCGGACAAAGAACATCCCTGTCTGACTCCTCTTCTGACACTGAAAGGTGCACACAAGCCACCATTGACCTTTATGATACCAGAAATGTCACTATAAAGTAAACGAATATGTTTAATAAAAGACCCCCCAAACCCAAACGCCTTCATGGCATTCCATAAAAGGAGTGACTGACCCTGTCAAAAGCTTTTTCCTGGTCAAGAAAAATAAGACCAGTCTGAAAACCAAACAGTTCTGCAGCAGCCAAAATGTCCCGAATTAAAAAAATGTTATTAAAGATGGACCTGCCAGCCACGCAGTAATTCTGATCAGGATGCACCACTCTCCCTAAAACTTGGACCATCCTGTTGGCTAAGGCTTTAGAGAGAACTTTATAATCAGCGCATAAGAGAGACACAGGCCGCCAGTTCTTAATGAGACACAAGTCTCCCTTCTTCGCAGCAGCGTGATCACGGCTCTACGGCAGCTCTGCGGTAACAAGCCAGTTTAAAACTCCATGGAACACTTCCAATAAGTCCAGGCCGATGACATCCCAGAACTCTTTATAAAACTCCACTGGTATTCCATCGATTCCGGGACCTTCCCTGTTTTCAGCTGTCCCAGGGCTGTGGTGAGTTCTGCAAAGGTCACCTCTCTATTTAGCTGTGCCACATCTGCATTGGGCAGCTGCGGTAAGTCCTGCAAAAAGGCCTGTTGGTCTTCACTGCCACCATCTCCATCTGCAGCAAACAGAAGTTCATAAAATTCGCGGACCACCTGCCTTATTTCACTGGGCTCTTGTGTCTCACTGCCATCGGGTGTTCTTATGCAATGTAAGATTTTACTCTGCGAGTTTTTTCTCTAAACCAAAAATATTGAGTTGGTGCATCCATCTCAGTCAGTCGTTGAAACGGGCCCTCACTAAAGCCCCCTGAGCTCTGGTCTCAAGCAGGTGAGCCAACCCCAGTTTAGCAGAAGTCAGGCTCGCCTGAAGCTGCTCATTTGGACCCTTCTCTAGAAGCTGTTGAAATTCAGCTATTTTAATTTCTAAAGCTGCCATTTCTGACCGCAATACTTGGGTGACATTTCTGGTATACTCCTGACACAAGGCCCGGATGTGACTCTTCCCAACCTCCCACCACTGTTGTAAGCTGGTGAACTCCTTCTTCATAGCCTTCCAGCCTCCCCAGAAATGAACAAATAACTCTTTAAAGTTCTGATCTTTAAGGAGGAGTGTGTTAAAATGCCAGTATGGACTACGGGTCTGTAAGTGTTACAAATAAGTGTACAACACACCAAACTGTGATCAGAGAATCCAGTAGGCACAATAGAGCACACCTTAAATAAACCTAACAGGTGCTTAAAACTATAAAAATGATCGAGTCTCGCCATTGAGATCGTATTTCCACTCGTCCGCCCCAGGTGTATTGCCGACAGGCCCCATTTTAGCCCTCCATACATCTTCCAGCCCAATGTCCTTAATTATTTTACCTAAAGCTCGTGCTGAGCGAGGGTGCGGTTCCAGCCCATTATTTCTGTCTATTCTGGTATCAAGTGTACAATTAAAATCCCCTCCTAACACCACCACTTCCTCAGGGTCACACTTGGATAAAAGATCTCCTAACTTGTTAAAGAAGTGGAGCCTCTCCTCACCCTCATTCGGGGCGTACACATTAATGAAAGTGACGACACTGCCTTGAAGTTTCACCGTCACTTTCAGGAGTCTCCTTTCACCAGCTCATCAGTGCTGCAAACTTCTACTTGAAGTCCTCCAAGAAATAAAATGGCCACTCCAGCACTAACATTTGTCCCATTACTAAATAAAATGTCCCCCTTCCAATCTCTGCTCCACTCCCACTGATTTTGCTCATCAATGTGGGTTTCTTGTAGAAAGGTGACATTCAAGTCTTTTGTCTGATAAAATCAAACAATGCGACCCTCTTATCTGGACTTCTCCCACCGTTAATATTTAGGGTTCCTATGTGTACACTTGCCATGGTAACAGAATAGATAGATGAACACACAATGAAACACAGGGACCACCACAAAGACTGTGGAGTAGATTTAACAGGGGGCTTAGCCATTAGGTGGTGTTTAGATTGGACTGTTTTCTCAGTTTACTTGTTAAATTCTTTAGCCTCACGAGCTCTTTAACATCAAACATTGCGGAGACTGCTTTGTCTCGTCGCAACCCGCGGACAGACGATAGAAAGAGGTCAATGTCAGGGAAAAATTCGGCCACATCCACCCCCTTTTTTCCGGCGGTATTCACCAAAAACTCTTTCACACTTTGAGCGCTGTAACCCCCCCTGGCTTTTAACTCTGGGGGCTCCGAGGCAGCAGACCCATCGGAGATATTACCGTCGTCGTTTTCTTCCCCGACACTCCCCGCATTTGAGACGTTATCGGCCGTCTCCGCGAAGACGGGAAAATCCTCCTGACAAGGACCATAGGCGGGATCCTCTCCAACGACCCCCGAGCCCTGACTTAAAACAATTTTCTTTCGTGCCCGATCTTCTCTTTCTCCTTGCCTTTTTGAGCAGGACGTTTAAATTCACTTTTTTCCTCTGTCTCGTTGCTGCCTCCCTCATCCATATCAATTTCTCCCCACACACTTTCTGCTGCAGTCGCTGTTTGATCTACCGTTTCACTACCGCCTTCATTCGGCTCATCTCTGGGCGGCACTTGATTCTCCTGCCCTTCAGCTCTAGTAGCATTTTTATTCTTATCACCTTGCGCCTCTGCGCCATCAGCCACAATTTCGTGATCTTCCACTTTCTGCCCCTCTATTTCTGTATTTGTACGGCTAGTTTTCTTGTTCCCTTGGTGTTTCTCAGGACACTGTTTAATTAAATGTGCTTCACTCCCGCACCCAAAACATTTCATTTCGTTAGAAGTGACGAAAATCACATAATCGAAACCGTCCACTCTAAACTTCATTGCCACATTTAATTCGTCATCCATTCTATTTAAAACCATAAAACTTGTCTCCTAAATGACAAGACATGTTTTAAATCAGGCGATTTACAACCTAAAGGAATGTGCCGAATTTTCGATACCAGACGCCCATGCCGCTCCAACTCTTTCGCTATAGTTTCATTTTTGAGAAAAGGCGGCGCATTTGAAATTGTTACTCTACGGGACGGACGGCTAAAGGGGAAACCTGTACAAAGGAGCCATTAATAACCACCCCCTTCTCAACCACTGTCGGAACTAAATCCACAGAGCTCAAAAAAACCACGATATTCCCGCTCATTCGTGAAGCTGACTTAATATTGTCACATCCGACCACTTCGCCTACCGCCAAAACCCCCGCCTCTAAAGGAACAAACTCCTCCGATATAAGTTTAATCCCATGGCGGCGGCTCAAACGCTCAAGATTAGCAGCCATTGCGGCTGCCGTGGCCTAAGCCACTCAGTACAAAAACAAGTGTAGCTGTTTTCACCAAAGAAAAGATAGAAATAAGAAACTAGAAAATTAGAAGAAAAAGAATCACCACACTCACCTCAGCGTCCACCACCAGTTCCACTCGCTCACACTCAAGACAACCACCCAGCATGCACAGCGACAGCAAGAACAGGAAGGAGATAGATAGATAGATAGATAGATAGATAGATGAAAGGCACTATAGATAGATAGATAGATAGATAGATAGATAGATAGATAGATAGATAGATAGATAGATAGATAGATAGATAGATAGATAGATAGGCACTATACTGATAGATAGATAGATAGATAGATAGATAGATAGATAGATAGATAGATAGATAGATATGAAAGACACTATATAGATAGATAGATAGATAGATAGATAGAAAGAATGAAAGGCACTATATAGATAGATAGATAGATAGATAGATAGATAGATAGATAGATAGATAGATAGATAGATAGATAGATAGATAGATAGATAGATAGATAGATAGATAGATAGATAGATAGATAGATAGATAGATAGATAGATAGATAGATAGATAGATAGATAGATAGATAGATAGATAGATAGATAGATGAAAGGCACTATATAGATAGATAGATAGATAGATAGATAGATAGATAGATAGATAGATAGATAGATAGATAGATAGATAGATATGAAAGGCACTATATGATAGATAGATAGATAGATAGATAGATAGATAGATAGATAGAAAGGCACTATAAAGACAGACAGATAGATAGATAGATAGATAGATAGATAGATAGATAGATAGATAGATAGATATGAAAGACACTATATGATAGATAGATAGATAGATAGATAGATAGATAGATAGATAGATAGATAGATAGAGTGAAAGACACTATATAAGATATAGATAGATAGATAGATAGATAGATAGATAGATAGATAGATAGATAGATAGAGTGAAAGGCACTATATAACAGATAGATAGATAGATAGATAGATAGATAGATAGATAGATAGATAGATAGATAGATAGATAGAGTGAAAGACACTATATAAAATAGATAGATAGATAGATAGATAGATAGATAGATAGATAGATAGAGTGAAAGACACTATATAACATATAGATAGATAGATAGATAGATAGATAGAGTGAAAGACACTATAAAATAGATAGATAGATAGATAGATAGATAGATAGATAGATAGATAGATAGATATGCATTGATAGAAAAATCTGAAAAGTTATTAAATAAAAATCACTAGATAAACATTAAACTTATAAAACAGAAGAAACGATATGAAAGAAACTATCTGGTAAACAGATATATATGAAAAATACATTAAAGATGGATATATATGAAATGGACTGTATAACAGATATTAAAGTTATAAAATGGATGGTTGGGTATGAAATGCACTATTTTATATTAATATTATATTTTATTACAGACTCGCAGTGTTACCCATCTATGTTGGGTTAAATTCTAAGTAATCACTGTTTGCAGTGCACCATCTGTTGGAATGTACTTTGTACCTGTATGTAGGAATAAAATGCATTACATTTGTCATTTCAACAAATGGCACATCACCAACATTTGAAGTAGTAAAGTGCAGTACCACCTGATCAAAGCACCGAGATGTCCCTACATTGATGTATTGAAGGCCAGAGGTCCACATGATCAACATCATCAAATTCTTTCACGTGAAGCCTGAAGTCCATGAGGACTGATTGTGATCATTGATGTTATGTAGAATGCCCAGTGGGGGCTGGGTGGTCTCGTGGCCTTTAATTTATTCTTTGTTATTTAGTATTTTTTAATCTTATTTTTATATATTTTTTATAAACTTTTCTTTTTTCATGTTGTAAAGCACATTGAGCTACAGTATTTGTATGAAAACGTGCTCAAGAAATAAATGTTATTTTCCATGTCTCTGTTGTATGCCACTTGGTATGGGACTCGTAAGAGCAGTGTTAATGTTTGTGATGTGCCATCTGTTGGAATTACACATGCAACACAATTCATTTTATTATAACAAATACTTGTGACACATCATCTGTTCATTCTTTTTCCAAACCCTCTTTACTCTGAGGCAGCTGGAGCCAATCCAAGGAGTCAACAGTTGCAAGGCAGGCACGACACTTGGACAGGATGGCAGTTCATCTCAGGGAGAACACACAGATACACACCAAGGGGCCGAATTAGCAGCAGCAGCCCACCTAACCTGCATTTCTTCAGACTGTATGGGAGGAAACTGGAAAACCAGGAGGAAAGAACACACAGACTCAGAAGGTGAGCCCTGGTTGCCTTACTGTGAGGCAGCGGCACCTAGCACTGTGCCACCGGGCCTCCCTATGGGTTTCATGTTTACTCTTTTTCTTCATAGCTTTGGTGTGTGGAGCACTTTAGACATCAAAAACCAAACTCAAAAGTGGCTTTTTTTTTTTTTCCAATTTCTTACTTCTTGGTGGCATCACACTCTCGTGCTGTTTGTTCTGCCTGTAGTGCCAGTTTCCACTATTGGAGATATGATGTGCTACCACTAGGGGGCCACAGCGCGTTACAATTACCGATTCCACAGCCTAATGGGTTTTTATAAATTTTTCCAGATCTCCATCTACATGTCAAATATTTTATCCTTTTTGCTGCTGCTCTACAAACAGCCTGTGTGCATAATAGATAGATAGATAGATAGAGTGAAAGGCACTATATAATAGATAGATAGATAGATAGATAGATAGATAGATAGAAAGGCACTATAAAAGACAGACAGATAGATAGATAGATAGATAGATAGATAGATAGAGTGAAAGACACTAAGATAGATAGATAGATAGATAGATAGATAGATAGATAGATAGATAGATAGAGTGAAAGACACTATATAAAATAGATAGATAGATAGATAGAGTGAAAGACACTATATAAAATAGATAGATAGATAGATAGATAGATAGATAGATAGATAGATAGATAGATAGAGTGAAAGGCACTATATAACATATAGATAGATAGATAGATAGATAGATAGATAGATAGATAGATAGATAGATAGATAGATATTTTTTTATTTTTAAAAGCAAACTTTATTAAATAAACACAGGAATAAATACAAAAAAAACACAGTAAAACTCAAAATCTTAAGTCTTACAAAAACACGTACACACTTTCCTAATGATGAATATTCATTTTAAACCATTACATATTCATATTGTTCTTGGAGTATATATTTATCTAATCCCCCATTGTTTCCACCCTCCAATCCCACTTATTCTCAATTTATCCACCCAATTTATAAAGGAATGAAACACCAAAGTCAAAGCACAAATTGCAAATTATCTTCATCACATACACAAAGCACATTATTCACGCACCACATTTCCTTAAACTTTGCTAAATTATTTGTGGACTTATAAAAATTAAAATCCACTAATATCCTACTTTCACATACTTTTCTAAAAAATACAACAACATTTTCATTTCCACTCCCAGTAATCTTGTTTTACGGGTCTTCCATATTGACAGTTTTGCTTGCCCGATAATAAAATTAATTAAGTTCATATTTTCTCTGGTGTGTTTTGTAATTCTAACCCCAAACACAAACACCGTGCCATTATACGGGACCCCCAGCCCTTCTACTATTCTTTCAATTTCACTAAAAAAGGTCTGGAGCCTCTCACAATACATAAATGCATGAAAGACACTTTCCCTCAGACCACAAAAGGGCAGCAATCCGAGACCCCCGGACATATAATCGATAAGAAGGAGTTCACCGCTAGTATCCCATGTACCAACCTCCACTGCAGGTCTCCCACCCTACTGGCCAATGGCGGCTTGTACAACGACCTCCATGCGGGGTTCAGTCCTTGAGGGGCTCCAAGCTTGTCTCTCCATGGTGTGTCGTGTCTTCGTGTCCTCAGCTGCTCCAGGTTGTTCACCTTCACACAAATCCTGTACAGCTGTTTCCCCGGCACTGTAGGTAGAGATAACGCCTCTAGAGAACTTAAGGCTAAAACATTAGTCTCACCATCCCTCAGTTCAACAGCCGGAGACACAGTAAGCGTTGGAAAAGGTGTTTCGTCAGTTGGCTTCAATTGTGATGAGAAAATTCCGTGCAGGAGTGTCATGGATTCCCTGTCCATTGATGATTGTACCTGCCACAGAAACTTCTCCATTAGGCGGACTGAGTGTACCCCTGTCTCCACTGCTACCACTTGTGCACTTTTCCAAGTGTAATTTTCCCAGTCAATTATGTCCTTTATTGTGGTTATTCCATGTATTATGAAATGATTAATACAATTTTCAGAAAGTCCTGTAGCAGTGCCAACAGCAGGATTGTAGAACAGTGGTTCATGAAGGACCCAAAATGTGGAGAGGTCATCACAGTCCTTTTTTATCAACAGCAGTTGCCACGCTGCTAGAAGGCTTTTATAAAACCTGGCACCTGTAAAGTCTTGATCTTATCTAAGTGGCACAGCAGTAAACTTTTCCCAAGTCCCATATGCCTGGCTTGTTTAAAGAAGAGTACGGCTAAGTTCATCCACTGGCTCTGCTCGACAGGATACAGCAGTTTTGAATGGTCTGAAGGCGGAAAGCAGCAATCCTGCTGGTAATGTCAATAAGTCCTTGTCCGCCTTCATCCAATGGTAAAATAGAACGCCCTTCTGTATCCAATGGGTACCAGTCCAAAAAATCCATGATCGCCTTCTGTATCTGCTGAACAAGCAAAGGTGGAGGTTGTAGACAAATACACTTATGCCACAGGCTGGAGGTCACCAGGTTATTAATGACCAGCATCCGTCCTCTATAGGATAACTGAGGGAGTATCCACTTCCACTTGGCAAGCCGAGCTGTAACCTTGTCCAACAGACCCTCCCAGTTCTTTTGGATGTAGTGGTCATCTCCGAGATGGACTCCCAGGTACAGGAAGCCTCCAGTTGTCCACTGCAGACCCCCCTTCAGTCGAGGAGGACTACATCCTTTCCAGTTCCCAACCAACACTGCACTACTTTTGTTCCAATTCACTTTAGCGAAGATGCTTTGCTGTAATTCCTCAGACAATCAGTTAATTTGTCCAAATCCTTCTGGCTTGTGATGACCACAGCAAGATCATCTGCATAAGCAGTGACTTTCACAGGGTCCATGTTGCAGTTGGGGATGGAGAGACCAGTCAGCACCTTCCTCAGGTGCACCAGGAAAGGCTCCAGCGCCAGAGCATATAACATGCCGGACAAAGAACATCCCTGTCTGACTCCTCTTCTGACACTGAAAGGTGCACACAAGCCACCATTGACCTTTATGATACCAGAAATGTCACTATAAAGTAAACGAATATGTTTAATAAAAGACCCCCCAAACCCAAACGCCTTCATGGCATTCCATAAAATGAGTGACTGACCCTGTCAAAAGCTTTTTCCTGGTCAAGAAAAATAAGACCAGTCTGAAAACCAAACAGTTCTGCAGCAGCCAAAATGTCCCGAATTAAAAAAATGTTATTAAAGATGGACCTGCCAGCCACGCAGTAATTCTGATCAGGATGCACCACTCTCCCTAAAACTTGGACCATCCTGTTGGCTAAGGCTTTAGAGAGAACTTTATAATCAGCGCATAAGAGAGACACAGGCCGCCAGTTCTTAATGAGACACAAGTCTCCCTTCTTCGCAGCAGCGTGATCACGGCTCTACGGCAGCTCTGCGGTAACAAGCCAGTTTTAAAACTCCATTGGAACACTTCCAATAAGTCCAGGCCGATGACATCCCAGAACTCTTTATAAAACTCCACTGGTATTCCATCGATTCCGGACCTTCCCTGTTTTCAGCTGTCCCAGGGCTGTGGTGAGTTCTGCAAAGGTCACCTCTCTATTTAGCTGTGCCACATCTGCATTGGGCAGCTGCGGTAAGTCCTGCAAAAAGGCCTGTTGGTCTTCACTGCCACCATCTCCATCTGCAGCAAACAGAAGTTCATAAAATTCGCGGACCACCTGCCTTATTTCACTGGGCTCTTGTGTCTCACTGCCATCGGGTGTTCTTATGCAATGTAAGATTTTACTCTGCAGAGTTTTTCTCTAAACCAAAAAATATTGAGTTGGTGCATCCATCTCAGTCAGTCGTTGAAACGGGCCCTCACTAAAGCCCCCTGAGCTCTGGTCTCAAGCAGGTGAGCCAACCCCAGTTTAGCAGAAGTCAGGCTCGCCTGAAGCTGCTCATTTGGACCCTTCTCTAGAAGCTGTTGAAATTCAGCTATTTTAATTTCGCTGCCATTTCTGACCGCAATACTTGGGTGACATTTCTGGTATACTCCTGACACAAGGCCGGATGTGACTCTTCCCAACCTCCCACCACTGTTGTAAGCTGGTGAACTCCTTCTTCATAGCCTTCCAGCCTCCCCAGAAATGAACAAATAACTCTTTAAAGTTCTGATCTTTAAGGAGGAGTGTGTTAAAATGCCAGTATGGACTACGGGGTCTGTAAGTGTTACAAATAAGTGTACAACACACCAAACTGTGATCAGAGAATCCAGTAGGCACAATAGAGCACACCTTAAATAAACCTAACAGGTGCTTAAAACTATAAAAATGATCGAGTCTCGCCATTGAGATCGTATTTCCACTCGTCCGCCCCCAGGTGTATTGCCGACAGGCCCCATTTTAGCCCTCCATACATCTTCCAGCCCAATGTCCTTAATTATTTTACCTAAAGCTCGTGCTGAGCGAGGGTGCGGTTCCAGCCCATTATTTCTGTCTATTCTGGTATCAAGTGTACAATTAAAATCCCCTCCTAACACCACCACTTCCTCAGGGTCACACTTGGATAAAAGATCTCCTAACTTGTTAAAGAAGTGGAGCCTCTCCTCACCCTCATTCGGGGCGTACACATTAATGAAAGTGACGACACTGCCTTGAAGTTTCACCGTCACTTTCAGGAGTCGCCCTTTCACCAGCTCATCAGTGCTGCAAACTTCTACTTGAAGTCCTCCAAGAAATAAAATGGCCACTCCAGCACTAACATTTGTCCCATTACTAAATAAAATGTCCCCCTTCCAATCTCTGCTCCACTCCCACTGATTTTGCTCATCAATGTGGGTTTCTTGTAGAAAGGTGACATTCAAGTCTTTTTGTCTGATAAAATCAAACAATGCGACCCTCTTATCTGGACTTCTCCCACCGTTAATATTTAGGGTTCCTATGTGTACACTTGCCATGGTAACAGAATAGATAGATGAACACACAATGAAACACAGGGACCACCACAAAGACTGTGGAGTAGATTTAACAGGGGGCTTAGCCATTAGGTGGTGTTTAGATTGGACTGTTTTCTCAGTTTACTTGTTAAATTCTTTAGCCTCACGAGCTCTTTAACATCAAACATTGCGGAGACTGCTTTGTCTCGTCGCAACCCGCGGACAGACGATAGAAAGAGGTCAATGTCAGGGAAAAATTCGGCCACATCCACCCCCTTTTTTCCGGCGGTATTCACCAAAAACTCTTTCACACTTTGAGCGCTGTAACCCCCCCTGGCTTTTAACTCTGGGGGCTCCGAGGCAGCAGACCCATCGGAGATATTACCGTCGTCGTTTTCTTCCCCGACACTCCCCGCATTTGAGACGTTATCGGCCGTCTCCGCGAAGACGGGAAAATCCTCCTGACAAGGACCATAGGCGGGATCCTCTCCAACGACCCCCGAGCCCTGACTTAAAACAATTTTCTTTCGTGCCCGATCTTCTCTTTCTCCTTGCCTTTTTGAGCAGGACGTTTAAATTCACTTTTTTCCTCTGTCTCGTTGCTGCCTCCCTCATCCATATCAATTTCTCCCCACACACTTTCTGCTGCAGTCGCTGTTTGATCTACCGTTTCACTACCGCCTTCATTCGGCTCATCTCTGGGCGGCACTTGATTCTCCTGCCCTTCAGCTCTAGTAGCATTTTTATTCTTATCACCTTGCGCCTCTGCGCCATCAGCCACAATTTCGTGATCTTCCACTTTCTGCCCCTCTATTTCTGTATTTGTACGGCTAGTTTTCTTGTTCCCGTGGTGTTTCTCAGGACACTGTTTAATTAAATGTGCTTCACTCCCGCACCCAAAACATTTCATTTCGTTAGAAGTGACGAAAATCACATAATCGAAACCGTCCACTCTAAACTTCATTGCCACATTTAATTCGTCATCCATTCTATTTAAAACCATAAAAACTTGTCTCCTAAATGACAAGACATGTTTTAAATCAGGCGATTTACAACCTAAAGGAATGTGCCGAATTTTCGATACCAGACGCCCATGCCGCTCCAACTCTTTCGCTATAGTTTCATTTTTGAGAAAAGGCGGCGCATTTGAAATTGTTACTCTACGGGACGGGACGGCTAAAGGGGAAACCTGTACAAAGGAGCCATTAATAACCACCCCCTTCTCAACCACTGTCGGAACTAAATCCACAGAGCTCAAAAAAACCACGATATTCCCGCTCATTCGTGAAGCTGACTTAATATTGTCACATCCGACCACTTCGCCTACCGCCAAAACCCCGCCTCTAAAGGAACAAACTCCTCCGATATAAGTTTAATCCCATGGCGGCGGCTCAAACGCTCAAGATTAGCAGCCATTGCGGCTGCCGTGGCCTAAGCCACTCAGTACAAAACAAGTGTAGCTGTTTTCACCAAAGAAAAGATAGAAATAAGAAACTAGAAAATTAGAAGAAAAAGAATCACCACACTCACCTCAGCGTCCACCACCAGTTCCACTCGCTCACACTCAAGACAACCACCCAGCATGCACAGCGACAGCAAGAACAGGAAGGAGATAGATAGATAGATAGATAGATAGAAAGGCACTATAAAAGACAGACAGATAGATAGATAGATAGATAGAGTGAAAGACACTATATAAAATAGATAGATAGATAAATAGATAGATAGATAGATAGATAGATATGAAAGGCACTATATGATAGATAGATAGATAGATAGATAGATAGATAGATAGATAGATAGAGTGAAAAACACTATATAAAATAGATAGATAGATAGATAGAGTGAAAGACACTATATAAAATAGATAGATAGATAGATAGATAGATAGATAGATAGAGTGAAAGACACTATATAACAGATAGATAGATAGATAGATAGATAGATAGATAGATAGAAAGGCACTATAAAAGACAGACAGATAGATAGATAGATAGATAGATAGATAGATAGATAGATAGATAGATAGATAGATAGATAGATAGATAGATAGATATGAAAGGCACTATATGATAGATAGATAGATAGATAGATAGATAGATAGATAGATAGATAGATAGATAGATAGATAGATAGATAGATAGATAGATAGATATGAAAGGCACTATATGATAGATAGATAGATAGATAGATAGATAGATAGATAGATAGAAAGGCACTATAAAAGACAGACAGATAGATAGATAGATAGATAGAGTGAAAGACACTATAAAATAGATAGATAGATAGATAGATAGATAGATAGATAGAGTGAAAGGCACTATATAAAATAGATAGATAGATAGATAGATAGAGTGAAAGACACTATATAACATATAGATAGATAGATAGATAGATAGATAGATAGATAGATAGATAGATAGAGTGAGTGAAAGGCACTATATAACATATAGATAGATAGATAGATAGATAGATAGATAGATAGATAGAGTGAAAGACACTATAAAATAGATAGATAGATAGATAGATAGATAGATAGATAGATAGATAGATAGATAGATAGAAAGGCACTATAAAAGACAGACAGATAGATAGATAGATAGATAGATAGATAGATAGATAGAGTGAAAGACACTATAAAATAGATAGATAGATAGATAGATAGATAGATAGATAGATAGATAGATAGATATGCATTGATAGAAAAATCTGAAAAGTTATTAAATAAAAATCACTAGATAAACATTAAACTTATAAAACAGAAGAAACGATATGAAAGAAACTATCTGGTAAACAGATATATATGAAAAATACATTAAAGATGGATATATATGAAATGGACTGTATAACAGATATTAAAGTTATAAAATGGATGGTTGGGTATGAAATGCACTATTTTATATTAATATTATATTTTATTACAGACTCGCAGTGTTACCCATCTATGTTGGGTTAAATTCTAAGTAATCACTGTTTGCAGTGCACCATCTGTTGGAATGTACTTTGTACCTGTATGTAGGAATAAAATGCATTACATTTGTCATTTCAACAAATGGCACATCACCAACATTTGAAGTAGTAAAGTGCAGTACCACCTGATCAAAGCACCGAGATGTCCCTACATTGATGTATTGAAGGCCAGAGGTCCACATGATCAACATCATCAAATTCTTTCACGTGAAGCCTGAAGTCCATGAGGACTGATTGTGATCATTGATGTTATGTAGAATGCCCAGTGGGGGCTGGGTGGTCTCGTGGCCTTTAATTTATTCTTTGTTATTTAGTATTTTTTAATCTTATTTTTATATATTTTTTATAAACTTTTCTTTTTTCATGTTGTAAAGCACATTGAGCTACAGTATTTGTATGAAAACGTGCTCAAGAAATAAATGTTATTTTCCATGTCTCTGTTGTATGCCACTTGGTATGGGACTCGTAAGAGCAGTGTTAATGTTTGTGATGTGCCATCTGTTGGAATTACACATGCAACACAATTCATTTTATTATAACAAATACTTGTGACACATCATCTGTTCATTCTTTTTCCAAACCCTCTTTACTCTGAGGCAGCTGGAGCCAATCCAAGGAGTCAACAGTTGCAAGGCAGGCACGACACTTGGACAGGATGGCAGTTCATCTCAGGGAGAACACACAGATACACACCAAGGGGCCGAATTAGCAGCAGCAGCCCACCTAACCTGCATTTCTTCAGACTGTATGGGAGGAAACTGGAAAACCAGGAGGAAAGAACACACAGACTCAGAAGGTGAGCCCTGGTTGCCTTACTGTGAGGCAGCGGCACCTAGCACTGTGCCACCGGGCCTCCCTATGGGTTTCATGTTTACTCTTTTTCTTCATAGCTTTGGTGTGTGGAGCACTTTAGACATCAAAAACCAAACTCAAAAGTGGCTTTTTTTTTTTTTCCAATTTCTTACTTCTTGGTGGCATCACACTCTCGTGCTGTTTGTTCTGCCTGTAGTGCCAGTTTCCACTATTGGAGATATGATGTGCTACCACTAGGGGGCCACAGCGCGTTACAATTACCGATTCCACAGCCTAATGGGTTTTTATAAATTTTTCCAGATCTCCATCTACATGTCAAATATTTTATCCTTTTTGCTGCTGCTCTACAAACAGCCTGTGTGCATAAATCTGTCAAACGGCTTTCTGAATTCAATCAGGTCGCCAAATAAGCTCCCCACTGCAGAAGAGAGGCGGCAGCGCAGTGAGTCCCAGGGAGACATCTATCTGGCCTGCCGTGTCACGTCATTTTGTCATTTTCCCATTTTCCAACTTCGATTTCAGTTTTGGCCAAAACAAATAGATTATCCCCACACACACGCACACATATATATATTTATTTATTTATATACAGTATAAAGGAGGCTTCACCGTTGCTACAAAGATCTTTAATGCAGCAATAATGGGAACAAACTGTAAGAAAAAAAAAGAAAAGAACAAACGCTGCCTATTATGGGTGCTGCTGTCTGGTGTACTGCAATAAAAGCTTCATGAAAAAGAAATGAAATACAGAGGATAGAAATTAAATGCGATAAATGTCCGTCCGTTGGGACGTTTTCATGTGATAAAGGTAACAAAAAAAAAAAAGAAAAGGAAAAAGAAAAACGAGAGCCCTGGAAGATCCGTCTGTCATCACACAATTATGTGCGACTCCAAAGGTAACGGAATGAAGAGGAGTAAGAATTCATCCATCCATCCATCACTTTATTCTCCTAACTCACTTATGCAGAGCAGAGCCGTGGTGTCAGGAAACAATGAATTTTTGTTGAATATAGTGCCTTTCATATTGAGTCGTGTGACACCGTGAATTGAATATAAGGCTGAACTGCAGACAGACTAGACATCCGTCTGTCATACGACAGCTCAAAGTCACCATTCAGCAGACAGACGGATAACCGGGCATTCAAGGACTGAAGGGCACCAGACAGATGCATGGAAAACGCGCTATATACAGTACAAAATACAAAGAAATAAAATCATTATAGAAGACAGGTGGATAGGTAAATATAATAGTCAGACAGTGAAAGGCACTATATACTATAGATAGATACAGTAAGACACTATATACAAGAAATAGACAGAGTTATAATTGAATTCAGCATTTCATTTTGAATGTTTTCATCACTCAAATTTGGGGGCTGCTCACCTCTACAAATGAACTTTTATGATTTGAGATTTACTTTTGCTGGTGTGACACATTTTATATTATTTTTGCCACCATCTTGGTTCTTTACAGTACAACATCCACCATTTCGTAGTCCCATTGTTTAGGGCAGCTTTTGCATTGTCTCTGAGGTCATGACCTTTGGTTTATGAGGCAGTCCATTAAAAAAGGTTGTCCTTGGGATCAAAGAGGACGGATTCCAAATCCTTTTTGCAAATGTCCTTCTCAAAGTCTTTTTGTTTTTAGGATTCTCCTGCAGTTTAACGTATGCCTGAACATTTGACCCTCGTCGTGGGTTTAGGTTTTGGGATATTGAGAGGTACGTCTCCCAGTTTTGACCTTTTGGTGGTCTTTTGGTTACTGCATTAAAATTATTTTGCTAGCTTGCTAGGCACAACATACAGAAAGATACATAGATGATGAAAACACTAAATAAAATAGATAATGAAAGACACAAGAAAAGATAGATAATGAAAGGCAATATAACAGATGGATGGAGAGGCAAGTAAGAAAGGCGCTATATAACTAATAGAAATATCAATCTGAAATGCATTATAAGACAGATGATAGATATATATATATATATATACAGTAATAGACTGACAATGAAAGGCACTATATTAAAGATAGATAGATAGATAGATAGATAGATAGATAGATAGATAGATAGATAGATAGGAAAGGCACTATATAATAGATAGATAGATAGATAGATAGATAGATAGATATGAAAGGCACTATATAATAGATAGATAGATAGATAGATAGATAGATAGATAGATAGATAGATAGATAGATAGATAGATAGGAAAGGCACTATATAATAGATAGATAGATAGATAGATAGATAGATAGATAGATAGATAGATAGATAGATAGATAGGAAAGGCACTCTATTATAGATAGATAGATAGATAGATAGATAGATAGAGAGGTGAAAGGAACTATATTATAGATAGATAGATAGATAGATAGATAGATAGATAGATAGATAGATAGGAAAGGCACTATATAATAGATAGATAGATAGATAGATAGATAGATAGATAGATAGATAGATAGATAGATATGAAAGGCACTATATAATAGATAGATGTATGGATCTGAAAGTCACTATATTATAAATAAATATTAAAGGACTATTTACAGACCAGTTTTTCATATAATGAGGAATAAAATGAAAATTTACGACGGACAGACCGACAGACAGACAGCCAGTGAAAGGCACTATATTAGGGGTGTCAAAGTCAGATTCTGGAGGTCCTCAGTACTTTCTTTATTATTACCTGGCTGCAGATGCCAATGGAGCCGACTTGCTTTTGAATTGTCAGAGGTTTCTTTTTATTTTAAATGGTACACACGTGCCAAACCAGGTTGATGTCACATGCACTTGTCTGCTCGTCATTAATGATCTCTTTCAATAAAGTATTTGAACAGTAAAATAGTGAAGGTTTGAGGAGTGCTGGCCTGCACTGGACCACCAAACTTAACTGAATGTCACCGAGTCTGTGGTGTGACCAAATGACAGCAGTAAGAAGCCACTCCATTATATTAACAGCAGTTATTGGTTTCTAATTAAGGAGGTGATTGAACGGAGTTGAGGCGAACCCGAAGAGCTGGAGGTACACACTGGAGAGTCAGTAGGAGTAACATGGAGTCCATGAGTGTGAATGAGAGAGAAGGTGGTGGAAAGGGGGCTTCTCAGCTTCCCTGGGACCCTACTTAGGATAAAGCAGATTTGAAAACTGATGGATGAACGGACAGAAAAACCCAAACAGGAAAATCCCAAATTAAAAAATAGCTGAAAAACAAAACCTCAGGACGGGATGCGTGACGGACCCTAACAATCTGTGGATTTAGTGCCTTTCATTTATTTATTCACCTTTTAATACACAGGTGGACTACAGAAAGTTTCATTGTATATACATAATAATAATAATAATAATAATAATAATAATAATAATAATAATAATAATAATAATGCATTTTATTTATAGGGCATTTTACATTAGTAGTAAATCTCAAAGTGCTACATAAAAAGTTTAAAAGAAGGCTAAACAAGTTAAAAACAGAGATAAAACAACAATAATTTTAGCATTCTTGTTAATATGCTTTCCTAAATAGAAAGTCTTTAGCTCTTTTTTAAAACAGCCCACCATCTGCTGTGTTCTCAGGCTCTCTGGTAGGCCATTCCAGAGCCGTGGAGCAGTGGCTGTAAAGGCTCGGTCACTTGTTTGTATGAAGTTTGCTCACAGGGGGGCGAATGCGGTGAGTATTTGTAAAATGGAGGTTTCTTGTAGTGGATTGTAGTATTAGGAGTTTCTTCAGATATTGTGGAGCATTTCCATGGATACACTGTTAGGTGAGCAGACAGAGTTTGTATTCAATATGGAGGTGGATAGGGAGCCAATGAAGTGACCGAAGGATTGGTGAAATGTGTTCATATTTCCACACCTTCATCAGGATTCTTGCAGCACTATTTTGGATTTGTTGGAGCTTTTGAAGGCTCTTGCTGGGGATCCCGATAAGGAGTACATTACAATAACCCAGCCTGGAGGAAACAAAGACATGAACCAGCTTTTCAGCATCACAGAGGGAGAGGTAGGGACGGAGTTTGGCTAAGTTTCGGAGATGAAAGAATGCAATTTTACAAAGGTGATGGACATGTGCCTCAAATGTCAGATGGAAGTCTAGCTTGACACCCAGATTTGTAACTGAAGGGGAAAGGGCAATGGTACGGTCAGAAAAGGAAATACAATTTACAGAGGAACGAAGTTGATGGGTGGGGGGGTGCCAATTAAAAGAGCTTCAGTTTTAGTGTTGTTCAGCGTAAGGAAGTTCTTGGACATCCAAGCAGGAGGAAATTGTTAATGGAGGTGTAAGGGAGGTCGAATCCAGTCTCACATAGAGCTGCGTATCATCGGCATAACAGTGGAATGAAATTCCATGCCTGCCAATGATGTGACCCAGGGGTAGCATAGAGATGTTGAACAGGGTTGGCTCAGGGACTGATCCTTGTGGGATCCCACAGGTGACAGTGTGGGTACGAGATTTAGCGTCCCCCAGGGCCACATACTCAGCCCTATCTGTGAGACAGGACTCGAACCACTCCAGAGCAGTGCCAGAAAGTCCAATTATATAGTGGAGACGATGGAGAAGAATATCATGGTCTGCTGTATCAAGTGCAGCTGTGAGATCCAGAAGGATAAGGAGTGATGGAGAGAGAAATAAAAGGCACTCGACACAAAGATTTGAAAAGCACCGTATACTGTACTGATACTAAGAGTCATAATATCACTGTAGGGACAGAAAGGCACTATACTGCGATAGACTGATAGATAATGAAAGGCGCTATACAGGAACAGATTGACAATGAAAGGCACTATACTGTGATGGATTGATAGATGATGAAAGGCACTATAAAGTAATAGGCTGACAATGAAAGGTGCTATATAGTAATAGATTGATAGATAATGAAAGGGGCTATACAGTAATAGGCTGACAATGAAAGGTGCTATATAGTAACAGACACTCTGATGGGTTCTCATTTCCTGTAGTTGTTTCTAATGGGTCTTGATCTTGTGTTCACCAGGAGGTGCCACTAATTTAATAGACGGCAGACCCCCATGTAGACCCCTCCACCCTCCAGATGAGTCACAGGTTGCCTATAAATGAACGAGCCCATTAAGGAGCAGCGCGCTCAAGTCAGTCCCGTGAATGTTAAGCGTCGCCCGAGGCCGCAGGGACGTTCTTGCGTTACTTTGTTGAATCCCCCTGATTCATCGACTCTAAAGACGCCATGGAGAGACTCGGGTCTAATCGTCGAGACGGAATGCACGAATGCCAATCCAAAGCCCACATCTTGGCCTGCAGGTCTGCTCTCATTTCACGCCGGCGAGGAGGGAACATTAGACGGCGTGCTTCTTGTTAGCGGCGGTGCAAGCTGAGGCGGGGGGCCGTGTGGGTGAGCGTCTCAGGCATGGTGCTCACGTACCCACTGGGATTCAATCAACTAGAAAGAAAGATTTCCAAAAATTGGTAATAGAAATCCAGCTCGAGCAAATTTAAGGCTCTGCTCTTTGTGCGGGGTAGGAATTAATAAACTACGCGATCAATTCGGCCCGCTCTGTGTCTCGTTTCAAGTCGTTGGGAAGTCACATCACAGACAGGAGGAGGCTCTTTTCTTCTAACGTTCCATAAAAAAAGTAAATTAATAAATAAAATAAAAATCCTCAGAGGGCCACTTTGAAATCGACGGATATTTAAATCCGACAAATGTTTTGCCGGCTTCCTGAGGTGACGGCAGCTTTTTAAAAACAGTCAGCACGTAAAAATCCTTTTCAAAAGGTTACAAGCAAGCTGAGGGTCCACCAGGAGTGTCGGAGCTCACAGCCGCACTCGCCTTTGTACCCAGCGTCACGGCAATGAGACAAGGTGGACGTGGTGAGTCAATCACTTTAAAGTTAATGTAGCAACCCTCATGGGTGGGTCACAGGCTTCATGATGCCAGTGTGGACTTCAAATCCCACTACTGACACCACGTGACCCCGAGCAAGTCACTTCACCCACCTGCGCTCCGACTGGAAAGAGTAAAGAAATGAAACCAATTGCATCTCAAATGTTTGGAAAAAGGTAAATGTAAATGACGGAAGGTGCCTGTGAACTTCGGTTACGATACGGAAGTCGTTATGAGGATTACGCTCACCACCATCTTAAGTGTTGCGTAACACAATGCGTGCGGTCAAAAAAACACCAGCCTGCTTCACAGCGGACCCTTCATTTCTCTTTGACCGTGTCCCGCATTTTTCATTGACATTGCAGCCTGGAATGAACGAACACCATCTCCAGCTCACCCTGGAGCAGTCGGACCTTCTTGTCATACCCACCTCCGTTCAGTTTGCCTCATTAGTGCCCGCCAAGTCAGCACGGGGTGATAATCTGTGACCAGCTCTCACGTGCAATGGAGAAACCCGGTAACTGGCATTGTTTTTAGTTTTTGGAGTTACTTGGTCGTCCTTGATGTTATAAGGTAGTGGTGACATCCAAATACGTCTTCATGTAAGTCACGGCATGACGGAAGAAGGTCGTATGGACACAGTATCTTACATACTGCAACTCCACCGACCAATGAGGAAAGACGGCCAACCAATGAAAACGTCGGATTATGATCACATGATTAAATGCTGCGACTGCGTGATTTAACTCTTTCAGGGCTGATGTTGACTTTTGTCAAAAGGAGGAGCTGACGATAATTGGTAATCAACTGTGTCAAAACCAACGGTTACGTTTTAGTTAGATTCTCATTGGTAGAAGGAAAGTTAGGTTTTGACCGAGATTTCCTGCGCACCTGTGGGTAGCACGGCGCAGACAATGGCAAAAATGGCACTGACATGTGGTGAGAGGTCAAAGCGAATGTGTAAAGCAAAATGCTCAGTGGACGACATTTTGCTTATTCTCTCTGAATTGGACTAATAAGACTTGTCAGACTCTGATCTTGATACAGGCGATCGAAAACGAATATGAGGTTTTGCAGCTTCAGCTGATTGGTCCCCACCTAATTTTGGTGCTGAACAGGTTCATGTAGTCTGTCCGCCACACATTCTTGGCAAACTGGCAGCCACAGCATGCAGCAACAGACTTTTATGTTGATTTCTGTTTGAAGCCAATGTGTTTCAGAAAACGATGTCTTTTGGAAAAGATATTCAGCCCTCAAAGAGTTAAAATGGCAGGTGTTGTTGATTTGTGAAAAAAAAACCCAATACTGTATGGTGTGAGGGAAACGCAGGAAAAATGAAATCTAGAGATGGTTAATTTTACGGGCGACATCATTTTCTCAATTTGCCAGAAACGTGAAAGATGAGACCTTTCCATAGTTGGTGAGAGCTGCCCTTCACTGACCATTTGGCTGAGCTCACTTGGTCTTTAGAACATCAGAACATTAGAACACCGTAGACGAGAACAGGCCATTCAGTCCAACAAAGCTCGCCAGTCCTATCAACTTATTTCTTCCAAAAAAACATCGTCGGGTATTGAAAGTCCCTAAAGTCTTACTGTCTACCACATTACTTGGTCGCTTACTCCAAGTGTCTGTGGTTCTTTGTGTCAAGAAAAACGTCCGAATGTTTGTGTGAAATTTCCCCTTAACAAGTTTCCAACTGTGTCCCCGTGTTCTTGATAAACTCATTTGAAAGTCACCATCTTGATTCACTGGACTAATTTACGTCATACAGTGGTGTGAAAAACTATTTGCCCCCTTCCTGATTTCTTATTCTTTTGCATGTTTGTCACACAAAATGTTTCTGATCATCAAACACATTTAACCATTAGTCAAATATAACACAAGTAAACACAAAATGCAGTTTTTAAATGATGGTTTTATTATTTAGGGAGAAAAAATCCAAACCTACATGGCCCTGTGTGAAAAGTAATTGCCCCTTGTTCAAAAATCACCTAACTGTGGTGTATCACACCTGAGTTCAATTTCCGTAGCCCCCAAGGCCTGATTACTGCCACACCTGTTTCATTCAAGAAATCACTTCAATAGGAGCTGCCTGACACAGAGAAGTAGACCAAAAGCACCTGAAAAGCTAGACATCATGCCAAGATCCAAAGAAATTCAGGAACAAATGAGAACAGAAGTAATTGAGATCTATCAGTCTGGTAAAGGTTATAAAGCCATTTCTAAAGCTTTGGGACTCCAGCGAACCACAGTGAGAGCCATTATCCACAAATGGCAAAAACATGGAACAGTGGTGAACCTTCCCAGGAGTGGCCGGCCGACCAAAATTACCCCAAGAGCGCAGAACGACTCATCCGAGAGGTCACAAAAGACCCCAGGACAACGTCTAAAGAACTGCAGGCCTCACTTGCCTCAATTAAGGTCAGTGTTCACGACTCCACCATAAGAAAGAGACTGGGCAAAAACGGCCTGCATGGCAGATTTCCAAGACGCAAACCACTGTTAAGCAAAAAGAACATTAGGGCTCGTCTCAATTTTGCTAAGAAACATCTCAATGATTGCCAAGACTTTTGGGAAAATACCTTGTGGACTGATGAGACAAAAGTTGAACTTTTGGAAGGCAAATGTCCCGTTACATCTGGCGTAAAAGGAACACAGCATTTCAGAAAAAGAACATCATACCAACAGTAAAATATGGTGGTGGTAGTGTGATGGTCTGGGGTTGTTTTGCTGCTTCAGGACCTGGAAGGCTTGCTGTGATAGATGGAACCATGAATTCTACTGTCTACCAAAAATCCTGAAGGAGAATGTCCGCCATCTGTTCGTCAACTCAAGCTGAAGCGATCTTGGGTGCTGCAACAGGACAATGACCCAAAACACACCAGCAAATCCACCTCTGAATGGCTGAAGAAAAACAAAATGAAGACTTTGGAGTGGCCTAGTCAAAGTCCTGACCTGAATCCAATTGAGATACTATGGCTTGACCTTAAAAAGGCGGTTCATGCTAGAAAACCCTCAAATAAAGCTGAATTACAACAATTCTGCAAAGATGAGTGGGCCAAAATTCCTCCAGAGCGCTGTAAAAGACTCATTGCAAGTTATCGCAAACGCTTGATTGCAGTTATTGATGCTAAGGGTGGCCCAACCAGTTATTAAGTTTAGGGGACAATTACTTTTTCACAGGTTTGGATTTTTTTTTCTCCCTAAATAATAAAAACCATCATTTAAAAACTGCATTTTGTGTTAACTTGTGTTATATTTGACTAATGGTTAAATGTGTTTGATGATCAGAAACATTTTGTGTGACAAACATGCAAAAGAATAAGAAATCAGGAAGGGGGCAAATAGTTTTTCACTCCACTGTAATTCTAAACACTTCAGTCAGGTCTCCTCTTCATCTCCTTAAGGCTCAGCTCTTTTCATCTTTCCTCGTAACTCATCCCCTGTAGCCCTGGACTCAGCCTTGTTGCTCTTCTCTGGACCTTTTCTTGTGTTGTTATGTCCTTTTTGTAACCTGGAGACTCAAACTGCACACAGGACTCCAGATGAGGCCTCACCAGTGTGTTATAAAGCTTGAGCAGAACCTCCTGTTACTTGTACTCCACACATCAAGGCACTATATAACCTGTTGGCCTTCTTAATGGTGTCTGAACACTGTCGGGAAGTCGATAGCTTAGAGTCTACTACAACTCCTAAGTCCTTCTCATAAGGTGGACTCTCGGTTTTCCGACCGCCTATTGTGTATTCAAACCTCACATTTTTACTTCCTACGTGTAATTCTTTACATTTACTGACATTAAATTTCATCTGTCCAAGCCTGCCTGCTATCCAAGTCCTTCTGCGATGATATAACGGATTCCAAATTATCTGCTAATCCACCTATCTTGGCATCATCTGTAGGCTTAACCAGCTTGTTACTTATATTCCTATCTAAATTATCAAGCACTGCCCCCTGCTGGTCACCACTCTTAACATCGGCCATTTTGATGAGGTTCCGAGTCGCACCATCACCCTCTGCTTCCTGTGTCTGAGCTAATTCTGCACCCATCTAAAATATCACCCTGAACTCCCAGTTCTTTTAGTTTGATGCCCAATCTCTCACGTGGCACCTTATCAAATGCTTTCTGATTTGCCGATCATGATTTGTATACATCATCCACAAGAGCAGACCATACCTGACAGAGTATGCATCACAACACCCAGTCGCAGTGCCGCTCGAAGCCCACGTGGAGCTTAAGGTGGGGTGGTGTTGTGGTGTCAAATTTTTCATGTAAGTTGACAAATATTTTGTATGGCTTTATTTGTAACTTACACAAAGCAATATAATATTAGTCAGTCATTCTCCAACCCGCTATATCCTAACACAGGGTCATGGGGGTCATGGAGCCAATCCTAGCCAACACAGGGCGCAAAGCAGGAAACAAATCCTGGGCAGGGCAGCCCACCGCAGAGCATACACACACACACACACCAAGTAAACATGGGACAATTTAGGATCGCCAGTGCACCTACCCTGCATGTCTGGGGACTGTGGGAGGAAACCCACGCAGACACGGGGAGAACATGCAAACTCCACGCAGGGAGGACCCAAAAAGCAAACCCGTGCGAGGTAGCAGTGCCACCACTGCGACACCGGGCCGCCCTCAATATTATATTAGTGTTACATTATTGATAAGAACAGCAATGGTTTCATGGTTAAGACCACCCCCTCCCCCTTTTAGAGATGAGCCTTTGTAATTTTATGACAGTGTCTAAAACCAGTTTGGCCAGTGATTCTCTGCAGGACTCTCCCAATGAAGCCTCACAGGAAAGCCAGACTACCTGGCTGGCAAGCATCATTTCAACCAATTGCTCTGGTTTGCCCCCTGTTTGTCTCTCTTTCTTACACCATTTAGGTCTTCTGTTCAATGTCTGGTGAAGCCTCTCTGTGTGGCACCAACATCTCAGTCCAGACCGTTTTTATTTGTTGCTCCTGGATGGTGGAACGAGCTGCCCACCTCCGTTTGGAATTCTGACTCCCTCAATATGTGTGTTTAAGAAGTGTTTGAAGGCCCCCTTGTTAGGTGAATTTCTGTCTAACTGAGCTGTCTAACTGGCCATGAAGCATATGGTGTAAAATTGCAAATGGTGTACCTGAACCAGGTTCCACAAAAAGGAGCTTCACATTAAATGAAAAATATATATATTTATATACATACATACAGTATATTGTGCTTGTGCCTCCTCCAGACCGCGAGGGGGCGTCCATCCTGGTTAGGTTGGGGGCCTCGGGTAGACGGCTTGGAAGCCCAGCCCTGTAGAGACCCGTGGCCACCGCCAGGCGGCGCCCCGATGCCGGTTTATCCCGTGTGGTCAGGCCGGGACGCCTTGGAGGACCAGAGGAGGGCGTGTGCCTCCTCCAGACCGAGAGGGGGCGTCCGTCCTGGTTATGCAGGAGGCCTCGGGTAGGGGGCTTGGAAGCCTGGCCCTGTAGGGACCCGTGGCCACCTCCAGGCGGCGCCCCAGGGCCTTATCATCCCAGGAGCCCGGCCCTTCCACCACATCAGGAAGTGCCGGGGAAGACGACAGGGGACACCCAGACGGCTTCCGGGTGCGCAGCCGGCACTTCTGCCACACAGGGGTGTGGCCAAGACTAATTGCCGGGAAGCAACTGGAGCCCATCCGGGTTATCATAAAAGGGGCCGCCTCCCTCCAGTCATTGGTGGATGTCGGGAGGTAGCGAGACAGAGCTGGGGAGAGGATTGGAGGCGGCCAGGAAGAGAAGGCACAAAGACTGTGAGCCCTGGACTTGGGGGGAATCGATGCAAGAGGCACTGGGGTTGATGCACGAACAATTGTAAATATTGTCAATAAACAGTGTGTTGGGTGAACTTATGATGTCCGTCTGTGCGTGTCCGGGCCAGCTTTCACAATATATATATATATATATATATATATATATATATATATGGTCATAGAAGGGCCGGGACGCCTCTTCCTTGGACACAGCATTACCTCCCCCAGAACACTAGATGGCAGCAGTGCCATGGACTCCCGCAGGGCTTCATGGGAGTAGGAGTTGTCAACAGCCCTGTTGGGATCCGGGGGCACTGCCAAGGGGCGCTGCAGCTGCTCCACAGAACGTATGGATGATCCTTTGACCACACCCGGAAGTGCTGCCAGAAGTAGGTCATCAAGCACCTGGAGCACTTCCGGGTGACATATGAAAGGAGCCAGCAGACAGCTCTCGGGGAACCAGAGTCGGGAGGAGGGAGACAAAGCTTGCCGAGGAGGAGTGGAGGAGAATAAGAAAGAGAAGAAGAAGGAAAAGAGTTTTGTGTTTAAGGTGCAGTGTTTTGTGCTTTGGACTGTGTTGTTGTGCTTGTGGGAGATGGGGAAGATGTTTGCCACAATGGAAGAAAAGAAATAAAATCTGCTTTTATAAGAGTGCCTCCTGCATCTGACTGTGTCGGGTTGGGTGGCTGGCACACCTGTACAAATGTCTCTATATATATCGTGATAATAATATAATAAAGACATCATCAAGACGCAGTGGGTAGCGCTGCTGCCTCACAGTTAGGAGACTCGGGTTCGCTTCCCGGGTCCTCCCTGCATGGAGTTTGCATGTTCTCCCCGTGTCTGCGTGGGTTTCCTCCCACAGTCCAAAGACATGCAGGTTAGGTGGATTGGCGATTCTAAATTGGCGCTTAGTGTGTGGGTGTGTGTCCTGCGGTGGGTTGGCACCCCCTGCCTGGGACTGGTTCCTGCCTTGTGCCCTGTGTTGGCTGGGATTGGCTCCAGCAGACCCCCGTGACCATGTGTTCGGATTCAGCGGGTTGGAAAATGGATGGATGGATGGACATCATCAAGATTTGGGGCAGCCACCCATATATTGTTTTTCCTGGCTGCAAAAGTTTTTTAAGTATGATGTGCATAGAACAGAGTCCACAACAGAACTCATTACAATAGCCCAAGATGGAGGCTTTAAAGGCCCGTAGAGGAAATGATGTCATCAAAACGGCCGGAACCAGAAGTGACGTGAGCAAAGGGGCCGACTTTGGAAGTGACATTAGCAAAGAGGCCGGCTCAGGAAGTGATGTCTTCAAAGGCGGCGGAACCTTGCAGGATTTCCCAGGAAAGGTCTGTAGGGAACAGAGAAAGACAGTCAGCGCACTCCGCTGCCCCCTGGTCGGATGTTTTATTACAATTACTCAGGCCCTTTATCTGAGTAATTGTAATACCAGCACCGACCAGGGGGTGGTGGGGTGTGCTGACTGTCTTTCTCAAATACTTGCGGACCGTTCCCGGGAAATCCCACCAGGTCCCGGCACCCTTGATGACATCACTTCCGGCCCCGGGCCCAGAGATGATGTCACTTCCGGTCCCCGGCAACATCACTTCCTGTTCCAGCCCTAACGATGACGTCACTTCCTGACCGGCCTTTAAAGCCACCATCTTGACCATCGTTGATCAGTTCTGTTTTGGACTCAGTTGTGTGAAAATCTCTGTTCAATTATTTCAAACTTAGCAGCCAGGATACGTTGTACGGGTGGCTGCCCCAAACCTTTATCATGTCTTTTGGCATTATTTGTCACAATATATATCATTTCTTTTTTTTTCACATCTTCGCGCTTCCCTTTTTTGTTACTTTGCGCCCCACAGGTTGAGAACCACCACTCCAGGGGCTGGTTTGCCCCACTGAATATTCGGGTGGGATGGGGCGAGCAAGGCAGGTGCCCACCCTAGCCATCCAAAGTGCGACTGAATGAGCGCAATGGCAGATGAGAGGCGAGCCAACCTCGGACGGTCTGGCTGCACAGAATGGAGTTCATGGCTGCTGAGTCTCCGCCGGCTACACGGGGAGACAGAAGGAGGTGGGTTGAGATTGTGAGGAGTTAGACTGCATTTTAACCTCTGATTTTATTATTATTATTATTATTATAATACATTTATTTATTATGGATTTTTAAACCCCACTTTTCACCTGGTTTTATGGATTGATTGATGCACTATTTTTTTTTTACAACACTACACTGTGGACACGTTTTGGTTTTGTTTTTGACTCTTTTTTAATAAAAGCGCCCAAGCACTTTTTCCAACATCCCCTAACTCCATGTGAGAGTTGTTCTCATTTGTCAGCTCAGCTCGGGCATAACTATTAATGGTGTTGGAGCTCCACAGACTCCCATATGTGAAGGAGGAGTCTGGCAGGGACTGGCATCGTCACAGTCTGTGAACCGGCGAGTTTGCAGGCCACGCTTGAATATTTCAGCTCTGTGTTTAATGAGCAGATATTGTATGATTGTAAATGGTTTTAATATTGTTGTCATTTGATTTTTATGTCTCGTGTTGCCGTATGTAGGGCCCCACTATAAATGAGGCTAGGGGGGCATCTCATGGGGGTTCCCCTACTAAAATAAAAGAAATGTTCGAAGTGCTTCACGAAATTCATCAGCCTTTATTTCCCCGTGGCACCATAGTGGGAAAAAAAAATGGGACTGGAAAACGAGTGAATGGATGCTCTTCCGTTCATAAGGGCAATTCTCCCACAATGCCTTTCCAATCAATCCATCAATCTTTTATTTTTTCTAATATAGCACCTTAAGTAATAATCACATGCACCTCCATTTTCAGTCTTGAAAGGGCACCCATCTATTCTGGTGTTGCAAGGGGGCACTGCAGAGCAGGCGCAGGCCACTCAGTGCCCTTTCCAGTCATGTAAATTGCTCTGCCAGTGTAACGGGCTAATACTCTGCCAGGGGACCCTTAATAGCGACTCCAGAATTGCTCATTGGACTGTTTTTTTTTTTTTTTGGCTGGTATTTATTTTCTATTTTTCTGTTGTTGTTATTTTTTTTGAATTCCTACTGAACCCCCCAGATAAGGGGGTCTTCCCAGATCCTCTTAAGACTGCTTTAGTTAAACCCCTACTCAAGAAACGTAATCTCCTCTGCTTTTGAAAATTTTAGACCCATCACTAACCTGCCTTTCTTAAATAAAATTCTAGAGAAGGCAGTCATTATGCATTTAAATGACCACCTCAATAAACCTGCTATTCTTGATAAGTTTCAGGCGGGTTTTAGAACAAATCACAGCACAGAAACTGCACTCGTTAAAGTAGTAAATGACTTGCGGGTCAATGCAGACAGAGGCCATTTATCTGTTCTCATCCTCTTAGATCTGAGTGCCGCATTTGACACCATTGTTCATAATATTGTTAGAAATCGCCTTAGTCAATGGGTGGGCCTCTCTGGCAGGGTCTTAAATTGGTTTAAATCCTACCTGGCAGGGAGAAAATTCTTTGTTATTTGTGGTAATGATACTTCAATGACACAATATATTCTATATGGTGTTCCAGAAGGCTCTATCCTGGGTCTGCTGCTCTTTTCGATTTACATGCTTCCGTTAGGTCAGATTATCTCGGGACATAATGTGAGCTACCAGAGCTATGCTGATGACACACAGCTGTATTTATCAATAGCACCTGATGACCCCGACTCAGTTGTTTCACTAACACAATGTCTTACTTGTGTTTCTGAGTGGATGAGTAGTAATTTTCTCAAGCTAAATAAAGAAAAAACTGAAATTTTAGTGATAGGCAATAATGGATATAATAAGGTTATTAGAAATAAACTTGATGCAATAGGATTAAAAGTCAAGAAGGAGGTAAAGAATTTAGGGGTAACTGTTGACTGTAATCTGAATTTTAAATCGCATATTCATCAGACCACTAGGACAGCATTTTTTCACTTAAGAAATATAACAAAATTTACACCTCTTATATCACTGAAAGATGCTGAGAAACTAGTTCACGCTTTTGTTTTCAGTCTTGGGACTTGGGAGGCAGCGAGTGATACCCCAGTAGAGGCGGAAGGAGGAAGAAATTTATTTCATTTATTTGGAGGTGACATTTGTGTTTAAAAGTGTGGGTGTAAAAGAAAAAAACATTTTATTTGAACCCAGAATTGTGTTGGGTAACTCTGTGTCTGAGGTTTGGGGCTCAGTGGTTTTCCCCATCTTGTGGTATTTCTGTTGATCGGCGTCAAAAAAGCTAAATTCAGACCACTGCAATTCAGCGTTGTAATCTCATAAAATATGAACACGCTTTGTAGGCCCTGCATTGTGGGTTTGCAGTCTTAAGTTTTAACAAAGTGGGCTTCAGAACCGCATAATCACTTAATATTAAGTTCCTTTTCATATCAAAGCACACCTTTACAGAGGGTGTCACAAAGCCAGCTGACAAAAGTCGAAGACGAGACGCACTGTTAACAGAGACGGCGGCCCGACGGACAGGACACGGCGCAGCGGACCTCATTCACTGATTTAGAATTTCTAAAGGACCGCCGCGTGTTGCTATGGAGACCGCCAAGCTTTTCCACTCCGTCTCTGACTGCACATTATGAGATGATGGCTGCGGCTCATCCGAAGAATGTCAGCGAACCAGCTTGAGGGGGGTTCGGGGGGGTGGGCTACAATAGCCCCTTATCATCCTTTGTCTTCTCATAGAAAGCAACTTGAGTGACTCCACAATGCTGCTCTTCATTTCAGCCCACACTTTCCCCCAGTTCTGTTAGAAGTCTAAAAATGAAAATCCAGTAAGAAGCACAAACTTCACAACTACAGGCATGGATGTGCTAGTGAGGGCTACACAGGCGGGTACGTCTGCTCTCTGGGGGCACTGGGTGCGCATCTCACACACTATTATTATTGCTATTATTATTTTAGCAGACGCCTAACCTCGGCAGTGACATTCATCTCTCTGGTGACTCTTCCAATGAAGTCAGTAGACGGGTTGGAAGAGCATGGGGGGTCAGGAGGTTGCTGGAAAGGGGTGTGTGGTGCTCCTGATATCCATGCAAAAGGACGAAGGTCCAAGTCTTTAGAGTCCTGGAGCGTCCTGTTTGTGAGACATGGATGCTATCCAGTGACCTGAGATGAAGACTCGACTTCTTCATGGGTGTCTCTTCGGAGAGTCCTTGTGTAGCACTGGTTTGACTTTGTGTTGCTCACGGAGTCCCGAAAGAGGCACATGACCTGCATTGTGAGGGGGCGTCAGTTATGGCACTACAGCCATGTGGTGCGATTACCCGAGGGTGATCCGGCTCATTGTTGAGGACCCGAATGGCTGGACCAGGCCAAGGGGACGTCCACGTAAAACACTAGATAGAGGGTCATTTCCATTAGGGTGGGACTGGACTGTGTGTCTGCCTCTGCTAACCAGGATCCCAAGCTGTTTCATCATGTGGTGGGTGCGGTAATGCATTGTACTAGTCAATGCTCCCCAACCTGACCTGGGACACCTTTATCCTAGGAGACTTTCCTGAAGAAGGGGCCTGAGTTGCCTCGAAAGCTTGCATATTGTAATCTTTCTAGTTAGCTAATAAAAGGAGTCATTTTGCATGATGTCTCCCTACAAGGAGACTTACAAAGCAAATTATAATACATACAAGAATGATCAGAAGATGCAAACATCACGAAGAGTTTGATGAGGCACCACATGAGAGGGTGGGCATCAAACTAAATGAAGGGGGAGTTCAAGGTGTAGGGTGTAGATGGCCGCAGAATTGGCTCAGACACAGGAAGCAGTGGGTGACGGTGAGAGGAACTTCTTCAGAATTGGGGTGAGGTTAAGAGTAGTGACCAGCAGGGGGCAGTGCAGGGGCTGCTGCTATTTTTAATATACAGAAATGATTTGGATAAAGAACAAGCTGGTTAAATGTGCAGATAATACCAAGATAGGTGAATTGGCAGATAATCGAGAATCCATTGAATCATCACAGTAGGACTTGGGCAGTACACAGGCTTTAATATCAGTAAATGTAAAGAATTACAAATAGTAAGTAAAAATGTGAGGACTGAATATACAATGGGAGGTCTGAATATTCAAGAGTTCACCTTATGAGAAGGATTTAGGTGTCATGGTGGACTCTACGCTATCAACTTCCAGACAGTGTTCAGAAGCCATTGAGAAGGCTAACAGAATGTCAGGTTATATAGCGCCTTGACGTGTGGAGTACAAGTCACAGGAGGGTCTGCTCAAGCTTTATAACACACTGGTGAGGCCTCATCTGGACTACTGGGTGCAGTTTTGGTCTCCAGGCTACAAAAAGGACATAGCAGCACTAGAAAAGGTCCAGAGAAGAGCAACAGGGCTGAGTCCAGGGCTACAGGGGATGAGTTATGAGGAAAGATTTAAAGAGCTGAGCCTTAAGGAGATTAAGAGGAGACCTGACTGAAGTGTTTAGAATTATGACATGAATTAGTTCAGTGGATCGAGAAGGTGATGTTAAAATGAGTTCATCAAGAACACGGGGACACTGTTGGAAACTAAAGGGTAAATTTCACACAAACATTAGGAAGTTTTTCTTGACACAAATAACGGTAGGCACTTGGAATAAGCGACCAAGTAGTGTGGTAGACAGGAGGACTTTAGAGACATCAACTTGATGTTATTCTGAAGAATGAATTCGATAGGACTGGCGAGCTTTGTTGGGCTCAATTGCCTGTTCTTGTCTCAAATGTTCTAATGTTCTAATCTGAATACACAAGTACGCCTTATAAGAAGGATTTAGGAGTCATAGTGGACTCTACACTATCAACTGCCAGACAGTGTTCAGAGGCCATTAAGAGGGCTAAGAGATTGTCAGGTTATATAGCGCCTTGATGTGTGGAGTACAAGTCACAGGAGGTTCTGCTCAAGCTTTATAACACACTGGTGAGGCTTCATCTGGAGTACTGGGTGTAGTTTTGGTCTCCAGGCTACAAAAAGGACATAACAGCACTTAGGAAAGGTCCAGAGAAGAGCAACAGGGCTGAGTCCAGGGCTACAGGGGTTGAATTATGAGAAAAGATTCAAAGAGCTGAGCCTTTACTGGAGATTAAGAGGAGACCTGACTGAAGAGTTTAAAATTATGAAGTGAATTAGTAGCAGTGGATCGAGAAGGTGACTTTAAAATGAGTTCATCAAGAACACGGGGACAGAGCTGGAAACTTGTGAAGTGGTAATTTCACACAAACATGAGGAAGTTTTTCTTTACACAAAGAACGATAGACATTTGGAATAAGCGACCAAGTAGTGTGGTAGACAGTAAGACTTTAGGGACTTTCAAATCTCGACTTGATATTTTTTTGGAAGAAATAAGTGGACAGGACTGGCGAACTTTGATGGGCTGAATGGCCTGTTCTCGTCTCGAGTGTTTGATTGTTAACCTCTATCCGTCTTCTCTTTCTTTTCTTTCCCTTCCGCACTCGCACTAAAAATCAATAAACAAACACTCCAACACGTGGCGAGAGGTCGGCTGATTTGATCAGAGGCTGGCATGTGAGCGAGGAGGGCCCCACCCGGCTCCCCACTTCCCTTCTGCACTCGCACTTCTCCATTTTATAATGGGGACGTGGCACAAGTGTGACGATTAGCAGCTTCCGACATCCTAAACCTGTGCGATTCAGTGCTGAAACGCCCGTATCGTACCCGGGTACCGCTCCCGCCACACTATCATAGCGCCCTCCTTAAGCTGCGAGTGTGGTGACTATTTATTTAAAATGGCAAACAGCCATGGACCTCGCTTTACCACAGGACATACTTACTACATACCCCAAACGAATGGAGGCTGTTTGCTAAGCACAAGGCGTCTCGACAAAGGATGAATGTGTAGACCTTGAAAGTGGCAAACTCTCACTTTGGTGTTTCTCTTCTTCAGTTAAATATCCACAGAAAATGAACTTTAGAAATGTATTGTGACAGCGGAGGAGCTCAATGAATGGTTAAAGATCTGGAAAAATCTTTTGTCATGTGGAAAGTTAAAATGCTTTTCTAGGGGATTGAATATTTTTGCCCACCACTGTGGAACCTGCAAATTCTATATGGGCATAAGATCTGAGTGGTGGAGAACCACTTCATGAAATACTTAGGGTGACAGAGTGGTTAAACGTCCCTTGCAAAGCTCCGCCGATAGTAGCGGTTGAGTGAGTGGGCACAATGCACCAGGCTAGCTGGCACAACGCCCTTCCAGGCAGTTTAACAGGATGCTGCACCTCTGGAAAATGAGATCAAAATCTTTTTTTTATTTCAGTCTGTCCTGATCACTGATTTGTAACAAAGACCCCCAGAACACTTCATGATGCCCAGTTAATGACTGGCATTAATAATTGTTGCAGATAAGACAAGCGCTGCACTTGAAACAAAAGAAGACTGTCACTTGTGCCTAAAGTGATCCCCCTCCCCCAAAATCCCGGGCACCGTGCCACAGTGCCATGCTAACAGGCTGCATTCCTTGTGCTCGCATGGCGTATCCAATTACTGGCACATTAACATCCTTAAAAGTGAAAAATGCTCCTCCTTAGCCCAAGTCTCCAAACGCAGAAATCAGAGGCACTGCCTGGCGTCCTTTACTTGTCACTTTAATATCCGTGATTAGCTCTGTTTTGCTATCCATGGCAGTATTTGCCGGGGAGGAAGAATTTTCCGAGTCTGTAATCCTTTAAAGCCGCACAATGCAATTGCATTTAAATCAACACCACACTGCAGGCGAAAATCACATTACAATAAATAAGAGTAAATGTGCAACACGACGAGAGCTGGAAAGCCTGGCGGTCTACACAGTGCAAGAAAGGAGCCAGTAGGGGGCAGCAAGATGTCATGGAGAATAAAAAGCACCTGACTTGGTGCCACAAGCCCATCTACTGGCAGTTCTGAAAACGTAAAGAAAGGCATACTTTAATGGGTATTATATAGCGTATACGCCAAGGAGAATGGACTGGCATCCCGACAGGGATAGAGAGTGATCCCTTACCTGGCCGAGAGGCCATAATGGAAGGAGCTGCAGTCTGGCCAAGGTGTTGAGTGATGGGGGTAAAAAGCTGGGCAAACGTGGATGCCAGAGGCACGGTACATGGCACTGCCCCCTCCAGGCTGGTCCCAGTCAGGACTCCCACACGGACAATTGGGAATTGGAGTTTAGGAGAACACCTGTTTCGGGGTCCTTGGGTGCCACAAGAGGGCACTGTTGGGGCGAGACTGCCATGGTTTCCATATGACCCGGAAGCTGCAACACCAGAAGCATTCCCGGGTCTGGGTTAAAAGAAGCCCACCTGAGGTCCTTGGGGAGTCAGAGTCAGGAGGCCGTGGGCGACACTCCCCAGGAGGACGAGAAGTGTAGACGAGCATTGTGCTGTGAAATACATTGGCCACAGTATGTACATAGTGAGGGCACCTCGGTGAAGAGGCCAAAGTTAAGCTGCCCTGGCACAGAGGCCAATGGAGGACAATACTCTGGGAATAACATACTAATTAATAATGTCATATATATATGACAAATATATATACCAGCTGTCCCCTTCAGCTCTGCCAGCGTAGTAGTGAAACAGGACAAACTTTAAAAATCAATAAACAAACAGGTATCGCTAGCTAAGCAGAGGCGAGTGTGAACCTGGCCCGGACACAGACAGGCGGACATCTTGTTAAAATACCACCACACGTTTATTAACAATATTTACAAATATAATAATGGTCACTTAGACCCAAATAATGGTCACTAAGACCCCAGTTCATTGGTCACACAGACCCAGTCACGTGCACAAACCCCAATTCACACACAGTCCTGGCCACAATGCCTTGTCTTCGGGCCGCCTCCACTCTTGCCTTGTCCTCCTTCCACCCGACTCTAGCCTCGAATGAATGGAGACGGCCCCTTTTATATGGTACCCGGATGAGTACCAGGTGTTCCTGGCATTCCTCCTCTGGCCACGCCCCAGCGTGGCGGAAGTGCCGGCTGTCCTCCCCGCTGCTCTCCGGGCGCCGTCATAAATCTTCCCCCCAGCACTTCCTGGTGTGGCGGAAGTGCTGGGGTAACAGGTCCCCAAGGCATTGGGGCGCCTCCTGGCGGTGACCACGGGCCCCTACAGGGTAGGGCTTCCATGCCCTGTACCCGTGGCCCCAAAGCAACCCGGAAGGCAACCCCCACGTGATCCAGGGTGGGTGCAGACCCACATCCGGTCCTTCCTGTCATCCCGGCCGGGTCATGGCCCCTGGCATCCCTGACACGAGGTACACTCCAACACGTGGCGAGAGGAAGGCCAATTTGATCAGAGGCTGGCATGTGACCGAGGAGGGCCCCACTCCTGACATCATGCTGCCCCCTTAATTAGGCCTGCAGTGGCTTTGCCTTGGGTGCTGCTGTCTGAGATTTGAACCCCAGAAGGGGAAGCAAAGGTGCGTATGCTTGATGAGCCCCAATTAGGGCAGAACTTATCAATTATTAAAAATTATCAGCATGCTGCTGCTGGAGTATGTGAATTTCCCCTTGGGATTAATAAAGTATCTATCTATCTATTATATCTATTATATATAGTGCCTTTCTATCTATCTATCTATCTAATGTGTTGTGTACTCTGTATTATTTGGCAGATACAGAATCACAAACATTATCTATGATCTGCTTCTCGCAACTGACAGGTTGTGGTGGATGTTTGCTGACTGGCTGACCAACCACATACATTACATGGTAGGTAACAATCCAAATATCAGATTGTGATTCAGACCTATGAGTATATATCTATATCTATATATCTATATATTGAGAGAGAGAGTAATAAGGCGCTATATAGGCACCCAACCTGGCACAGACCGACGCAGAGGCACATACAAAATAAACAGTTTTATTTTTTCTCCTTAGCAGTGGGACACGTCTTCCCTGTGTCACACAACCCAACACAGTCCCAAAGCAAACACAACACCACCAAAACACTCTCTTTCTCCTTTACCACCAACACCACCACCACCACCACCACTCCTCCTCCTCAAGCTTAGTCCTTCTCCTCCCGACTCTGGATCCTGAGTGGTGGCTGCAGGCTCTTTTTGTAGCCCCCCCGGATGTGCTCCAGGTGGTAATTGGCCTAATTAAGCTGCACAGCCCTCCAGGAGGGCTGCCACCAAGCGTTCCGAGGGACGTAGAGTGCATTCAATGGATGCTCCCCTGGATACAGTGTTGAAGGGGCGTCCCGGCCAGGCATGGGACCCAGCGGCCAGTCACTAGATTATATTTTATATATATATATATATACAGTGCATCTGGAAAGTATTCACAGCTCATCACTTTTTCCACATTTTGTTATGTTACAGCCTTATTCCAAAATGGATTAAATTATTTTTTTTCCTCAGAATTCTACACACAACATCCCATAATGACAACGTGAAAAAAGTTTACTTGAGATTTTTGCAAATTTATTAAAAATAAAAAAACTGAGACAGCACATGTCCATAAGTATTCACAGCCTTTGCCATGAAGCTCCAAATTGAGCTCAGGTGCATCCTGTTTCCCCTGATCATCCTTGAGATGTTTCTGCAGCTTACTTGGAGTCCACCTGTGGTGAATTCAATTGATGTGACATGATTTGGAAAGGCACACACCTGTCTATAGAAGGTCCTACAGTTGACAGTTCATGTCAGAGCACAAACCAAGCATGAAGTCAAAGGAATTGTCTGTAGACCTCCGAGACAGGATTGTCTCAAAGCACAAATCTGGAGAAGGTTACAGAAAAATTTCTGCTGCTTCGAAGGTCCCAATGAGCACAGTGGCCTCCATCATCCGTAAGTGGAAGAAGTTTGAAACCACCAGGACTCTTCCTAGAGCTGGCCAGCCACCTAAACTGAGTGATCAGGGGAAAAGGGCCTTAGTCAGGGAGGTGACCAAGAACCTGATGGTCACTCTGTCAGAGATCCAGAGGTCCTCTGTGGAAAGAGGAGAACCTTCCAGAAGGACAACCATCTCTGCAGCAATCCACCAATCAGGCCTGTATGGTAGAGTGGCCAGACGAAAGCCACCCCTTAGTAAAAGGCACATGGCAGCCCTCCTGGAGTTTGCCAAAAGGCACCTGAAGGACTCTCAGACCATGAGAAACAAAATTCTCTGGTCTGGTGAGACAAAGATTGTACTCTTTGGTGTGAATGCCAGGCGTCACGTTTGGAGGAAACCAGGCACCGCTCATCACCAGGCCAATACCATCCCTACACTAAAGCATGGTGGTGGCAGCATCATGCTGTGGGGATGGAACTGGGAGACTAGTCAGGATAAAGGGAAAGATGACTGCAGCAATGTACAGAGACATCCTGGATGAACACCTGCTCCAGAGCGCTCTTGACCTCAGACTGGGGCGACGGTTCATCTTTCAGCAGGACAACGACCCTAAGCACACAGCCAAGATATCAAAGGAGTGGCTTGAGGACGACTCTGTGAATGTCCTTGAGTGGCCCAGACTTGAATCCGATTGAACATCTCTGGAGAGATCTTAAAATGGCTGTGCACCGACGCTTCTCATCCAACCTGATGGAGCTTGAGAGGTGCTGCAAAGAGGAATGGGCGACACTGGCCAAGGATAGGTGTGCCCAGCTTGTGGCATCACATTCAAAAAGACTTGAGGCTGCAATTGCTGCCAAAGGTGCATCGACAAAGTATTGAGCAAAGGCTGTGAATACTTATGTACATGTGAGTTCTCAGTTTTTTTTATTTTGAATAAATTTGCAAAAACCTCAAGTAAACTTTTTTCACGTTGTCATTATGGGGTGTTGTGTGTAGAATTCTGAGGAAAAAATGAATTTAATCCATTTTGGAATAAGGCTGTAACATAACAAAATGTGGAAAAAGTGATGTGCTGTGAATACTTTCTGGATGCACTGTACACACACAGACACACACAGACACACACACAGACACATAAGCTTGCTTGGAAAAGCCAGCAGTGTAGCGGCCGTGTCGTTGAGGCTGTAGCTCCTTTCGCTTTGGCTGCACTCGCACTTTTTATTATCCCGTGAACCGTATTTGATTTTCAAATGAGCAGCCTGAAGTTCCTCACATTAACGTAATCTGCTGATAACGGGGCCCTGGCCGCATGCAGCGGCGCTCAACGAGGTGTTTTGCGCTGCTTTTATCTCCTCCTTCCTCTCGATTCGCCTCTCTGCAACGGCTTTATCGGGGAAAGAAAAAAAAAAAAGACCATTTTTATTATTTTTGAATTCACTTTTCATTTCCGCTTCCAACTGCCCTCTGTTGGTACAGCGGCAGGCTCAGCAAAGGCAGCAAATGGCTTATCAGCCAGTCGCAAATGAGGCCTTTAAAAGTTTCAAAGACGCAAGGAACAGAAGGCGCTAGGAGGGGCGACGGAAAAAACTCAGAAGGCTTAGTAGACACTTTGTGATGAAATGTATTGGGAAAGGCGCTATATAAATCATCCATTTCTCAAGGCCCTTTTATGTCTAATGTGGGAAGTGTGGAGCCTGGATACACACACACCCCGACCGCTCATTGCATGTCATTAACTGTCACCAGAGAGGGTCAGCATGCTGTTTAAGTCAGAATTTCACCCTACTTGTTACATGTAACGGTGTGGCCAGTGGCAGAGCACAGACTTCACGGGGGCCTCTCCCTGCAAAAAAGACTCCCCGATTTATCGCTCTCATATTCCGCATTCTCATACATTTGACGCCTTTTGGATGCTGTTGTTGACATTAAGAAGTCTTTCAATGTTACATTCACTTGACATCCTGATTATTTTTTTACACAATTTCTTTATTTTTCAGGGGCTCAAAAGTAATTGAACAATTGACTCAAAGGCTATTTCATGGGCTTCAATACCATAAATCCGATTTTACTGTCACTTTGTGGGATTAAAGGCTTGGCTTTGGTGCAATAAATGTATTTGGGCTCTTTTTTACCCCCCTCCCCTTGTTGTTCATTTGTGTTCCTGTCCTCAGGGAGTTCCCCGTGTTGTTGGCAGGGTGTCCTCAGAGGTCACAACGCGTGACGGTTTTAAGAGGGTCATCGAAAAGTTCACTTCCTGTCCGAGTCAGTGGATTCCAAAACCTTCGGGCTGTCAACCTTTTTGGATTTCGACTCCATTCTCTTTTTCTAGCTCTGCAGTGGATCAGTAACGCTGATCTGATCTGAGATGTTTTTGCACATCGTGGTGTGTCTCAGGTAAAGATGCCCGTCAACTCAAAAAATATTAAAATGAAGGGAAAAGGAGTTTATTAGCAGTGAAAACTGGTCACTGATTAAGAAGAGGGTCAGAATGAAAACCTGCAGCCACTCCGGCCCACCAGGCCTGGAGTTCGACATACAGTACGTCTCCCCGGGATGCGCCCTTTATGACAAATTTCTCATTCCTGTTTCTTAGACTACAACGTGGTTTTGTGTTTTTTGACTTGACGTCATTTTTTTTTTTTTCACCTGTTTTGATTTTTTGACAAATGTATTTTTGACTTCATTTCAGCTCGGTTATAATTTTGCAGCAATTGGTCATTTTTTTTTTTTTAACAAGTCCTTGGAAACCCTAGGAAAAGGGTTAGAATGAAAACCTGCAGCCAGGCCCAGAGTTGGACACCAACCTCACATTTATGTAACGTCATTGCGCCATTAAGCATTTGTTATTTTCAGCTCCTTTATTATTTGAGCAAACAGGGTGGACAGTGCGACGGGCAGCCGGGTCCCATGCCTGGCTGGGATGCCCCTTTAACACTGGATCCGGGGGACTCTACGTCTCCCTCATGCCCTCCAGGGTTACATCGGGACCACAGGTGTGGGACTTCAGGACTCAGACCTGTTGGGCTCCGTGGCCACCACCCGGAGGAGCTGCACCAGCTTAACGAGCCTCTGTGGGCTGGAATGCAGTCACACCAGGAGGGCTACAAAAAGACCCTGCGGCCATTACTCAAGGGTCAGAGTCGGGTGGAGGAGGGCGAAGCTAGACGGGAGGAGTGGTGGTGCCAGAAAAGTGTTTTGTGTTGCCTTGAAGTGCTTTTGGGACTGTGGGGTTCACGGGGAAGACGTGCCCCACAGGTGGAGAAAAATTAAAGGTCTTAGTGTTGTGAACGCTGGCCCCGGCACAGACAGACGGACAACATGTTTTCACCCATCACACCGTTTATTTACACTATATACAATTTCAAAGTCACGTGCACTCACAAACCCCAGTGCCTCTTGCACCGATTTCCCCAAAAATCCAGGGCCCAAAGTCTCTGTGCCTTTGTTCCTGGCCGCCTCCTGTCCTCTCTCCACCTCCGTCAATACTGCCTCCCGACTTCCAACAATGACTGGAGGGAGGCGGCCCCTTTTATGGGAACCTGGATGGGCTCCTGCTGCTTCCCGGCACTTAGTCCTGGCCACACCCCTGTGTGGCGGAAGTGCCGGCTGCGCACACTGCGTATCCCCTTTCGTCTTCCCCCCGGCACTTCCTGGTGTGGCAGAAGTGCCGGGCTCCCGGGATCAATAGGCACTGGGGCGCCGCCTGGCGGTGGCCACGGGTCCCTACAGGGCTCCCCCTACCTGAGGCCTCCTGCATAACCAGGACGGATGCCCTCTCTCGGTCTGGAGGAGGCACAAGCCCTCCTCTCCTCCTCCTGGGCGTCCCGGCCGGGGACCACAGTGTTTTCCACGTGCCTCAGTGTGAGTCTGTGTCGGGTCGGGCGCTATATAGCGTTATTTTTGGAAGAATTAAGTGGACAGGTGACCTGGCGAGCTTTGCTGGACTGAATAGCCTGTCCTCTTCTAGATTGTTCTAACGTTCTAACAAAGACCTTTGACTGGATGAATAGGGAGGCAATGGGGACAATCCGAGAAAAGCTTGGCTGCCCAAAGAGGTTTGTCACAATATGACATGCCATGATGCCGTGGCTTGGCCAAGTCCTCTCCAAAGATTGATATATGAAATGGTGGAAAGCAGAGATGTCTACTTGTACCCATACTCTTCAGTCTGTTCTTCTCACATCACATGTCCTGTGCCATACCTTTTGCTCTGCCCCTCATGCTATTAACTATTACTGTTAATTGTCGGACTGTTGCTGCCCCCTCACATTGTCTCATCATTTATTAACACACCTGTCAGTCACGTCCCACACTCACAGTGGTGTTATTGATGTCTATTAAACTCACGTAAAGTTAGTATGTCCCATAATAAACATTTAAATACAATGCACCCCGTGTTTGTCATGTTGGCACCCCTTTATTTCTTCTTTCGGTCACATCGGAATCGTATCTTTAAGGTATATAAACCCCTGGGTCTTATTAGTTGTGGTACGCAGCAATTTGGACCTCCGTCTACGTGCGACTCTCTGTCGCAATCCGACTATTGACTTTTAAAGCTTTATTGTTTCACGTGTACTATTGCTTTGTTACTCATTATTTATTGTCTTGGGTTGTAATCCTGTAAATAATTTTTTTCTTTTGTATACAGTATGTTTCCTGCAGTGGGTTGGCACCCTGCCCAGGATTGGTTCCTGCCTTGTGCCCTGTGTTGGCTGGGATTGGCTCCAGCAGACCCCCGTGACCCTGTATTCGGATTCAGCGGGTTAGAAGATAGATGGATGGATGGATGGATGGATACAGTATGTTTCAGTTTACAATTAGGTACGTCTAATTAAAAGCCTTCAAGCTTGTCATCTTTACGTGGACGTGCCGAGTTGTTTAAGCTCCCTGCAGCCCGCGTTGCACAGACGGCACAGAGTGAGGCAGAAAACCTTTCATGGTCTGGACTGCGGTTTCTAGCCGAGGTACGGATGGAACGGCTCGCTTTTCAACCTCCCCAGACTCAGGTGCCACTGCAGATGACTGTGCCTTCCTAAAACGTACCGAGGACGATCTGCAATTAACTGTCGAAAAGTTTGTTGATGCAGATTCGTGGGGTAGGAGTGATTTATTTTATGGTCCCTAATGTTAAAAATTAGATGGGGTGCCTAATCTTAAAATTGCTCCTTCTTCTAATTGTTTTAGACTGGCCTGCCCCTACTATAAACCCTGAACTTACGGTTTGTGGGGGTAAGGCCAAGTCCATTAGCGTCCCTAATCTTAAAAATTCGGTTGGGCGCCTAATCTTAAAACCCCATATGGGGGCCTAATCTTACAAATGACCCCTTCTTTTTACAGTTTTAGAGTCCATAATCTTAACTTATTACCCTAAAACCCTAATTTAAAATTTTTATAAACCTAGGAGGCACTAATAATTAGAGGTTTCTCTAATAACCCTAAAATATAATTTTGAATTTTAAGGCTTTATTCAATCCTTGTTTCATTGGTTTTTAGACCTCATAGTTAGTTTTATAACAGATTGCTTTGAGGGTGGCACAGTGGCACAATGGGTAGCGCTGCTGCCTCACAGTAAGGAGACCTTGGGTTCACTTCCCGGGTCCTCCCTGCGTGGAGTTTGCATGTTCTCCCCGTGTCTGCGTGGGTTTCCTCCCACAGTCCAAAGACATGCTGGTTAGGTGCATTAGCGGTCCTAAATTGTCCCTAGTGTGGGTGTGTGTGGGTGTGCATGTGCCCTGTGGTGGGATGGCGCCCTGCCCGGTGATTTGTTCCGGTGTTGGCTGGGATTGGCTCCAGCAGACCCCCTGTGACCCTGTGTTAGGATAGCGGATTGGAAAATGACTGGCTGACTGCTCTTAATTGTCTTAATTTTGCACTTTTAAGTATTTATATTTTTATGCAAATTTTGTACAGTTTTTATTAAAGTAATGTTTATAAATACATTTTAAGAGTTTTTTTTTAGCAGTTTTGCAGGATGTTTTAAAGTGTTATGAAAGCTTTTTATACCTAGGAATAAGTGTTGACGCAGGGACTGCCAATACTGATGCTCTATGTAAGAAAGGTCAGAGCAGACTATACTTTCTGAGAAGGTTGGCATCCTTCAACATCTGCAGTAAGATGCTGCAGATGTTCTACCAGATGGTTGTGGCGGGTGCCCTCTTCTACGCGGTGGTGTGCTGGGGTGGCAGCATAAAGATGAAAGACGCCTCACGCCTGGACAAACTTGTTAAGAAGGCAGGCTCTATTGTAGGAGTAAAGCTGGACAGTTTAACATCTGTGGCAGAGTGACGGGCACTAAGCAAACTCCTGTCAATCATGGAGAATCCACTGCATCCACTGAACAGGATCATCTCCAGACAGAGGAGTAACTTCAGAGACAGACTTTTGTCACCATCCTGCTCCACTGACAGACTGAGGAGATCGTTCCTCCACCACACTATGCGACTCTTCAATTCCACCCGGGGGAGTAAATGCAAACATTAATTTTATTTTAATTCTTTTCATTTTTATTACTATTTAATTTAATATTGTTTCTTTGTATCAGTATACTGCTGCTAAATTATGTGAATTTCCCCTTGGGATTAATAAAGTATCTATCTATCTATCTATCTAGTTGCTACTTTCATGGTGATGTGTACCTGTGCATATCTTGCCTTCCAGGGGGCAAGAATACTCTGTAGGCCTAACCTAACCCTACACCTAACCCTAACCCTTCATCAGGCCACACCAGGGGCTGTTACAAGTCTACTGAAGGTCACAGTTAATGTTACTGAGCTAAAGACTGCAGACTCCTCTAAAAGACCCCTAAAGTACAACCTCAGCAAGACGGGTCAACTGAGGAAGAAATAGAGAGGGTGCATCAGCAAGGCCAGTCAGTCAGCGGGCCGTCAACACAACAAAAATCAGGCCAACTACACAAATCGAAGCGTACAAACCGTCTTCTTTATGGCTAGCGAGACACGAACTCCACAGACAGCACGTGAAACAGCTTGAACGCTTCTGTAGCAGTGACAGTTAATTGTAGTTTTAGTTTTTATTTTATACAATTCATTTTTATTTCGTTCCAGTTTTTTATTTAGTTCTGTGTTTAAAATTTTCGTTATTTTATTTAGTTCTGACCTTTTTACAAAATATTTGAATCATTTTTTGTTTTTTCCTGTTGCAAGACCACAAATGCTGGCCTACAAGTATTTCAATGCAAGTTATGTTTTAGCCAACAAAAATACACTCACAGCTCATAATACCGTTAAACACAGCTTGACTATCAACGATCAGACAGATGAAGTGGCCTAATGAGCGTAGTCGGCAAGATCAAATGTTTCAACCCAAGAAACCATTCTGTGCAAGCACATTGCTGTCAAGCTTTAAACAAGCACGCAATTCAGAGATTTCTTCGCGATGCAATGATGTCTGTTGCAACACTGTGAAAATATTCACTCGACAAACGTCTGTGAGGTCTTCGGCCACTGGCACCAGCAGACTGCATGTTTCTGCTGCTAGTCGTGAAGTGCAGTCCTGATGCCAGAGAAGTGCTGGACTTCCACGGAGTATTGATAAAGCTGGTTCTGCACTGAAACTCCGAGACCTATGCTTACCTTCTCTCTTTCTCTTCTCAGCTTTAGTCTTGTTTTCCTCATTCTTATGCTTCTGATTCCAAAGATTAATAAAATAACAGTGGGAGGTTGTGCTTTTAGTTACAGGGCCCCAAAACTGGGGAGTGGTCTGCCTGCTACTATAAGAGATGACCCTTCAGTCTCAGCTTTCAAGAAACACTACTTCAGTTTAGCACACCCTGACTAGAGCTGCTGATTAACTGTACAGACTGTGAGCGTCTTTTAAAGCTTTATTGTTTCACGTGTACTGTCTGCTATGTATTGCTTTGTTACTCATTATTTATTGTCTTGGGTTGTAATCCTGTAAATAATTTTTTTCTTTTGTATACAGTATGTTTCAGTTTACAATTAGGTACGTCTAATTAAAAGCCTTCAAGCTTGTCATCTTTATGTGGACGTGCCGAGTTGTTTAAGCTCCCTGCAGCCCGCGTTACACAGACGGCACAGAGTGAGGCAGAAAACCTTTCATGGTCTGGACTGTGGTTTCTAGCCGAGGTACGGATGGAACGGCTCGCTTTTCAACCTCCCCAGACTGTGGAGTGGTCTGCCTGCTACTATAAGAGATGACCCTTCAGTCTCAGCTTTCAAGAAACACTACTTCAGTTTAGCACACCCTGACTAGAGCTGCTGATTAACTGTACAGACTGCATCTCTGTTGTTAGTCATTAGTATTAAAGCATAAGTAACAGGATAGTTAGAATTTGATACTAACCCTCACCTATTCTGTTTCTCTTCTCAGTACTCAAATGTGGCACTTGGTGCCACGGCCCACCTGCCAAGATGTTCTGCCTGCCTAAGGTAAAGTCATCTCTGATGGAGGAATTGCAGGAATTGTCTGGCAGAGGGGTCCTTTCATCGGATTGGCTGGCCCAGCACTGTCTCCAACTGGGAGAGGCCGCTTGATGGCTGAGGTCTCCAGGACTCTAAACAAATCCAAATCCTATTATGGAATATCATTTACTGTTGAATTTTGCTCTGTACTTGTAATATTTTTATTTTACTATTATATTGTGTTGAGGATTACTTGTGTTCTGTTCTGTGTATTGTATTGTATTGACCCCCCTTTTCTTTTTGACACCCACTGCACGCCCAACCTACCTGGAAAGGGGTCTCTCCTTGAACTGCCTTTCCCGAGGTGTCTTCCATTTTTTTCCCTACTAGTGTTTTTTTTTTGGGAGTTTTTCCTTGTCTTTTTAGAGAGTCAAGGCTGGGGGCCTGTCAAGAGGCAGGACCTGTTAAAGCCCATTGCGGCACTTCATGTGTGATTTTGGGCCGTACAAAAAATAAATGGTATTGTATTGTATTCTAATGCACTTAAAATCGTTGGATGATGTCGGGCTAAATGAGCCCTCAGATTCGTAGTATTTTTCCCACTAACTAAATACCTGCACTCTTTTTCTTCTTCTCGCATGCTGCATTTGCTTTATTTATCATCTGCGCTGTAATTAAAGTGTTTCCACATGTTACTTTCTCATTTTCTATCTGCAAACATCTGTGCAAAACTCACCATCATCAACCACAAGTGCTTACTGCTTCAACACGACAAACCAAATGTGCTTAACTAACAAACAACGGTCCTTTACAGAAGTGGTGTCACATGACTATAGTAAGCCCAAGATACAAGATCACCACGTAGTAAGCAGCACAACGTAACTGAACGCTCATGGCGACCTACAAACAACTCCTCTGCACGACTGAACCAGACTGAATGAAAATACATTATTGTTTTTTTATGCTTTTACTCAATTTCATTCTTGTTTTAGTTCGTTCACATATCACTAATTTCTATTTAGTTTTAGTTTCTCTGTTTGCCTTAATTTCAGTTCTCGTGCTTGTAAAGCGAAAAATAATATTTTTAGTTCTAGTTCACATTTTCTTCACGAAAATATCACTGGAATGAATTGGTCAGTAAATACAAAGTATTACACATGGGCAGAAAAAAATGTGAGGTCTGAAAATCGAGATTCCACCTGATGGGAAGGATTTAGGAGTCGTAGGCTAACAGAATGTCAGGTTTTATAGCGCCTTGATGTGCGGAGTACAAGTCACAGGAGGGTCTGCTCAGGCTTTGTAACACACTGGTGAGGCCTCATCTGGAGTGTTCAGAAGCCATTAAGAAGGCTAACAGAATGTCAGGTTTTATAGCGCCTTGATGTGCGGAGTACAAGTCACAGGAGGGTCTGCTCAGGCTTTGTAACACACTGGTGAGGCCTCATCTGGAGTGTTCAGAAGCCATTAAGAAGTTTAACAGAATGTCAGGTTTTATAGCGCCTTGATGTGTGGAGTACAAGTCACAGGAGGGTCTGCTCAGGCTTTATTACAAACTGGTGAGGCCTCATCTGGAGTGTTCAGAAGCCATTAAGAAGGCTAACAGAATGTCAGGTTTTATAGCGCCTTGATGTGTGGAGTTGTGCTCCTCGCTCACGGGAATGATCCTCTTCATAAATCAAATGAATGAGAACCGTGGGCCTCATTCTTGGGTAATGATTGAGTTTGCAAATGAATCTTGCTCTTTGTTCATGAGAATGTCCAAGCCCCAGGAGGTTCTACTCAAGCTTTATAACACACTGGTAAGGCCTCATCTGGAGTCCTGGGTGCAGGTTTGGTCTTCAGGCTACAAAAAGGACATAGCAGCAAAAGAAAAGCTGCAGAGAAGAGCAACTCGGCTGAGTCCAGGGCTACTGAGGATGAGTTATAGACTTATATACACAAGAGGAGTAAAAATGTTTGGTTTGAATACACAATGAGAGGTCTGAAAATTGAAAGTTCCTTTAATGAGAAGGATTTAAGAGTCCTAGTGGACTCTAAGCTATCGACTTCCCGACAGTGTTCAGAAGCCATTAACAACGGCTAACAGAATGTCAGGTTATATAGCGCCATGATGTGTGGAGTGCAAGTCACAGGAGGTTCTGCTCAAGCTTTATAACACACTGGTGAGGCCTCATCTGGAGTACTGGGTGCAGTTTTGGTCTCCAAAAGGACATAGTAGCACTAGAAAAGGTCCAGAGAAGAGCAACTAGGCGGAGCCCAGGACTACAGGGGATGAAGTTGTTCTGTCTTGTCTTTAGGTTAATGATGAGTACACATCCCAGAAGAGATGCCAGCTCATTGGTGCTACCCATCACTTTATGTAAACGAAGGCTACGACTGACGATTTCTAGTAAAACTTGCGTAACGTATAAAGTGCAAGTCCAAGGAGGAACACACTGGTGAGGTATCATCTTGAGTCCTGGGTGCAGTTTCGGTCTCCAGGCTACAAAAAGGACATAGCAGCACTAGAAAAGGTCGTATTTATCATTATTCCAGCCTTAATCCAAAGTGATGCCACTGATTCCAAGTCCAAATAGAAAAGAAGAAAACAAAACCAGTAGCTCAATACCAGAAGATCAAAGTACCATGATGGAAACCTGGGCATCAGCGAGCCCTAAAACCCCTGAACACAAACACACAGTGAGTCCCGGATTCAAATAATGGAAGGTTTATTAAATTCACCTCCACAAAGTAACCAAAGCACAAAGACAGATTGTCTCTCTCCACCAAACACAATACCTCTTCCCACTGCGCTGCCCTCCTCCAGTCGAGTGTTGCTTACGTCCTCCCAGCTCCAACTCACCTGGGAAAAGGAGTACAATCCCTTTTATTCAGGACTCGGGAGTACTTCAGATGCCAGGGCCCGAAGGAAGTACTTCAGGGTCATACGGAAGTCCCATTTTATGGAGTGCATTTCCTGACAGCGCCCCCTTGTGGCATCAATGGTCCCCAGCAGGGCTACACTCACCTAAAGGATTATTAGGAACACCTGTTCAATTTCTCATTAATGCAATTATCTAATCAACCAATCACATGGCAGTTGCTTCAATGCATTTAGGGGTGTGGTCCTGGTCAAGACAATCTCCTGAACTCCAAACTGAATGTCAGAATGGGACAGAAAGGGGATTTAAGCAATTTTGAGCGTGGCATGGTTGTTGGTGCCAGACGGGCCGGTCTGAGTATTTCACAATCTGCTCAGTTACTGGGATTTTCACGCACAACCATTTCTAGGGTTTACAAAGAATGGTGTGAAAAGGGAAAAACATCTAGTATGCGGCAGTCCTGTGGGCGAAAATGCCTTGTTGATGCTAGAGGTCAGAGGAGAATGAATGGGCCGACTGATTCAAGCTGATAGAAGAGCAACTTTGACTGAAATAACCACTCGTTACAACCGAGGTATGCAGCAAAGCATTTGTGAAGCCACAACACGCACAACCTTGAGGCGGATGGGCTACAACAGCAGAAGACCCCACCGGGTACCACTCATCTCCACTACAAATAGGAAGAAGAGGCTACAATTTGCACAAGCTCACCAAAATTGGACAGTTGAAGACTGGAAAAATGTTGCCTTGTCTGATGAGTCTCGATTTCTGTTGAGACATTCAAATGGTAGAGTCAGAATTTGGCCTAAACAGAATGAGAACATGGATCCATCATGCCTTGTTACCACTGTGCAGGCTGGTGGTGGTGGTGTAATGGTGTTGGGGGATGTTTTCTTGGCACACTTTAGGCCCCTTAGTGCCAATTGGGCATCGTTTAAATGCCACAACCTACCTGAGCATTGTTTCTGACCATGTCCATCCCTTCATGACCACCATGTACCCATCCTCTGATGGCTACTTCCAGCAGGATAATGCACCATGTCACAAAGCTCAAATCATTTCAAATTGGTTTCTTGAACATGACAATGAGTTCACTGTACTAAAATGGCCCCCACAGTCACCAGATCTCAACCCAATAGAGCATCTTTGGGATGTGGTGGAACGGGAGCTTCGTGCCCTGGATGTGCATCCCACAAATCTCCATCAACTGCAAGATGCTATCCTATCAATATGGGCCAACATTTCTAAAGAATGCTTTCAGCACCTTGTTGAATCAATGCCACGTAGAATTAAGGCAGTTCTGAAGGCGAAAGGGGGTCAAACACCGTATTAGTATGGTGCTCCTAATAATCCTTTAGGTGAGTGTATATTGGTGGACTACATCTCCCAGAATTCCCTACTGGTTCCCAAGTACTGCTGTTCTGCTGTGGGCTGTCTGTTTATCCGTCACTTCCGGGTGTGGCTCCTTCTTTCCTCTCGGTCGGGGTGCCCATCTGTCTGCTTGGAGCCTCCTGTGTGGATAAGGAACCATCTCCTTACTCTGGTCTGGATGCCCGTCCAGCCAGTGTGGCATTTGTACCGAGTTTGCACGTCTAGAAATAAACCCCAAACAATGCTGTCCCACATTTTTGAGTGAAGCTGAGATTTTTAATTTAAAATTTGAGTTGCTGCCAAGTAGATGTTAACAGGCTGCTAACGAGCTCCTTTTTGTCACCTCTTCAGAAGAGGTCACCCACCTGCAGCTAAGCCTGTTCAGGCCCGGCCAGTTACTTGGATGGAAGACCATCTTGGAAAAGCTTGTGTTGCTGCTGGAAGAGATGCTGATGAGGCCAGCAGGGGGCAGTTTACCCTGTAGTCTGTGTGTGGACCCCAATGCCGCAGTGCAGTGACAGAGGACACTGTGCTACAAATAACCAGTAACCCCCCCGACTATCTCTAGAATAAGAAATCCAAGAATGGCAATCACTTTCCGTCCCCTCCGATCTTTGGAGGGATGAAAGATTATGGTAAATCAAGTAAATTGTAAATAAAAAATTAATGTTAGGAATCATAATTGAACTTACTTTTAACACTGAATTACCCTAATGTGATTTAAATAAGCCACACTGACAGCTGCCACACTAACTGCTGGCACAGTGGAGTAGAGCACACTGACTGCTGGCACTGTGTAGTAGAGTAGCTGCTGGCACTTTGGAGTGGAGAACACTGACTTCTGGCTCTGTGGGGTGGAGTACTGCTGGCACTGTCAGTAGTCACCACTTCTTCAAGTTTAAATATGTCACCATGGGCAACTTGTTGGCGTGCACGCTTTACCTCAAGTTTAGTGTACAGATTGTGTTGTTTGGACGCCACCTACTGACTCTTGGAAGCCGCTGGGTTTGACTCTGGGGCGCTAAGGCGCTGTTCGCGTACGCTTTTGGCCTCTGGCATCCGTGCATACAACCTTTGGTTAGTAATACAGAATACTGGTGGCATCCTTCGGATGAGACGTAAAACCGAGGTCCTGACTCTCTGTGGTCATAAGAGATTCCTGGACACCCTTCGTAAAGAGTCGGGTGTATCCCGATGTTCAGCTACATTGCCCACCATGGCATAGTCATTCTGCTTCACCCCCCATCATCCCCTGTCTCTCTCTTTCACCACTACACCACCTAACAGCACAAAAAATGGCTGCCATCACATGATCCAGGTGCATGTTACACACTGGCTCACCCACCGACTATGTAAAGTGCTATGAGTAAGTTAATAATTATAATAATCAACCTCCTTGATTTCTCTCTTACTGTTATCAACACTTTGAGTGTTTTGTATATTAAAAAATGTACAATGTAAATAATTGCTGTTATTACTAGCGTAGTTGGCAGGAATAGAGCGCTGCAGGAGAAGAGCCAAGTTTCTTGAGCCCACAAGAAGCAGATCGTGTTTTCTAATGTTCACTCAAAATAACTGAGCAAACATCTCTGCGCCACTGACCATGAAAGCGGGCGGCCAGCCTGTCAAAGCCAGTTGTGTTTTTTCTGAAGTGGTATTTATGCGTTAAATGGACAGTTGCTGAGTGGGCAGAACAGAAGAAGGGCTGCAGAAAGACACTGCTCAATGTGGTGGAAAGTTTAACGTAAATTAAAGACCAAGATTGAATAAACGAAATTATTTCTTTCATTAATGTCGAAGGATTTCAAAATGATGATCATCGTCATCGTCAACATGAGCTTACAGACTGTATGTCTTAAATGTCGAGGTCTTGCTCAAGGTTGAGCAGCTCTGAACTTGACTTGTTCTGTGGTCCAAGTCTCCATAACCACTAGACAGCGCACAGTAGACTGAGCTGGGGGACCACCACGGCCGAACAGGCTGCATGTTCCACCACCATCGGTGGTGACCCGAGTGAAAGGAACAGGGACCATCAGGACAAAGACTTCTAAGCACAAATGTGCGGTGACGAGCTCCGTTGATTTTCGGTGTTTGTGGTAACGGGTGGTAAAAGTGTATAGCGAATAGGGGGCACAGGAGCATAACCCCATTTCTCCCATCGGATCAATACTTCAGTATCCATGGGGTCCATTTCTACTGTGGCTTTCCAAGACTGCGTTGAGGTTTAAGATCAAGGGTCAATATGCCTCATTATTGGCTATTAAGAGGAGTTGCTTGACATCTTTTTTAAGTGGCTTAGACTGGCACTATCATCTTACAGGCCGCCGCTTTTGTTTTTAACGTGGCCTGCTTGCTTTTCACTTGCCTTGTTTTTTTAACTCTATCAGGGCTGATGTCGACTTTTGTCAAAAGGATGGTAATCGACTGTAAACGGTGGCAAAACCAACCGTTATGTTTATGTAGGACTCTCGTTGCTAGAAGGAAAGTTAGATTCGTTGGTTTGCTGCTCTAGCGTGAATGGCAAGGCGCAAACAGCAGCCAAAATGGGACTGACATCTGGCGAGAGATCAAAACGAATGCGTAAAGCACAATAATCTGCGTCCTGTGGTGGGTTGACACCCTGCCCAGGATTGGTTCCTGCCTTGTGCCCTGTGTTGGCTGGGATTGGCTCCAGCAGACCCCCGTGACCCTGTGCTCGGATTCAGCAGGTTTGAAAATGGATGGATGGATGGAATATCATAACAAAGAGCAGCGCCGGACAGGCTGACTGAGAGCTGCTTTCCTGCAACATTTGAGGACAACAAGTACAAACCCACCTGACTGTGTCGTGTGCAGCAACAAACAATTAAAAAGGGGACACCAGTGCAACACGTACTGTAAGCACTGCAATGTGGCAATGCATTCAACGGGCTGCTCTGAGCGTCATCACACTTTGCTGTGTAACATGTACGCGATACGTACGTGAAATCACATAATATGCAGGCTCGTGCAACATGCAAGGCAGCCACATTTGTCAAAAATACATTTTTTTTTGTTGATTGATGTGTTGAACCTTTGCTTTGTCTTCTTTTTAGAAAAAAGTGTGTTTTTTTTGGAAAAATAGTCAGCCCTGCAAGAAAAGAAACAAAAGAAACAAAAGAAAATCAGCCTTAAAGCATATGTACGTCTTGGGAACTGCAGGTCCGACATTGTGTGCAGCAATACAGGAGCGCCGCAGGGGACTGTACTTTCTCCGGTCCTATTCAGCCAACATACATCAGATTTCCAATATGACTCGGAGTCCTGCCACGTGCAAAAGTTCGCTGACGACACTGCTATTGTGGGCTGCATCAGGAGTGGGCAGGAGGAGGAGTACAGAAAGTTAATCAAAGACTTTGTTAAATGGTGCGACTCAAACCACTTACACCTTAACACCAGCAAGACCAAGGAGCTGGTGGTGGATTTTAGGAGGCCCAGGCCCCTCATGGACCCTGTGATCATCAGAGGTGACTGTGCAGAGGGTGCAGACCTTTAAATATCTGGGAGTGCAGCTGGATGACAAATTGGACTGGACTGCCAATACTGATGCTCTATGTAAGAAAGGTCAGAGCAGACTATACTTTCTGAGAAGGTTGGCATCCTTCAACATCTGCAGTAAGATGCTGCAGATGTTCTACCAGACGGTTGTGGCGAGTGCCCTCTTCTACGCGGTGGTGTGCTGGGGTGGCAGCATAAAGATGAAAGACGCCTCACGCCTGGACAAACTTGTTAAGAAGGCAGGCTCTATTGTAGGAGTAAAGTTGGTCAGTTTAACATCTGTGGCAGAGCGACGGGCATTAAGCAAACTCCTGTCAATCATGAAGAATCCACTGAACAGTGTCATCTCCAGACAGAGGAGTAACTTCAGTGACAGACTGCTGTCACCATCCTGCTCCACTGGCAGACTGAGAAGATCGTTCCTCCGCCACCCTATGCGACTCTTCAATTCCACTCGGGGGAGTAAATGCTAACATTAATTTTATTTTAATTTTTTTCATTTTTATTACTATTTAATTTAATATTGTTTCTTTGTATCAGTATACTGCTGCTGGATTATGTGAATTTCCCCTTGGGATTAATAAAGTATCTATCTATCTATCTATCTATCTATCTGTCTGTCTGTCTATCTATCTATCTATCTATCTATCTATCTATCTATCTATCTATCTATTATATAGTTCCTTTCCTATCTATCTATCTATGGACGCTGTGGTTTTTGAAGGAACTGAGGAAATGAGTTTTTGTTTTTTGGACATGGATCGACTCTGCTGGGCCTTTTGACTCCCCAAAATCGAAACAAATTTTTTGGAAAAACCTTCCAACGCCCCCAAACTTAAAGGGAACTTGCAGGCTAGAGCATAAACACTTTAAACATTGTGATAAGACGCTATATAGCGCCTGACCCGACACAGATTGGACACAGGAGGCACGTGTAAAAGAAAAAGACTCTTACTACCCTTCATCTGGAGGGCACATCTTCCCCGTACTCCCCCCAGCCACAACACAGTCCCAATCACCAGTACAGCACAATCACTTTTCTCTTCCTTGGCGCCACCACTCCTCCCTCGCAAGCTTGTCCTCCTCCACCCGACTCTGGCCGATGAGTGGTGGCTGCTGGCTCCCTTTTATAGGTCACCTGGAAGTGCTCCAGGTGTTTGATCACCAAGATCCGGCGGCACTTCCTGGTGTGACGAATCTGTTGCCCATACCGGCTCAGGAGTCCCAAACACAGCACCCCCTGGCGGTACCTGCGGGATCCAACAGGGCTGCCCCCAACTCCAATTCCCAGGGAGCCCTGTGGGGAAACGAGGCACTACACCAGCCCAGGGGGTCGGCCATCTAGCGTCCAGGGGGAGGTATTGCACTGTCCAGGGCTGCTCCCCCTGAATACAGTGTGCAGGGGCGTCCCGGCTGGGCATGGACGCCAGGCACCTGCCATAACATATAAACATTTTAGAATATAACTTTACATATTAAGGCTCATGAACATGATGGATGGATGGATTTATTGCGTTATTCAGGTCGAATTATACAGAATGTGGTCGGGCAATGGAAGGACAGACTGGAAACAGTCGGAATGTTGGGACGCCACACCGGGACGCCTCTTTTAATCGTCACGAGACGAAACAAGCAAAATAAACAAAAGTAACGAAAAAAGCGACAATCTGCTATCCTGAGATTGAATCTTTTTGAGAGTCACATGCTCCGCCGTGTGGCTCGTTCCGGTCTCCCAGCAAAGACACCTTTCTCTTTGCCGGTGCTTCTTTTATAATGCCACGGAGTTAAGTGCCCTTACCACCTGGGCTTCTTGGAGCTATCAGGGAAGACGAACAACAGGACAAAGTCAGCGGTAGCCCAACCTCTTGTCTCGGTGGGTTATTGTGTACCTTTCCCCGGCCCTTAGAGGAGTCCTCTGATGCCCAAGCATGAAAAGAAGTTTTAAGAATTGATTATCAAGGTTAGCCCCTGTATTGGTAAGTCGCTGGCTGATGACGCAGCTGCCTTTGCTCTCAGGCTGTGACATTGGCCTTTATACAATACGTACATTCTAGATAGCGTTGAAGTTCCTATGTCAATGCTTCCTCATGAATCAATATCTTAATTAATCAAGGTAAAACTACACATATTACAGTTAGGTCCATAAATATTTGGACAGAGACAACTTTTTTCTCATTTTGGTTCTGTACATTACCACAATGAATTTTAAATGAAACAACTCCGATGCAGTTGAAGTGCAGACTTTCAGCTTTAATTCAGTGGGTTGAACAAAACGATTGCATAAAAATGTGAGACAACTAAAGTATTTTTTATCACAATCCCTTCATTTCAGGGGTTCAAAAGTAATTGGACAAATTAAATAACTGGAAATCAAATGTTCATTTCTAATACTTGGTTGAAAACCCTTTGCTGGCAATGCCAGCCTGAAGTCTTGAACTCCTGGACATCACCAGATGCTGGGTTTCCTCCTTTTTAATGCTCTGCCAGGCCTTTACTTTCAGTTGCTGTTTGTTTGTGGGCCTTTCTGTCCGAAGTTTAGTCTTCAACAAGTGAAATGCCTGCTCAGTTGGGTGAAGATCAGGTGACTGACTTGGCCATTCAAGAATTTTCCACTTCTTTGCTTTAATAAACTCCTGGGTTGCTTTGGCTGTATGTTTTGGGTCATTGTCCATCTGTATCATGAAACGCCGCCCAATCAATTTGACTGCATTTAGCTGGATTTGAGCAGACAGTACGTCTCTGAACACCTCAGAATTCATTCGGCTGCTTCTGTCCTGTGTCACATCATCAATAAACACGAGTGTCCCAGTGCCACTGGCAGCCATGCACCAAGCCATCACACTGCCTGACTCCACCGTGTTTTACAGATGATGTGCTATGCTTTGGATAATGAGCTGTTCCACACCTTCTCCATACTTTTCTCTTGCCATCATTCTGGTAGAGGTTGATCTTGGTTTCATCTGTCCAAAGAATGTTTTTCCAGAACTGTGCTGGCTTTTTTAGATGTTCTTTAGCAAAGTCCAATCTAGCCTTTCTATTCTTGAGGCTTATGAGTGGCTGGCACCTTGCAGTGCACCCTCTGGATTTACTTTCATGCAGTCTTCTCTTGATGGTAGACTCAGATATCGATACGCCGACCCCCTGGAGAGTGTTGTTCACTTGGTGGGCTGTTGTGAAGGGGTTTCTCTTCACCATGGAAATGATTCTGCGATCATCCACCACTGTTGTCTTCCGTGGACGTCCAGGTCTTTCTGCGTTGCTGAGTTCACCAGTGCTTGCTTTCTTTCTCAGGATGTACCAAACTGTAGATTTTGCCACTCGTAATATTGTAGCAATTTCTCAGATGGTTTTTTTCTGTTTTCGCAGCTTAAGGATGGCTTCTTTCACCTGCATGGAGAGCTCCTTTGACCGCATGTTGTCTGTTCACACATGCAAGCACCACACCTCAAATCAACTGCAGGCCTTTTATCTGCTATACTGATAAGACAGAACAACGGACTTGAACACACCTGACTATCAAATAGCCTTGGAGTCCATCCATCCATTTTCCAACCCGCTGAATCTGAACACAGAGTCACGGGGTCTGTTGGAGCCAATCCCAGCCAACACAGGGCACAAGGCAGGAACCAATCCTGGGCACACACACAAACACACCCACACACCAAGCACACACTAGGGCCAATTTAGAATCGCCAATCCACCTAACCGGCATGTCTTTGGACTGTGGGAGGAAACCCACGCAGACACGGGGAGAACATGCAAACTCCAAACAGGGAGGACCCGGTGAAGTGAGGCAGCAGCGCTACCACTGTGCCACCGTGCCGCCCACCTTTGTGTCAAATTTGTCCAATTACTTTTGAGCCCCTGAAATGAAGGAATTGTGTTCAAAAAATACTTTAGCTGTCTCACATTTTTATGCAATCGTTTTGTTCAACCCACTGAATTAAAGCTGAAAGTCTGCACTTCAACTGCATCAGAGTTGTTTCATTTAAAATTCACTGTGGTAATGTACAGAACCAAAATGAGAAAAAAAGTTGTCTCTGTCCAAATATTTATGGACCTAACTGTATATCAGCTGGCTTTGAGCAATATAAAAATGTAAGGATTCGTTAATAAAGGCTTTAGCACTGCGCTTGTTAACTCAAGGCCACTCGCCTGCTTCCAGCTCCAACAGCTTAGCCCTTATTTTAAGTCTTACTGGATGCTGGGGCAACAAGTGGTTATTAATTGAACTGTTCAGTTTCTCAGATGTGGGTCACCCTGGTTCCAGCTTAATAATGAGGGCTGATCAATTAAAAGACCTCCAATTTTTATTAGTTCAAGACTGGGAATGTGAGGAATGTAAAACGTGATCAGGTGATGGTCATCTCCGGGCCAGGTGACAAGTACAACTTTCGAGTCCTAATGATTGTTATGAGAAGATTGATGATTATTAGGGGAAAAGAATTTACAAGGCAAGGTTATTGTTATGAAAACAGGGTACAGTACGAGGTCGTTATTACGAAGATATTAAGATTAAGTGCTTTTCTCGCACCCTTGTACCCTCAGACCACACGTCAGACACCAGATAAAAGTCCAAATAATTATTTATTATAATAATTATGTGCACAAAGCACGCTCCTCTCCACAATTCTCCAATAATAATCACTAATAATCACAAATAACCAATAAACCAATCCTCCACTCCCAGACGCTTAGCCACCCTGCCTCCCAACTCAGCTTGCCGTCTGGGAGCTCCCACAGTCCTTTTATACTCCCTGACCCGGAGGTGTTCCTGCCCAACAGTCCACAAGTCCTTATTCCTTCCGGGTCAGGGTAAATAGTCCTTTTCTTTTCAACCCGGAAGCCCGTCGCTCTTCCTATGACGAACTTCCGGGTCATAGGGCACAAAGAACTCTTCAGTCCTCCCTGCAGCTCCCTCTCGTGGCCCCCATGGCATCCAGCAGGGCGGTGCATAAAAACTCCATTGTCCGTGATGCCCTGCTGGTCTTCTGGGAACCTCCATGCTGCAAGGAGGGCTCCACCTGGCGGCTTGGGGGTATTGGCCGGGATAAACGGCCGGCCATCCTCCACAGTACAAAATGGGGACATTTTGTGGTTAGAACTCATATAAAAGCGTACCGCGCCCAAACCACTGGGCTCATTCCATGAACTGAGACAGACTTTATCTGCTCTATTATTGTTTCCTATGTTATGTAATAAAGTCTAAATTCTGGTTGCCTTTCTGAAGACTCTGCTCGTTTTCTCCACAACAAATGCACCCCTGTGGGTAACAAGAATTGACTGTTGTCACGCGTGCACATCACCTTCTGGGCTCGTCTGAGGTAAGCACTACCACTCCAGGACACCAGGGGGTGCAATCGCTAACCCTTGATATCTCTTTTATTAAGACCCACAGCTCAGAGAAGATGCCCGTTTAGGGTAAGCAGGGTGCTCCTGACAAGTGGCATCACATTCAGGAGATGAGTTTACCCGCATTACGGAGCTCCGACCCCACGACTGGAGCGCGCCCCATCGATTTGAACCCAACGGCTACGCTTGTGTTGTTAACCCTTTGCTCTATCAGACGCCTGGTACTTTTCATTTTTTTTTTTTCTACTTAGCAAGGAAACAGGGTGGTCCAGCTGGCAACCCAACGTTTCTTTTCCGAGTCCTGTCTTTCACTTGATCGATGACACCATGTATAAACAGAACGATAATTGATAGAAATATATTGAAAAACTGAAATGTAACAAAAGTTTAGCACAGAGCAGCATAGGATTTTTGATGATCAATAATTAATAAGGAGGCCCACCAGGAGGATGTCATAACAATGTGGGATTTGAAAAAGAAATTTTAAATTAGTTAATTAATGGTCAGTTTTGCTTTCTGCAATATCATTAATTAATCCAATTATTTGGCAAGACTCCCTTTCTCTTACGTGTAGGAGGTGGTCTCCGGCCTTTAGACTTATATTAAGGTAACTGATGCTCACTCGTTTTAAGGAACAAAATAATTCATTCATGAACACAAGGACTATAGAAGTACCAGTAACGGCGCACTGCCCGATAACGTGCACTGAATACACTTGACTTGTAGTTTTCCTCCTCTTTCTCTGTACGTTTACCATTCGCTTGCTCAGAGGTTGATGCGCTTGCTGTTTTCTGAGCAGCCCACTTTTTCTCTTCTTTCGTCGGCATCTTTTCACGTTAAAACTGATTACGTTAGTTTTTGCGTTGTAATTACTTAGTACGTTTTTCTTAAGTTTTCACTTAAGCACCACAATCTGCCTGAAGAATGATTTAAGATATGAAGAGGCAGGGTAAGTGACCGCGAAAGTGGCAGGGAATGAGAACGGCGTTTGTACGCATACGCCGCACGGCCGCCCTGCTGCGTGCCGCTGAGAGTTGATTCTACAATAAAATAAAAATAAAAAGCGGGTAGTAGACATCACGTAGTATATGTGTACCAAATTTCAGGTCAATAGGTCAAACGGTGATTTAATATCCTGGACAGACAACCAAACAGCCACAGTAGCGTATTATACACTGTGTGCACAATTATTAGGCAAGTGAGTATTTTGAGCATATCATCATTTTTAATGCGTATATTCCAACTCCAAGCTGTATTAACTTGAATGCTTATTGGATTTAAGCACGTCAGGTGATGTGTATTTGTGTAATGAGGGAGGGTGTGGCCTAAGGAGATCAACACCCTATATCAAGGTGTGCAGAATTATTAGGCAGCTAGTTTTCCTCAGGCAAAATGGGCCAAAAAAGAGATTTAACTGACTCTGAAAAGTCAAAAATTGTAAAAAGTCTTTCAGAGGGATGCAGCACTTTTGGAATTGCTAAGATATTGGTGTGTGATCACAGAACCATCAAACATTTTGTTGCAAATAGTCAACAGGGTCGCAAGAAACGTGTTGAGAACAAAAGATGCAAATTAGCTGCCAAAGATTTGAGAAGAATCAAACGTGAAGCTACCAGGAACCCATTATCCTCCAGTACTTTCATATTCCAGAGCTGCAACCTACCTGGAGTGCCCAGAAGTACAAGGTGTTCAGTGCTCAAAGACATGGCCAAGGTAAGGAGGGCTGAAACCCAACCACCACTGAACAAGAAACATAAGTTGAAACGTCAAAACTGGGCCAAGAAATATCTGAAGACAGATTTTTTTCAAAGGTTTTATGGACCGATGAGATGAGAGTGACTCTTGATGGACCAGATGGATGGACCTGTGGATCAGTAATGGGCACAGAGCTCCACTCCAACGTGGAGGTGGGGTACTGGTATGAGCTGGTATTTTTAAAGATGAGCTAGTTGGACCTTTTGCATTGAAGATGAACTCAAAATCAACTCCCAAACCTACTGCCAGTTTTTCAAGACACTTTCTTCAAACAGTGATACAGGAAAAGACCATGATTTTTATGCAGGCCAATGCTCCATCACTTGCATCGAAGTTCTCCACTGCGTGGCCAGCCAGTAAAGGCCTTAAAGATGAAGGAATAATGACATGGCCCCCCTTCCTCATCTGACCTAAACCCTATCGAGAACTTGTGGGCACTTCTTAAACGCTAGATTTACGGGGGAGAAAAACAATACACCTCTCTGAAGAGTGTCTGGGAGGCTGTAGTCACTGCTCCACAAAAAGCTGATCGTCAACAGATCAAGAAACTGACAGACTCCATGAATGGAAAGGCTTATGACTGTTATTGGAAAGAAGGGTGGCTATATTGGTCATTGATTGATTGATTGATTTTTTTTTGAAATGTCAGAGATGTTTATTTGTAAATTTTGAGGTGTTTGTTTATTATTCTCACTATAACAGATGAAAATAAACAAGTGAGATGGGAACATTTTCATTTTTCCTTTAGTTGCATAATAAATCTGCACACTAATAGTTGCCTAATAATTGTGCACATATGTATTCCCCTGATGATGTTCACACTCACATTTCCGTTGTGAAACATTCAGGTTTCAGGTTTATTAACATTTTGGATTGACTGATAGCACTGTGTTTGTTCCATATTAAAATTAATCCTCAAAAATACAACTTGCCTAATAATTCTGCACTCCCTGTAGAAGAAGATGATAACTGTATACTGTATATACATATAAGACAGACAGACAAATGTATCACATACAGGTTGGCTATTGACTGGCATTTAGACTGATCGTTTTATGATTCCAAGTCTTTATGGATTATGCCTGATGTCATGTAAAGTTGTTACTTTGTTGTTTCTCCGGGTTTAAGTGTACGATTCTTCATGTGTTGGAGGGAAAGTCTTCTCTTTGCTGTGCAATCCTCGTCAGTCCTGTGCTGCTGCTTCCTCATTAGAACAATCCGGACAAGAAATGGCCACTGAGCCCAGCAAAGCCTGCCAGTCCTGGCCACTTAATTCTTCCAAAATAACAATATGTCAAGTTTTAAAAGTTCCTAAACTTATCTTGTCTGCCACACTAATTGGTCACTTATTTCAAGTGTCTGTACTTTTCTGTGTGAAGAGAAACTTCCAAATGTTTGTGTGAAATGTCCCCGTGTTCTTGATGAACTCATTTTAAAGTCACCGTCCCGATCCACTGCACTAATTCCCTTCATCATTTTAAACACTTCAGTCAGGTCTCCTCTTAATCTCCTTTAAAGCCTCAGCTCTTGTAATCTTTCCTCATAACTCATCTCCTGTAGCCCTGTAGTCAGCCTCGTCGCTCTTCTCTGGACCATTTCTAAGTGCTGCTATGTCCTTTTGGAGACCAAAACTGCACCCAGGACTCCAGATGAGGCCTCACCGGTGTGTTATAAAGCTTGAGCAGAATCTCCTGTGACTTGTACTCCACACATCAAGGCGCTATATAACCGGAAATTCTGTTAGCCTTCTTAATGGCTTCTGAACACTGTCTGGTAGGTGCGGTTGTCAAGTCCGCTATGACTCCTAAGTCTTTCTCATAAGGTGTACTCTCGATTTTCAGACCTCCCATTGTGTATTCAAACCTCTAATTTTAATACTTTACATTTACTGACATTAAACGTCATGGTCTACAGATCTGTCTGCTGTCCAAGTCCCACGATTCAATGGACTCTCGATTACCTGCCAGTCCACTTATCTTGGTATCATCTGCCTAATTCCCTTTATAATTTCAAACTCTTCAGTCAGGTCTCCTCTTAATCTCCATTAAAGGCTCAGCTCTTTTAGTCTTTCCTCATAACTCATACCCTGTAGTCCTGGACTCTGCCTGGTTGCTCTTCTCTGAACAGTTTTTTATGTCCTTTTTGTAGCTTGGAGACCAAAACTGCACCCAGGACTCCAGATGAGGCCCCACCAGTGTGTTATAAAGCTTGAGCAGAACCTCCTGTGACTTGTACTCCACACATCAAGGCGCTATATAACCTGACATTCTGTTAGCCTTCTTAATGGCTTCTGAACACTGTTGGGAAGTTGAAAGCTTAGAGTCCACTATGACTCTTAAGTCCTTCTCATGAGAAGGAAGTTCGATTTCCAGCCCTCCCATTGTGTATTCAAACCTCACATTTACATTTACTGACATTAACTCTTTGAAGGCTGAACATTTTTTTGCAGGCAACTCACTTTTCTGAAAAGCACACAAAGCAAATGTTGCATATATTGCTGTGGCTGCTGTTGACGCCTGTTCAGGGTCTCTGGTGGCTGTGTAGGGGCCCACTCGATGGCCGGTAGGAATGTGTGGTGGGCTGGCTGCCTGACTGTCTTTTGTATGGCAGTGTGACACAATCTGGTTTGTACCTCTTGTCATTGTAAGTGGTGATCCTCCCAGGTGAACGTTGCCGTAAGTGCATCAGCTACACAAGTGTGTTGAGCACCGCTATCAACTGGGGAACAACCGATCAGCTAAAGCCGCTTCCTCACTTTCATTTTCGATCTCCATCTTCAGATCACATGCATCAAAATCAGAGTCTGACAAGTCAGAGTCCAAGTCGGCAATAATACGCAAAATGTCGTCCATCGAATGTTTTGCTTTGTGCATTCGCTTTGGTCTTTTGGCAGACGTTAATGCCATTTTAGAGGTCGTTCGTTCTTTGCTACTCACGCATGCGCAGGTAATCGAGGTCAAATCAACGAAGCTGACTTTCCTTCTAGCAAAGAGAGCCGAACTAAAACAAAGCAGCAAGTTTTACGACTGATTACCATCCTCTACCCCTGAATTTCGACAAAAGTTCACATCCGCCCTGAAAGAGTTAAACTTAATTTGCCACAAATCTGCCCAAGCCTGTCTGCTGCCCATGTCCCTCTGTGATGATTCAACAGATTTTCATATCGATCTGTTATATAGTGCCTTTCCTATTTATCTATCATATAGTGCTTTTCATAGCTATCTATCATATAGTGCCTTTCCTATCTATCTATTATAAAGTGCCTTTCACTATCTATCTATCCTATATAGTGCCTTTCACTATCTTTCTATCTATCATATACTTCCTTTCACTCTATCTATCTTATAAAGTGCTTTTCATATCTATCTATCTGTTGTATAGTGCCTTTCATATCTATTATATAGTGACTTTCCTACCTATCTATTATAAAGTGCCTTTCCTACCTATCTGTCTATTTCTTATATAGTAGTTTTGTATAGTGCTTTTCATATCTATCTATCTATCTATCATATTGGGCCTATCAGATCCATCTTTCTATTGTATAGTGCCTTTCATATCTATCTATCTATACTGCCACAGATGATCTTGCACTATCAGTTGCAGAGCACAGCCAGATACTCTTGAATGCAGGGGGCGGGGTCTTGATGTGTCAGGTGGGAGGCTGCTCTACCAACCAATGAAGTTCTGCAGAATTTTGATTGCACACGTATGAGGTTGATTAGCATACTCCATATATGGATGCTTCAGGGCGGCATTCGAGATGCGCTCACATTTGCATATTTACAAAATTGCACAGAAATGTGTGAAGTTCAGGTTTTATTTATCAGATTTTTTTTTTTGGAGTGCACATATTTCATGCTTGAATCCATGCTAAGTGTTATAAATGAAGCCTCCAGAGAAAATGTGTGAGTCAAACCCTAACCAAAATCACTACCAAGAATTCTAACCAATGTTTTGCCGATATCTATGCAAAAGGATGAAGGTCCAAGTCTTTAGAGTCCTGGTGCTTCCTGTCTTGCTATATGGTTGCGAGTCATGGATGCTATCCAGTGACCTGAGACAAAGTCTGGACTCCTTCAGTACGGTGTCTCTCCAGAAAGTCCTTGGGTACCGTTGGTTTGACTTTGTGTTGCTCATGGAGTCCCGAATGAGGCACGTCACCTGCATTGTGAGGGAGCGTCAGTTACGGCACTACGGTCATGTGGCGCGTTTCCCCGAGGGTGATCCGGCTCGTAAGATCCTCATTGTTGGGGACCTGAGTGGCTGGACCAGGCCTGGGGGTCGCCCATGTAACACCTGGCTGCAGCAGATAGAGGGTCATTTCTGAAGGGTGGGCCTGGACCCTGTGTCTGCTTGGGGGGTTGCCAACCCGGACCCCGAGTTGTTTCGTTGTGTAGTGGGTGCAGCAACCCGCTGTACCAGTACATATTCCCCAACTTCACTTGCCTTGACTTGTTTTGCCAAATTACAAAGCAAAACCCAAAACCACAGTCTGAAGTACAGCAGACTGTCATTATCCTAACCTCAGGTGACTGAGGTGACCCTTTATGCCATTGTGAAAAATGATGTCATGCAACATGCATCATCGTGCTAATTCCACAGTAACGCAGCTACAAAAAGGTGACACCCATGAAAACCAAGATGCTGTCCAAAAAAGACACAAATAATTTCTTGCTACTTGAAAATCACCTTAAACAGCAATAAGGCTGGTTATTCTGTGGAAAAATTCATCCCAGAAAAGGAAATAAAAATTAAACACAAAGCTCAATCACAACATATACTGTACAGAACTTGAAGAAATGCCGCTAGCTTTCCGTAAAAAAAGAAATCACTGCCTGTAACCAGCAGGTAATATGGAGGTGGCAGAACATGTCGAAGTTGCCCACAGCACCCCTCATGCTGCCCCCCATTAAACAGACTTGACCAGTTCAAGATCACCGGAGTCAACTGAGACACCTTCTCTAAGTTTTAGGTGGAAGACGGGAGCCAATACAATACAATACAATACAATTTATTTTTATAAAGGCCAAAATCACCTAAGAAGTGCCACAATGGGCTTTAGCAGGCCCTGCCTCTCGACAGCCCCCCAGCTTTGACTCTCTAAGAAGATGAGGAAAAACTCCCAAAAAAAACCCTAGTAGGGAAAATAATGGAGACACCTTGGGGAAGGCAGTTCAAGGAGAGACCACTTCCCATGTAGGTTGGGTGTGCAGTGGGTGTCAAAAAAAGGGGGTCAATACAACACAACACACAAAACAGAACACAAGGGATCCTCAATACAATATAACAGTGCAATAGAAATATTACAAGTAAGAGCAGAATTTAACAGTAGATGATATCCCATAGGGGCGGCACGGTGGCGCAGTGGGTAGCGCTGCTGCTTCACAGTAAGGAGACCCAAATTCGCTTCCCGGGTCCTCCCTGTGTGGAGTTTGCATGTTCTCCCCGTGTCTGCGTGGGTTTCCTCCCACAGTCCAAAGACATGCCGGTTAGGTGCCTTGGCGATCCTAAATTGTCCTTAATGTGTGCTTGGTGTGTGGGTGTGTGCCCTGTGGTGGGCTGGCACCCTGCCCAGGGTTTGTTTCCTGCCTTGCACCCTGTGTTGGCTGGGATCGGCTCCAGCAGACCCCTGTGACCCTATAGTTAGGATATAGTGGGTTGGATAATGGACGAATGGGTGTATGTTGATCTGGGTGGCAGGTGGCACAGTGGGTAGTGCTGCTGCTGCTTCACAGTAAGGAGACCCAGATTCACTTCCCGGGTCCTCCCTGTGTGGAGTTTGCATGTTCTCCCCATGTCTGCGTGGGTTTCCTCCCACAGTCCAAAGACATGCAGGTTAGGTGCCTTGGCGATCCTAAATTGTCCTTAATGTGTGCTTGGTGTGTGGGTGTGTGCCCTGTGGTGGGCTGGCACCCTGCTCAGGGATTTGTTCCTGCCTTGCACCCTGTGTTGGCTGGGATTGGCTCCAGCACACCCCCATGACCCTGTAGTTTGGATATAGCGGGTAGGATAATGGATGGATGGATGATAGCCCATAATAGGATTTGGATTTGTTTAGAGTCTTGGAGACCTTGGCCATCAAGCGGCCTCACCCAGTTGGAGACAGTGCTGGGCTAGCCAATCCGATGAAAGGAGCCCTGCTACCAGTGCTCCTCATTCAGAGATGACTTACCTTCGGCAGGCAAAGCAGGTGGGCAGTGGCACCAAGTGTTGCCACATTAGAGGTGGCACAGCTGCATAGAAATGACCAGTTTAGAATCACCAATGGACTCACGTGGCACGTCTTTGGGATGAGAACCCCGAGAAGTGCCTTGAGCATGGGAAAGGCGCTATATAAATAAAATGTATTGTTATTATGATTATTAATATTATTAATGCAAAACTTCCGCAGACACGGGGCTGGAGTTGTGAGGGGGCAGCAGTCCACTGGACCACTGCAGTCTACAACTGTTATGGTAAAAATAAAAATAAGATTTAAAATAAAAAGACGATGGCATCCAAGAGCTGTGGGGTCCTTCTGAAGGCCTACCGTGCACCTCGGGACCCCTTTCAGATTGCCTTGGCATTGTTTTGACGGTGACAGAGTTGGCATCAAATTGCACATCTTGGACAAGTAAATAAGGAGAGTCAAGCAAAGGCGGATGCTAACTTAAGAACTGTCAAAGGAAATGAAAGGCTGTCAGCAGGAGGAAGAGGAGGAGGAGGAGTAATGGGGGGGGGATCAGAAGCCTCCCCCATGCCATCTGCAATGTCCCCTTTTGGCTCGGATGTCAGCTGATTTCAGTTACCACGAGCGGCTAATTTTATTTGTATGCTAGCTGACACAATGTACACTACATGCGTAAAACACACTTCTGGCCTCCTCAAGACATTAAGTGATTTTAGTATTTTTAGCATCTGTGCTGCTGAGCTTTGTCAGCCCTTGTAAAATTTTATCGTGAAATTACGAGAAATGGACGGAATTTTTAAGCAATGAACAATTTGTAGAGCAGTAACAATAATCGTAATTTAGCAGAAAATTTAAAATGTTCTTGAGCAGCGTTTCTCAGCCACTGGGTCTGCGGCTGGTGGGGTGCCAGATGCTATTGTTGATATTGCTGGGGGGTCGTGGTGGGCCGCTCGATCCACCCTCTGGCTCGAACAATTGCGATTGGAAGACACGCTCTGACCTTTGTGCTCAATCTTATCAACTGGAAAGCCACCCAATGATCGTGCTTGACTCACCTTCCTGGTCTGAAGGTCATCCTCAAATTGTCGTGGCATTTGGATGCTTGCAATATGGACAAACCAAAAAGACGGGTCGAGGTGCCATAACACATTGTTTTAGAGCATGAAGGACGCACCACATTCATATCGTACAAGTCGATTGTTGAGCGGCACACACACCCTCCTCATCCCCTACTGAGGAGCGCCTCATTCCTGGCGGACCTCCACCTGCCATTTCTAAGGACTCCTGATACTCCAGCTCAAGCACAGATCTGGTCACAAATGGGTCATGTGCTCACTTATTTTTTGCCCCAAACAAAAACCAAACAAAATAACAAAATTGTTTATAATAAAACGAGCATTCGGAAAGGAGGAAGTGCGTTTTTGATACGATCAACGTTAAGGAGTGTGACCACACGGGGGCGCCAGAGAGTCCCAAACCACAGATCCAGCAATACACTGCATGTAAATAGAGTATAAAATTAAGGATTTTGTATTCTTCTCGAAGTCACTTTCTTCACTTCTCTCCCAATCATAAGCCACAATGATACAAGAAATGATAAAACAATTCTTCCACCTTCCCTCCCTCCTTTGAGTTTCTCCCACTCTCCATGGCAATGGACTCCCTTTAAAGTGAACCTGGGAGCAATTTTGGTGACGTGGCATGGCCTGGGTTAAACACAAACCACGGAGGTCCACTCCTGGCAGCTCCCTCTGTCGTCCCTCAGGAAACCCTTACAGGGCTGCGCTTCTGGACTCCAACTCCCATGCAGCCCTGCGGGCGTCCAGACTGGGGCTCTATACTGTATGACGAACACTGCCACCTAGAATGGTGGGGGGCGAACTGCTCCCCCTACTGGTTTCTACAGTATTTGGGCATCCTGATCAGGACAGGAATAATAAGGCCCGGTATTACCCCCAGGTACTCCATCCTTCCATTAGGACATCCCGGCTGGGTAAGGAATACTCTGGCCCATCTGTCCTTTGGGGCACCATACAGGAGTTATCGGGCAGCAAATGAAAAAGAACCTTACCCTGCCTGGCATTCTGTCACTCAAACATATAGCCTCGCCCACCCCGATTCTACTCATGCACCTAGCCCAGCCCAGTTCTCACAGACAGACACACTGCAATCCATCATATCCATCGATCCACTATCAACCCAGGGCATGTGCAGACTGAAAGCCTGACTGTAGTAGTTAGGGGCTGGTGGTCTGGGGTGAGACCATATCTGCATAGGCTAGTAGAAGTTCTCACCTCCTTTAAGTCAGTTTCAGAAGCCTCTCATACTTCTTACTATGTGTATGACTTTTATTCACAACAAACCCATTTTTCTTCCAACCCTCCTGACGTAGAGGAGGTTTTCTTCTACCTGGCCTGACAGGCAGCTGCCACTCAAGAGCCTAACTCCGCCCTGCGTTCTGCCACTCAAACATCTAGCCCCGCCCACCCCAATTCTACTCATGCACCTAGCTCCAGCCCAGTGCTTGCAGAAAGACACTTTGCAATCCATCATACCCGTCCATCCACTATCAAGTTAAGGCATGTGTAGACTGTCCGCCTGCCTGTAGTAGTTAGGGGCTGGTGGTCTGGGGTGAGACCATATCTACACAGGCTAGTAAAAGTTCTCAACCTTTAAGTATTTGCGACCCGAGTTTTAATAACAGTTTTAATCGCACCCCCCTAAGGTTTTTTGAAAGGAGCCCACTAATACCAATTTGTTCTTTTTTAATTAATGATATATTATAGATGTATATTTTAATATACCTACTTAACATTTATTGACATTTATCTAACTCTATATTTATTTTGCTAGTATCAGAATGTAGTTTAAGTTAATTTGTTTTGGTTTCAATAGATGTATTTTTCATATTTTCGATTCTTGCTTTCTTTTTCTCACATCTTCGCACCCCCCTTTTTGTTACTTCATGCCCCCCTAGGGGGGCCCGCCCCACAGTTTGAGAACTAGTCGAAGTTCTCACCTCCTTTAAGTCAGTTTCACAAGCCTCTCACACTTCTTGCTATGTGTATGACTTTTACTCACAACAAACCCATTTTTCTTCCAACCCTCCTGACGTAGAGGAGTTTTTTTTTTCCACTCAAGAGCCTAACTCCGCCCTGTGTTCTGCCACTCAAACATCTAGCCCCGCCCACCCCGATTCTACTCATGCACCTAGCTCCAGCCCAGTGCTTGCAGACAGACACTTTGCAATCCATCATATCCATCCATCCACTATCAAGTTAAGGCATGTGTAGATTGTCTGTCTGCCTGCCTGCAGTAGTTAGGGGCTGGTAGTCTGGGGTGAGACCATATCTACACAGGCTAGTAAAAGTTCTCACCTCTTTTACTTCACTTTTACAAACCTCTCATACTTATTGCTATATGTGTGACTTTTATACACAACCTACTCATTTTTCCTCCAGCTAGAGGTTTCCTTCTACCTGGCCTGACAGGCTGCTGTCACTCAAGCACCTTACCCCGCCCAGCGTTCTGCCACTCAAGCATCTAGCCCCGCCCACCCCGATTCCATTCGTGCACCCAGCCCAGCCCATCGCTCACAGACAGACACTTTCCAGTCTGGCACATCTATCCACAATAATCCCAGGTTGATGCAGGTCAGGGCCTCAGGACCAGCAGCACTGGGCAAAAAGTGTGGGCAAACTTTAGAGAGCATGGCAGTCAATTTGTAGGGCACATTTCCACATGCACACAATTGTTCACACAGTGCCAATTGACCTAATCTACCCGTTCCTGGATGGCACACTATCATTCTCCTCACAGGTGCGCTGGTTGTCTCCTCATCGACTGCTCTCACAAAAGGTTATCCCAAAAAGCATCTCCGCACAAAAGCACATATTAAAAGACACGCAATCACAGGAGATCCATTAAAAATAGCTGATAACCTTTAAACAGCAAATCCATCAAATTAATTTATATCGCATCTGGCCTTTCAGGGACGCAGGCAGGCTGAGACGCTGACATTTCTCAGGATGAACGCGGATCGGCTTTCACCTGAGAGGCCTGCTGCAAGATTACAGGCGAGATACTGAAGTCCGTCTCGGTAACGGAGCCCTCGTCTTGTGATCTAAAGTGCCAACAGAGAGTGCCATGTGGGTGCCGCGGCGCTTCTTTGACATGACCCGGGTGCTACAGGATAGCCTTCGGTATAACCCACTAAGACGATTGCTTTTGTCATTTGTCATTTTTTGTATTTTTGTCCTTTTCTAATTTCCTTCAGTCCCTTTTCGCTTTTTTTTATGTGTTTTGTGGACTTGTTGTACAGGGTGAGCCAAAAAGAAGGACCACATTTGAAACGTTTGTTCTGTAAAAACGCTACAAGATCAAATAAATTTCATTGTGACACAAGACAGGGTATACCAAATAGATTTTTTTTCACTGTTTTAAAAATGAAGACTTCATGGTGGTGGCCATCATTAGCGATACACTCTTCGAGAAGATTTCTGAACGCTCGCACGACTTGTTCGGCCATTTCAAGGGGAAGAGCGGCGATTTCATGGCGAATAGCGTCCTTGAGGGCTTCAAGGTTTGGAGGTCGGTGTGCGTTTACCTTCAACTTGAGAAGAAATCAGGCGAATGTGAAGACCACCCGACATCGCTACACAGGGAGATCAGCTTTCCTAGAAAACTGGCATGGATCTCCGTGAAGGCCGTATGAGCTGTTGGTCCATCCTGTTGACCAACACATCCATTTCTTCCAGTCGGGGCTGCAAAAAGTTCTCCAGCATTTCAATGTAACGTTCTGAAGTGACGGTGACTGCTGCTTCCCCCTCCTCCTCAAAAAAGTAAGGGGCTACGATGCCAAATTCTGTTACCGCGTACCAAACTATAACACATGTGCTCACTGTGCTGGGGGTCTCTGAAGTTCACGAGGGTTGGTTTCAGCCCAATAGCGAAAGTTTTGCTTTATTTACACAGCCATTCAAATGGAAATGGCTGCACGTGATGATGACAACACGATGAACGGTCTGCAGAATGTTGGCACGCTCAGCTCTTTACGGCTCTCCCAGTCTCTCTCAGTGAGCTCCTGCACTGCCATCATTTTGTATGGATGGAAATTACAAAATCAAAGACGTGTTGGAAACGCCAAAGGCAGAAGTGTACTGAACATCTAGGAGACTTGCAAAGCTCATGCCCTTACAAGCTTGGGGGTTTTCAGGCGTTCGTACAGTCCGAGGACGGCCTGGAGATTTTCTGTTCAATGTTGTACCCGTCTGTCTAAATTTAGCCACCCACTGAAGAATTGTTTTCTGATTTGGGACGTCACCGCTCGGAGGAATGCCGAAGTACGTTGCGTAGTGATGATGGATTCATTGTTTTTGAAGAACGCTTCGACAGTGAAAGCAATGGTGTGCACCGCACCAAGGCATGAAGCCAACTGAAAACTACAAGGGATCTCCGATCCAAGGAGGCCCCAAATGTGCAATGACCTTCAGAAATGTGGTGCTTCATTTCGGCTCACCCTGTAGTTATTGTGGGTTTAGCTTTTGCTTCATTTGGTGTTGTGAGAAATGGCCGGCAGCTTATCCACACCGGTAGATGGAGTCCTCCCTGCAACATGGAGGTACCCCGAATTCCCGCAGGGCATCATGAACAATGGAGTTCGGCTTCACAGCCCTGCTGGATACCGTGAGGGCCGCCAGGGGATGTTGCAGGGAGACACATAGATTGTTTCTGTTATAACCCGGAAGTACTCCCAAGTCATGGGGACGGAAGGACAGAAGTACTTCCGGGCTAAATGAAAATATAAATCTTCATCTGACCTGGAAGTGCTATTGGATCACGTGGACTAAAAAATCAGGAGTGCTTCCGGGTCAAGGACTATATAAAGGATTGTAGAAAACCCAGCAAGCTGAGCCGGAGTTGGGAGGAAGTGCGACAGAGCTGCTGGGTGGAGAGGAGGATTAATTGTATTGATTATTTGTGATTTATTGTGTATTGTGGAGGTGGAGGTGCTTTGTGCACATTATTGGAGAAATTGAAATTATTTCTTGTACTTTTACCTGGTGTCTGGACGTGTTGACTACGAGTTTGGAGCAGTGACAGCGACCCCTACTGACACAATGTTTAGCATTAGTTTATTATTTTGGATCGTTTTGTTTTTCAATATTATTTGCTTTCGGTTTGTAAAGATTAGATTTTTGCTTCTTTGTTTTGTTCGACTTACAGTAGCATGCAAAAGTTTGTGCACCCTTGTCTGCTACTGTGAATAGTGAAGTGAGCAGAAGATCATACACTGATGCACTGTAGATGCCAAATTCACAGGATTCCATCTTTTTAAACACTCAGCTTCGAACGTCGGCCTCTTTCTTCATGTCTACTGCTGTTCACTTTGACCGGAGAAACTCAACGGTGCACCACAAGAGCAAAGCCAAGCAGTAGTCGTCAGTGAGAAGCTCAGCTACTGGTAGATGGAAAGTGATAGGAAGAGCATTAGACAGCACGCAAAACAGATAATGTTATGGCAATTGGGTTATAAATCATAGGATACTGTAATAGACGGTAAGTGGAGAGAGCGGCCATTCATCATACACAGTGGAGAATTGGAATGACGGAAACCAGATGATTAATGTTTGGGATGAGATGATAAATTGGGGATACTGAGAATGAGATTGTAAATTATACACACGAGAAGTGATATGAATGAATTAAACAAAACACCAAATATGATAAACAGTGGGCAGGGAATTATAATTTATGCAAAATGTTACAAATGATGTACAGTGGTACCTCGGTTTACATCCTTAATCTGTTCCAGATCCTTTGACTTATACCAAACAGGACGTACTGTATACCAAACAAATTTTTCCCATAAGAAATAAAGGGAAAATGATTCATTAATTCCCATGAAAAGTAAATCCTATTGTTATTAGCATATTATACATTGATGGAGTTGTATACAATAATTTAAACGCTGCTTAATACTAAAATACATGAATACAAAAGCAATTAGATGAAATAAATGAAAATTTAACCTCACTTTACTTTTTAATAATGTCTTTGTTTTTCACAATCGTTGATACCGTCGCTCTTGGCATGCGATATGCCGCAGCCAAGTCCCGGATACGCATGCCACCTCCATACTTTTCAAGAATCAATTCAAATTTACGTGAAAAAACACAAAATCATGTGAAAATTCACAGAGAGTTATAGCGCGTACTGACGCTCGTGGGCAGTCGTGGCTTTGTCTCAAGAGGTAACAACAACAACAACATTTATTTCTATAGCACATTTTCATACAAACAGTAGCTCAAAGTGCTTTACATATTAAAGAATAGAAAAATGAAAGACACAATTATAAAACAAAATAAATCAACATTAACATCGAATAAGAGTAAGGTTCAATGGCCAGGGGGGACAGAAAAACAAAAAAACTCCAGACGGCTGGAGAAAAAATAAAATCTGTAGGGATTCCAAACCATGAGACCGCCCAGTTCAAGAGGTAAACAAGGGTAGCGCGCGGTGTTCTAGCATGCGAGTCGCGTTCCAAACAAAGGTCGTATACCAAGCAAAATGTTCTGCGTCCGAACAGGACGTACAGTATACCAAGTTGGACTTATTCCAAAGCGGACGTACTGTATACCAAGGTACCACTGTACATTAAATAACATACGGCATGACTAAATCACGCACATTACATAAACGGTTGACTTGGGGCCTCACACACGATTATCTAACGTGACTTGTCTTCAGTCAGTGACGAATTGCGTGGAGACTGAAGTGACATTAAAATTCTAAATGTGATAAGTGGTGAGGGTACCATATATAATGGAAATGAAAATATTATTCAAAAAATTTGGCTATCAAGAGACAGGAAGGAAGTTCAGAATCTACCAAATATAATAACAATGTTACGATTCATCTCACAAAGCGGCCAAAGTGGCGTGAAGCCATCAAATGCCTCTACTTTCGGCACAGTAAACCATCAGATCCTTCTTGCCGTCTTCTCTGACCCTGGCATCACTGGGCAGATCTTATCATGTGTCCTGGTGAGGAGAGACGTCAGGGGTGCATCAGGTAAGCATTGGTGGCCACAAGGATCGGTGCTGGGCCCTCTCTACAAGAACATCAGAGAGATGCAAAACACACATAGATATTACAAACTAATTAAATCAAATACAACCAAGATATAATTCACCCCAATGTCGTCAGTGCTGGGGGATGAAAAATTGAAGGTTTATATGAACCTAATTGTCTCACTTGCACGTGTTGGGTTACCCTACTACAACAAAGAACACTCCCCTTGACTTTCTCAAATACTCAGATATGGGGCTGGATATTTGAGGAGTAAACTATAAAACAATAATTATATTTTTATATTATGTACATTGTTTATTGTGTCATTGTTTACACATGTCTTAAACAACTATTATCATACACTGATAATTTCTGCATTATCTATATCTATTATTCATTTATTTATTATATTACATATCTTACACATCAATATTGCTGCTACTTCTTTGTCCTATCTTTGCACAATGTCTTGTCTTGTTTGTGTTTTAATTTTAAATTTTTACATTTTTATTCTATTTTTAATTTACTATTTGCACATCATGTTGTTACACTGTGGACCCTGAGCTTCGCAAATTCGTCTATCTGTATACTTGTATATGGTTGAGATGACAATAAAATTCACTTTGACTTTGACGAAACATCACCAAATCAAGTCAAATTAATAATATATTGAACAATTATTATAAAAGTAAAGTTGAGTAAATCGGACACTGCAGTTGCATAAATAAAAGGTAAAGCACCACTTCCGGTTAGCGGAAATAGGCCAAAAATTGATAGAAACCTACGTTTTGTGCCTAATACTTGTATGCAAAATTTGGCTGACCTAAGTGGAAGCGCACTCCACTTATTAAGTTATCGTGTTTACATACACACACAGACATAATTCCAAAAATGGTATTTTCGGACTCGGAGAGGTCTAAAACTTCAAGATTCATCAAAATCTCGAGGTTGAATCTTTGGACGATTACAATACTTTTCCTACACTTCGTATATGAGAAAGTAAAAACGTTATAAAGCTTTCGTATGCACAAAGAGACGCCTGAAATGTGCGTACACAAATCTCCCCTCGAAAACTTACCAAGACTGCACACTCATATTTACGGCAACTCTGACCCATCCGTACGCAACATTTTGGAGAATCTTTGATGTGACAACAAACTCGATCAAATAGGTGAAGGCAACCAAAAGAGCTAAATGACAACTCATTCATTCATTATTCATCTCACCGAGCTGCTGTTATAATGTGCATCGACGTGACAAACATATTAAACCTCAAAAGTGATGACGATGATGCACAGACTCAATTTTAGTTCCTAATAAAAAAGGCCAATGCCACCTGTTTGCCCTGCAGCTCTTACTTTGGGTTTTCGTCAGTTTTTTTTTTATTGGCTACCTGTTATCACATCTTTGGATTAGAAACCACAGCAATTGCTTACTGTCAATAACAGGATTAAGTAAAAATGCCGGTGTGATTCCTTCCCCGAGTACACAGTGTTCTTAAAGCTAGTGGGCATTTTTAAATGAAAACCCAGTAGAGGGCACGAAGCCTAAAGCGCTGAATGCTGCAACTGGTTTAACTGATTTGGGGCCAAATCGAGTGTATTAAACCTTTACAGTGTGCCATCTGTGGGAATGTGTTTTGTAATTTATGTACTGTGACAGATTAGGCGGCACCACCAAGTCCCAAACCCTGGAAACAACCAAGACAAAGGCAGCCACGGGTTCAAAACAAGGGGTTTTATTTTGCAATCACAGGGTTCACTGCTGGAGCCGCTGATATTTTAAAAATTTATAAGTAATTTGGATAATATAAATAAGATGATTAAGTGTGCAGATGATATCAAGTCAGGTGGATTGGCAGATAATCGAGAAACGTTGAATCATCACAGAGGGACTTGGGCAGCAGACAGGCTTGGGCAGATTGGCAGCAGATGAAGTTTAATGTCAGTAAATGTAAAGGATTACACATAAGGAGTAAAAATGTGAGGTTTGAATACACAATGGGAGGTCTGAAAATGGAAAGTACACCTCATGAGAAGGATTTAGGAGTTGTGGTAGACTGCCAGACATTGTTCAGAAGCCATTAAGAAGGCTCACAGAATGTCAGGTTATATAGCGCCTTGATGTGTGGAGTACAAGTCACAGGAGGGTCTGCTCATCCTTTATAACACACATGGTTAGGCTTCATCTGGTGTCCTGTGTTTAGTTTTGGTGTCCAGGCTACAAACAACACATAGAAGCCCTAGATATCTGGATATTGGGACAGCTTAGGTATTGTTAGGCCTGATGGAAAGGCTAGTGAACTTTGATGAAGGGACCATGAGAAAAGATGACATGATTATGCCATGCTAAAGTCCAAAATTGGTCCTCTCTTTCATAAGACAAGCAGATTTACAAAGTTAAGGAGGTTTTGCTCAAGCTTTAGAACACATTGGTGAGGCCTCATCTGGAGTAGTGGGTGCAGTTTTGGTCTCCAGGCTACAAAAAGGACAGAACAGCACAAGAAAAGGTCCAGAGAAGAGCAACGAGGCTCCCAGTCGCTAGTACATTTATATTTATTTATATATATATATATATATACACACATATATATATATATATATATATATATATATATATGTTCTCTATTTCTATCAATTTTTTACTTTTTCGTATACTGGCAGTCCCCGGGTTACCTACGAGATAGGGACTGTAGATTTATACTTAGGTTGAATTTGTATGTAAGTCGGAACAGGCACGTTATTTTAATAAATGCTATTCTTGACCGACTGTAACCAAGTGCTCTGCCAATGAATGACGGAGTGTCACTTTTCTCTGACCTTTTTATTATTTCTAACTTATTTTCCATGCTGATGTTTTTTCTCTTCTTTACCGTATCACCAGCACTTGCATCAGATTTGTGTTTCAGAGACATTCTTGAAGGGTGAAGACAAAAGGTTAAGATGAGCTCTTCTGCACAGCACTGTCCACGCTATCACAGCAGGAAGGCACCCGTCATCAATACGTCTGATGTACTGATGAGAGAAAACTTCTTGCTATGTGCATAACAGTAGTTATTGAGAATGAATGGGGGCAGCGAGGGGCACTTCACCACCTGCCCACCTCACAGTCACCTCCACTAGAGTATGCTGCCTGCAGTGTCCGCCCACCAAGAACGAACGGAGTGAGGCCAAAGACGGGTAGTGAATTGCCCACCACCACCCCCATTCGACAGGCAGTCACCCGAGGCACACTACAATGCTACCGCCCACCGCCCCCATTCACCCTTAATGGCCTCCGTTCAGCCACAACCGGGTCACCACTTGCAGCATCACCAGCCGCCCACCGAGAACAAACGAGGCAGCGGTTTGAGGGACACTGCAAGGCTGTGTGGTGGGCAGGCAGTGAAACGCCCCCCTCTGCCCCATCCAGCCTCCGTCCTGCACAGGAGCGTTTGCCGCGCACCCAGCCGCCCACTGAGAAGGAATGGGGTGCGACCCCCACCGCCCCATTCATCAACCGGAGCCGCCCGAGGGACACCACACTGTGCAAGCAGCGAAATTGCCCCGCTCCATCCACCGCTTGTAGCGTCCCCAGGCTGGAGATAACAGAGCGGCAGTTACTGAGGAGCCTGCGTCGCGTCCCCCAGACAGATGAAGGAACAGCTGCGGCCCCCGTTTGTAAGTCGTATGTCGGATGTCCGTAACTCGGGGACTACCTGCACGAAGTATAGGGAAAGTATTGTAATCGTCCAAAAATTCAGTGTCGAGATTTTGATGAATCTCGATGTTTTAGACCTCCCTGAGTCCGAAAATACCAATTTTGGAATTATATCTCTGTGTGTGTGTCTGTGTGTAAACACGATCACTTGATAACGCGTTCATTTAGTTCAACCGTATGTTGCATACAAGTGTTAGGTACAAAACGTAGATTTCTATCAACGTTTGGGCAATTTCATTTCCACTAACCAGAAGTGGTACTTTACCTGAACACATACTCAATTTTTTTTTTATTTTTACAGCTGCAGAGTCCGATTTATTGTACTTTACTTTTATAATAATTGTTCAATATATTATTAATTTGATTTGTTGTTGATGCTTCTTTAATATACATCATATAGAAATATAATTATTGTCTTGCGGTTTACTCCTCAAATATTCATCCCCATACATGTATCTGAGTATAAATGAGAAAGTCGAGGGGATACCACTCCTGATTTTTCTCCTAAGGTTATTGGCAACTGGGGAATCCTTTTCATTCTTACATTTCCAGTATGTACTGGTAGTACTAGGGTGTTGTACCGTGTTAGCCATAATGAATGTAGTGAAAAGTCAAGCAAAATTACATCTTTTATTAGCTAACTAAAAAGATTACAGAAGGCAAGCTTTTGAGGCAACTCAGGCCTCTTCTTCAGGCAAGATGGAATAGAGAAACTGGAGTTCCCTGTGCTTAGATAGACACTAGGACAAGTAACAGCATTGGAAAACCTTTAAGTTGTAAAAAATTAATAGACCTCTTCAGGCTGGGGTTCATTTAACAAGAAAGGAGAACAATTTCTGGTGAAGATCTTTGGATAAGATAACTGGCCAACAAAGTCTTTTGACATTTCTGATAAGTTTTTCCATACAATGTGGGTCTGTAGTCAGGTTGTCTGTGTCAGTCTGAGAGATGCAAACAATTCTCATACCTGGCCATGAAACTCTTGTCTCTATTCAGACCGTGTTGTAATGTGTTCAATTTTAGCATGAGTTGAACTTCCCATTCTTTTCTCTCTTGCTGTGTTCTGAAGTCGCCCATCAGCCCTGTGACTTTAAAGCTGAATTATTCAAAAACAGCAGTCAGCGTCCTTGACACCACCGTTCATCTGAAAGATGACACCCTTGCATCTTCTGTTTTTCACAAACCGACAGACAGACGGACCTACCTGAGAAGTGACAGCTTCCACCCCAAGTATATAAGGCGCTCCATTATTTTCAGCCAAGCAACACGATACAACCGCATTTGCTCAGACCCGACAGACAGGGACAAACGGCAAGACAACTGCAGGAGCTCAGACAAGACTTCATCAGACAAGGTTAAATCCCCAAAAATAACAGACACTCAAATAAGAAGAGCAACTGCCATACCCAGAGACAACCTTGTAATGGCCGACTTCCTAACCAGCCGGCAGCCACACTACCAGGACCTGTGGCCTGGATGAATTACTGAGAATAACCTATCAATACCAAGCCGTTCCTCTAACAAATAATCATTTTTCCCTCCTCCCCAATTGACGGTTAAAGACCAGCAAATGAAAGCAAATAAGTAAAATAAGTGTGGAATATATTAAATACAATACAATGACAAGAATATAAATCCGTCCATCCATCCATTATCCACAGCTTATCCGAGGTGGGGTCGCGGGGGCAGACACCTAAGCAGGGAAGCCCAGACCGTCCTCTCCCCGGCCACCTCCTCCATCTCCTCTGGGAGGACCCCGAGGCTTTCCAAGGCCAGCCAGGAGATATAATCCCTCCAGCGTGTCCGGGGTCTGCCCCGTGGCCTTCTCCCAGTGGGGCATGCCCGGAACACCCTCCCAGGGAAGCGTCTGGGGGCATCCTAACCAGATGCCTGAACCACCTCAACTGACTCCTCTCAATGTGGAGGAGCAGTGACTCTACTCCGAGTCTCTCCCAGATAACTGAACTCCTCACCCTATCTCTAAGGGAAAGTCCAGCCACCCTGCGGAGAAAACTCATTTTGGCCGCTTGTATCCGCGATCTTGCTCTTTCGGCCACTACCTAAAGCTCGTGGCCATAGGTGAGGGTAGGAACGTAGATCGACTGGTAAATCAACAGCCTCGCCTTTTGGCTCAACTCTCTCTTCGCCACGACGGATCGTTGCAGAGCCCACATTACTGCGGATGCCGCACCGATCCGTCTGTCAACCTCCCGCTCCATTCTTCCCTCACTCATGAACAAGACCCCGAGATACTTGAACTCCTCCACTTGAGGCAGTAATGTGTTCCCAACCCGGATAGAGCATTCCACCCTTTTCCGGTCTGAGAACCATGGCCTCGGATTTAGAGGTGCTGACTCTCATCCCCGCCCATTCACACCCGCTCCAGTGAGACCTGGAGGTCACTGTCCGATGAAGCCAACACAACCACGTCATCTGCGATGTAAAATATATCTACTTATATAAATATATATACGCTCGTATATCCCTCCACCAGAACAGCTAAGTGAAACGACACCAGTACAATAACAAAACCTCTCCTGCCCCTGCAAACGTATAACAAACACAACACACTAATAATAGCAATGTATGAGTACTGAATGACAAAGAACGTGAAATTGAGTCTGGGTAAAATCACTGTCCAGAATACGGATGACCGATCAAAATGGATGTGTTTGAATCTCCCGAAAAACAGAACGACCTCACCGTGCTTTCTCGGCAGATGGTGGAGTATAATGTCCAACCCCAGGGTATCTTGGCGATGATGGTGTTGATGTGATTTCGGTGGAGTGAGAATCAAACTGGAACCGGGTGCGATGAAAAAAATAGCAGAATGACGTTTGATCGATTGTCGGTACTTGGAATCTCCGTCTCTCTTCCTCCTCATCCCTTTTACTTCCCGATCGTTTAGATAGTAAAGAGCTGGATGTAACTGATTATGAACAGGGCTTCCCATCCTGGGGCTGCGGTCTCTCTCCCTCATCCGTCCCCTCGGCACTTACGGGGGACAACATTCACTGACGTACACATAACGAATGGTAAACGGGACGATGGAAATAAACACACACTCAGCACATACATCGATTACAGTATTACTATGTAGCCCCACTACAACCTTCAGGAATATAAAAACAAAGTCAACAAGAACCGCATCCCCCTTGTTGTCACCTACAACCCACATCTTGAAGCACTTCAAAAAAATGATAAAATAACTGCATGCCAATGCAACACAATGATGAAACACAGAAAAATGTACTTGCAGAACCTCCCCTGCTGGCATACAGACAACCACCAAACCTGCAGCAAATAATTGTCTGAAGCTCCTGTGGCATGCGGCTGGGGGTGGTACCTTGCGCCTCCTCCAGACCACGAGGGGGCGACCGCCCTGGTTGTGTTGGGGACCACAGGTGCACAGCTTGGAAGCTCAACCCTGTAGGGGCCCGTGGTCACCACCAGGGGGCACCCCGGTGCCTGGACAGCCCGGGACCTTAGCACTTCCGCAACACACGGAAGTGCTGGGAGGGAAGAGGATCGGGGGACATCCGGAGTGCTTCCGGGTACACAGCAAGGGCTTCTGCCACACAGGGGCGTGTCGGTGGAAGGTTGCTGGAGGACACCTGGAGCACAGCCGGGTGGCTATAAAAGGGGCAACCTCCCTCCATTTGATGGCTGGAGTCGGGCGAGGAGTGGACAAAGTTTTGCAGGAGAGGAATGGAGACGGCCTGAAGAAGAGAGGGGCTGGAGAAAGAGGCCTAGAACTTTGGGGGATTAGTGCTGGAGCACTGGGTTGTGCACGAACTTGTACATAGTAGCGTGAATAAAATGTGTGTGTTGGATGACCAAACGTTGTCTGTCTGTCTGTGTCCGGGGCTCATTCCGCACTCCCTAAGTGAACCAACAGAAAACGGCACAACTCCCTGCTTACAGAAAAGATGTAAAACGTGTGCTCACATTTATAATACAGACCGTGTAATTATACCACACTAGAACATCGCATAAAGGGGTCATTTTCCTGCAGATCATCTAATGTGGTCTACACTGCACTCTGTGAGGAGAAACTGGACAAACACTCCGCCAGAGAATGAATTTACAGAGGTGCCACATCAAGCCAGATGTCCCTGTAGCGGCCGACTTCAACAGCCATGGACACTGTGAGAGGGACTTTAAAGTCACAGGGCTGATGGGCGACTTCAGAACACAGCAAGAGAGAAAAGAATGGGAGGTTAAACTCATGTTAAAACTGAACACATTACAACACGGTCTGAATAGAGACAAGAGTTTCATGGCCAGGTATGAGGATTGTTTGCATCTCTCAGACTGACACAGACAACCTGACTACAGACCCACATAATATGGAAAAACTCATCAAAACCGTGTTAGACAGTTATCTTATCCAAAGATCTTCACCAGACATTGTTCTCCTTTCTTGTTAAATGGACCCCAGCCTGAAGAGGTCTATTAATTTTTTACAACTTAAAGGTTTTCCAATGCTGTTACTTGTCCTAGTGTCTATCTAAGCACAGGGAACTCCAGTTTCTCTATTCCATCTTGCCTGAAGAAGGGGCCTGAGTTGCCTCAAAAGCTTGCCTTCTGTAATCTTTTTAGTTAGCCAATAAAAGATGTAATTTTGCTTGACTTTTCACTACATTCATTATGGCTAACACGGTACAACACCTTAGTACTACCAGTACATACTGGGAGGGTGTTCCGGGCATGCCCCACTGAGAGAAGGCCACGGGGCAGACCCCGGACACGCTGGAGGGATTATATCTCCTGGCTGGCCTTGAAATGCCTTGGGGTCCTCCCAGAGGAGATGGAGGAGGTGGCCGGGGAGAGGAAGGTCTGGGCTTCCCTGCTTAGGCTGCTGCCCCCGCGACCCCACCTCGGATAAGCTGTGGATAATGGATGGATGGATGGATTTATATTCTTGTATTTTTGTCATTGTATTGTATTTAATATATTCCACACTTATTTTACTTATTTGCTTTCATTTGCTGGTCTTTAACCGTCAATTGGGGAGGAGGGAAAAATGATCATTTGTTAGAGGAACGGCTTGGTATTGATAGGTTATTCTCAGTAATTCAACCAGGCCACAGGTCCTGGTAGTGTGGCTGCCGGCTGGTTAGGAAGTCGGCCGTTACAAGGTTGTCTCTGGGTATGGCAGTTGCTCTTCTTATTTGAGTGTCTGTTATTTTTGGGGATTTAACCTTGTCTGATGAAGTCTTGTCTGAGCTCCTGCAGTTGTCTTGCCGTTTGTCCCTGTCTGTCGGGTCTGAGCAAATGCGGTTGTATCGTATTGCTTGGCTGAAAATAATGGAGCGCCTTATATACTTGTGGTGGAAGCTGTCACTTCTCAGTTAGGTCCGTCTGTCTGTCGGTTTGTGAAAAACAGAAGATGCAAGGGTGTCATCTTTCAGTTGAACGGTGGTGTCAAGGACGCTGACTGCTGTTTTTGAATAATTCAGCTTTAAAGTCACAGGGCTGATGGGCAACTTCAGAACACAGCAAGAGAGAAAAGAATGGGAAGTTCAACTCATGCTAAAACTGAACACATTACAACACGGTCTGAATAGAGACAAGAGTTTCATGGCCAGATATGAGGATTGTTTGCATCTCTCAGACTGACACAGACAACCTGACTACAGACCCACATTGTATGGAAAAACTCATCAGAAATGTCAAAAGACTTTGTTGGCTAGTTATCTTATCCAAAGATCTTCACCAGACCTTGTTCTCCTCTCTTGTTAAATGAACCCTAGCCTGATGGAGTCTATTAATTTTTTACATTTAAGATTTCTCACTTAAAGATTTAAGAGTTTTGTTTCTTGTCCTAGTGCGGCGGTTCTCAACCTCTTGGGGAGCGTGAAGATGTGAAAAAAAGAAAACAAGAATCGAAAATATGAAAAATACATCTACTGAAACCAAAACAAATTGACTTGAACTACATTCTGATACTAGAAAAATAAATATAGAGTTAGGTAAATGTCGATAAAAGTTAAGTAGGTATAATAAAACTTGTAGCGGTGTATCGGCAGCAATAAATATAGGAATACATTTTATTAGGGTTTCAAAAAAACGTTAGGGAGGGCGATTAAAACTATTATGTAAACTCGGGTCACAAATACATAAAGGTTGAGAGACGCTGTCCTAGGGAATTCCAGTTTCTATATTCCATCTCGCCTGAAGAAGGGGCCTCGAAAGCTTGCATAGTGTAATCTTTTTAGTTAGCCAATAGAAGGTGTCTATTTTGCTTGACTTTTCACTACAGTACCTACTAGGAAAGTCCACCACTCAGAAAGCTGTGGATGAAACATGCCGTATGCTATGGGAATGTCTCCAGCTTCTTGGCATGACCAGAGCCAACAGAACAGCTGTGAACTAACATGGCCGTGAGTTTCTGGATATCTGGTCCTCCAGAACGCTACATGAACGAAATTTTTTTTGTGCTCATCGGGATTTTGGCTGAAAATGAAGCCAAGAAACGGCCTGCGAAGTTCTTTTGATGCTACCTGAATGCACATCTGACTGAAGGTAAGTGATGAAAGCCTGTGTGGATGGTCTGTCTCACAGCAATGACCAGAAAAACCCTTGGCATTCGTTCTGCGTTCACCGGATGCTACAGACAGTAGAAAAACGCTCAGTTCAGATATCCGTGTGGACAGGGACTAAAAGGCAATCTACAAGTTCCAAAGCGTATCCCATAAACAGAATCCGGAAACCAGAGCAGAAAATAATCATAAAAACAGAAAATCCAAACGAAAGAAACAATACAATGCACCCCTACTGAGACCCCTCACTAACCTAGCTCAATATATATAGTATGGAAGGATGGGGGAAGGCAGCTTTTCTAGGACACTGCCTCCCTCAAAACGCTAGATGGCATCTCCCCTGGAGTGCAGCGGTGCCCCGGATTCCCGCAGAGCATCCCGGGACTTGGAGTTCGGTTTCTTAGCCCCTGTTGGGTGCCATGAGTGCCACCAGAAGGAGCTGTAAAAGGACCTGGAGAGTCATGTTTCCCTTGCAGCCCGGAAGTACTAGGAAGTCATGAGGACGGACGTCCCAAAGTACTTCCGGGCTGATTAAAAGAATTGGGATTCTCCGTCTGACCCGGATGTGCTGGCAAGTGACGTGGAAGAAGGAACAGAAGCACTTCCGGGTCGTGCACAATATAAAGGACTGTTGGGAGACCCAGCAAGCGAGCCGGAGTTGGGCGGAATGTAGAACAGAGCTTGCTGGGAGGTGTGGAGGAGAAGAATATTGTATTATTGTGTTTATTAATTGTGGTTATTGTGGCTGTGGTGCTTTGGAAGCACTGTAGGAGAAGATGAAGCACTAAAATACTTCTCATTGCTTTTACCCTGCATCCTGCGCGTCTGTCTGTTGGGTTGAAAGGGGCAACAGTGACCCCGGTGTTCACAAGTGCCACACATGTGGCACTAGGACTTATTTAATAACTGTTACACTCCCAGCCAGAGGGTGGCGCTGTCGTCTAATGCCATCTCTCTTCTCCCCTCTGCAGAAAGGATGATTGACGGCTCATCCATCTCTGACATCACTTCCGGTTTCCGTCCCCCTGAACCCGCCCCTTCTGGTTGGCAGATGTCATAAGCGGCTTCAGCGCCTTCTTGGGGCAGTCAGATGAAGGCTCGTGTCTGAACAAGACCAACTCAATTCTATTCAAACTTTCAAACTCTTTTTCCTTTTGGTGTTGGCCATGCAACATACAGAGGTCAGTACGGTGCCCCAACTCTTTATAACGCTTCCTTATTACGTGGGGGGGATCTCAGCAGTGGTGATGTCAGGGTGGTCCCGTCCGACATAAGAGAACAACATCTTACACATAGCAAATAAACAACAAATAAATATAACAATATAACCAGAAAAGACAGAATGTGAATAAACATAAGAAAAATAACTTTCAATTCATTTTAAATAAACTAAGAAAAAATAACAGAGGAACATAAACAGAATCCAAGCAGCTTAACCTGTCTAAACCACAGCATTATCCATCCATCCATCCATTATCCAACCCGCTATATCACAGAGATCTGCTGGAGCCAATCCCAGCCAACACAGGGCGCAAGGCAGGAAACAAACCCCAGGCAGGGTGCCAGCCCACCACAGCACAGCATCATTAATGTAGCAAATTAAGACCAGGACAAAATCATGTAAGTGAACTGCAAACTCTATTAACAGCTGTAAGGGGGCACCACGCGTCTGAGGACCCTCGGTCAGACTGGGCTTCAGTAGGATTACTGCGTCCTTGATCAGCCTTCATTTCTTATCATTTCTTCTATTCGAAACTCTCTTTATTAGGTTAAAGTGTCGGTTGTATACGCCATCTGTTGGAGTTCAAAATCTAATGCATTTGATTTGTAAACGTGACAAATGCTTTTGGAATGGAGTGAAGAGCGACGCCCTTAAGCGAGCGTGCGTGTCGCAAGTGACGTCGTAAGTACGGTGGGACTGCACTTCCACTCTCACCCTGTCAGTTTCATTTCAATTAGCCAATGCGTCTGAATTTTGATTTAAGGCGCTAGCCCATGAGACAGCGATTTATCAAGGACTGAGCCAGCTAGTAATATATATGTACGGTTATACCATGCACACTGAATACTGAGTACGAATCACATTGTAAATCATGCAGATTATTAAATAAATGGTGGGGACGAGATTATAATTCATACCTATTAGGAAATAAAATGGTGGGAATAAAATTATAAATCATGCAAATTAGGTAATAGGCCGTGTAGATAAAATTACAAATCAAACCCATTAGATAAGGGCTAGGAATGAGATTATAAATCATGGGCATCACCAAGTGGTGGTGTGAAATGATGAAATGAAGTGACTGTGAAATCCTAAGGCTCGTCCCAGCCATATTACCCAGAAAGAGTAAAAGTAGAATATTCTGTGAATCGATGCCGAGAGCTTGAAGAGTGCTAAACTATCTCAAAACGATAAGTTTGTAGGGGCTGGGGGCTAGTAATGAAAGGACAAACACAAGAGACCTTTGTAAACAAAATATTTATCTTCAACAAACAGGCCTCAGAACACAAAGGGCAGCAGAGACGACTGAAACAACACCACAATCCCAAAATCACAAATCCAGAAAAGGGTTCAAAATCCAGTGAACCCACAAAAGAAAAAGAGACCCAATTGCACCATTCACTAGAACTCCCCACACCACCACGCGTATTCAATGAACCACAAGGGATATCCATCCATCCATTTTCCAACCTGCTGAATCCGAACACAGGATCACGGGGGTCTGCTGGAGCCAATCCCAGCCAACACAGGGCACAAGTCAGGAACCAATCCTGGGCAGGGTGCCAACCCACCGCAGCACAAGGGATATATATATATATATATCTTATATTTATATATATATTGTGATGGATAGCCGGGACACCCCAAGAATGAAAAGATGGGAGAATGTAGCTTATTTTTGGACACTGCCTCCCCCAAGACACTAGATGGCAGCTCCCCTGGAGTGTAGCGGTGCATCCTGGGACTTGGAGTTTGGTTTCTCAGTCCTGTTGGGTGCCGTGGGTGCCGCCAGCGGGAGCTGTTGAAGGACCTGGGGAGTCATCCTTTCCCTATAGCCTGGAAGTTCTAATGGATCACGTGGAAGGGAGCCCTGAAGTACTTCCGGGCTGACTAAAGAACAGGACGACTGAAGACCTAGCAAGTGAGCCAGAGTCGGGTGGAGGTGGACAAAGCTTACTGGGAGGTGTGGAGGAAAAGTTAAAGAAAGATATTTCTATTGATTGTGTTTAATGCCCTGCGGTGGGCTGGCGCCCTGCCCGGTGTTTATTACCTGCCTTGCGCCCTGTGTTGGCTGGGATTGGCTCCAGCAGACCCCTGTGACCCTGTAGTTAGGATATAGCGGGTAGGATAATGGATGGATGTATAATGGCTGTGATATTGTGGCTGCGGGGCACTATTATTAAGAAAAAAATAATTTAAACGCTTCTTATTGCTTTTACTTTGTGTCCTGAGTATCTGTCTGTTGGGGTTAAAGGGGCAACAGCGACCCCTAGCGTTTTACAATATATATGCACTTTGAGCTACTTTTTGTATGAAAATGTGCTATATAAATAAATGTTGTTGTTGTTTATATTATATATATATATATATTGTAACAAGCTGAGGAGGAGGCAGCACAAAGGTTTGGGGTTTTCCGGCCCTGTATATTGTGCAGGATCCACAATAAACTGAAAACAAACAGGGTCAAAATTACAAACAACACTGTTCATAAGCGCGACGCCGTATCATGGCATCGGCGGCCATTTTATTAGGGAGGAACCGGAAGTGGAGGAATGCTGGGAAGGACCGTGAGGGAGGATGGGATTGATGACGTCAGGACAAGATGGCGGAGGAAGGGCGGAAGTACCGTACTGCGGTCAAAACCCGGCTTATGGAGGAGGAAGGTCCTTTTTCCTATGAGGAAGCAGAGGGAGAAAGTTAGTACCCCGCCATTCCCTGCCGGCGAATGTGTTCCCAGGTGCGTTCGAATCCATCCGCGGTCTCCTACTCGCGCGTGCGTGACAATATATATATATATATATATATATATATATATAGTCACACACATGTGCATAGGACGCAGCTGAAGGGCTTAGAAAGGACTGATTTTGCATCTGCCCGGGGGGGGGGCGGGGTACACTGACGCTCTCTCTAAGTTCCCTACAGGTCTTTCCCGGGAAATCCCTCCAGGAGCCACCACCTCGAAGTGGGACACATCACTTCCGTTCCCGGCCCCGAGGACGACATCACTTCCGCCCAACATCCTATAAAGCCTCCCGCCTTTGCTCTGGGAGGCAGTTCTGTTTTGGACTCTGTCGTGTAAATTTGACTACATGAATCATTTGCTTTTGCAGCCAGGAAACCGCATTAAACGGGTGGCTGCCTCGAGTCTCTTCTTGTTACAATATATATATATATATATATATATATATATATAAAGTGACTGGTGTCGCCACTGGTTAGCGCCCATAACCGTTCAGTAGTCTTCCTGTTCCGTTTTCCTCCCGTGTAGCGCCGCCAGCTGCACGCTCTTATGCTCTTAACTGTGAGCAGTCTCTCTGCTAAACAGTAAACCTATTGCAAAGAAACCCAGCTGCCCTTCAGAAGCTCCCTCTTAAACAGCATTTCAATGAAAAACAAGCACACCCTTAACTGTCTCCTTTATGGTATCAGCTACAGGCTTACAACATGAGAGGCTTCTGGCACGAAGGTTTAGAACATTTAAGCGACCGAGCCACGGCTAACCTAACGGCTCACTCTCCTGTGCTGTCTCCCTCAGGCTACGTCTGCTCCATTCGCTGCTTCTGAGCTGCGAAACCGCTTGATGAAGAAGACTTTGTGTTTTATGAGCTGGAGAGGGAAGCTGGACCACCACGTTGGACAGGTGCAACCTGTGTGCTTTTCTGCTGTCGATAATCCCTTTCTTAATTAAGTCGTGTGTCTGTACCATATCTGTCAGTTCGGCAATAAAGATTTTGTACCTTGGAAGACTACCTCCACATTTTCATCCACCTTCCGACACAAGCCTCTCGACGTTTTGCAGCATCTCTTCCCGACCTCACTGCAGGCTGTGCCAATTCTTTCCTCAAGCTGTGACAGGATACGGGGCTTAGTGGCATACGCCTCACTTTTGATATAGCCCCACAAAAAAATGTCACAAGGTGTAAGGTCAGGGGAGCGCAGAGCCCATTCGAGGGGACCCCTTCGACCGATCCATCGGTCAGGAAACTTGACGTTCAGGAAATCTCTGACTAACCTGGCAAAGTTGGGGAGGGGGCGCCATGGTTAAGGGAATGATACGCTTACAAAAACAGCAAAGCCTAAGTTGTCATATGCTGATGGCTTAAGTCTCTCCGAATGATACCTGGAATGAAATAGAAAAAAGGAAATGTATAGTGACTTTTGGGACACCCTGTATATATAGTGGCAGATGGTCGGGGCCTTTACCCGGCCGGGGCACCACTATAATGGAAAGTCTGGGGAAGAGAGCCTATCCAGAACATTACCACCTGCAGAGCACTAGAGGGCAACCCCCCTGGCATACAGCAGTGCCACGGGTTTGGAGCATAGAAGCTCAACCCTGCTGGGGCCAGTGGCCACCGCCAGGGGGCGCATGGAGAACTGTTGAGCCGTTTGGTGCAGCACTTCCATCACGCTGCCACCTGGAGCACCTCTGGGTGCTTTATAAATGGAGCCAGCGGCCACTACTCCAGAAGGCCAGAGTCAGGAGGAAGATGGACGAAGCTACTCAGGAGAACTGGAGGCGAAACAACTGTGTCTGTGTTGTATCAGTGGAAAACGGGGAAAACAAAAAAAAAAAAATAAACGTGTGCCGTGCAACATTTCTGTCTCTGCTTGTGGCGGCTGGAGCACCCCCTTATCCCCCTATATATATATATATATATATATATAAATATAACTCTGTCATCTATTATAGAGTACCTTCACTTTAGTAAATGAACTAACAGTTCTATACAGGTCGGTTGTTCTTTGCCTACTTGCCACCACAGGGAGGTGGCTCCCTGACCTGTCAAGTTGTCTGTGGCTCAGTGGCCCCCGGCCATCCTGACAGGACTGTCTGCAAGCTGTCAGGTTGGCTGTGCGCAGAACTCGGATGTTCCGGGTTTACCTACCTAAGGAAAGCCGATCTATCAATTGCAGCTGTCACTCCTCGTCAGCACAGATGGCCACCCGTGTACTGAGGGCCATCTCCATGGCGACAGTCATAATTGCTCATCTTCTTCTTCTTCTTCTTCCTATTTTTGCTGCCGGGGAAAGGGAGCTGATTGCGACAGCCCCGCCGGGTTAGGAGGCTTCATTTGGAAGGGTCCCGACCTCAAGGATATTGAGTGAGCCGCTCCGACTATACTTGAGTGACAGGTTTAGCATAAAATTTATTATATTTGAACACGAAAGGATTAGCTTTTGCTATTAAATAAAAGTAACTTTGCTTTTGGAATCACAACAGATAACGCTTAATACTTGGCTCGTATCTCTCTTCCGAAATAGCAACAAATAGAAAGACCCTGGAGGTTTTTCACAAATCTGAAAAGGTGTGCACGTTAAAGTCAAAACATTTCCAGTATGAGGGAGTGTGTTGTGTGTAAAGCCTGTGGACACTAAGGGACATCACAGAGTCCCCAAACCCCATTCACAATTGCACCAACTCCAGTTCCGGGTTTAAAATAACCTAATTTTTCATTTAACAGTAGAATCCCTGAAGCCTATCGTGGGATGGGGGGGAGGTTGTAGTACCATAAATTTACACCAGCTGTTACAGATTCAAATCAAATGTAGATAGATAGATAGATAGATAGATAGATAGATAGATAGATAGATAGATAGATAGATAGATAGATAGATAGATAGATAGATAGATAGATAGATAGATAGATAGATAGATAGATAGATAGATAGATAGATAGATAGATACTTTATTAATCCCAAGGGGAAATTCACATACTCCAGCAGCAGAATACTGATAAAGAACAATATTAAATTAAAGAGTGATAACAATGAAAATATAAAAGGCAGACAATAATTTTGTATAATATTAATGTAGAATGGAAGAGTCACATAGTGTGGGGTAGGAACGGTCTCCTCAGTCTGTCAGTGGAGCAGGACGGTCTCCTCAGTCTGTCACTGAAGCTGCTCCTCTGTCTGGAGATGATCCTGTTCAGTGGATTCTCCATGATTGACAGGAGCCTGCTCAGCGCCCGTCGCTCTGCCACGGATGTCAAACTGTGATCTTCCTCCACATCCAAGTATCAGGTCTCAGTGTGGTGGTTCAAATTCAATGTCTTTATGTCTTGTTATGTCTCATTTGTTTGCTTTTGAGACTTTTATTCTTGGTCGGTTCTGTGTTCAGTAGACCCCCATGAAGTCGCGGTTCAGAGTTCGCGGCCTCAGTTGTTCACAGATTTTTCCTTAGAACCTAACTAAAAATTTTTAGCGGAAACCGCAAATATCCTCTGCAATTTGTTATGGCTTTTTTCGTGGCAATACTACACTGTAGAGAGAACAGGAAGTAACCGCATCTCTGGCTGAGTGTTCTCGTGTTTTCAGTTTTGTTCTTCTTAAAGCTCCAAGATGCCGCCGAAATGCCCTGCACCTTCTAAGGCTTCTGGCAATGTGCAAGAAAAAGTTTAAGACACTCCAGGAGAAGGTTGAACTACTGGATTTGCTCCCAGAACTAAAACGTTATGCAGCAGTAGCGCGCCATTATGGCATCAACGAAAGCACCGTATGCTACATAAAGAAGAAAACGGCAGCGATCAGGAGTACTGTATCTGTAAGTTTCTGTGATAGTGCCAAAAAGGTAAAGACCGCACGGCAGTGTGGTGGCTCTGAGGCTAAGGATCTGTGCTGGTATCCCGAAGATTGCGGGTTCGATCCCCGTCACTGCCAAAAAAGATCCTACTCTGCTGGGTCCTTGAGCAAGGCCCTTTACCTGTAATTGCTCCAGGGGCGCTGTACAATGGCTCTGACCCCAAGGGGTATGCGAAAACTAACAAATTCCTAATACAAGAAATTGTATAAGGTGAAATAATGAACAAAAACAAATTACATAAATAAGAATATCGCCATAACGGAATCTGTGTTGGCATTGTGGATCACTGACTGCAGGAAGCTGTAAATTCTCTGCATCATACAGCTCAGCTAATTCATCATCAAAATCATTCATTATTGGTGAGAACCTGTACATTTTACTGTATTCTTATTAAATTAAATTATTACATATTTGCCCTATTTATAACAAAGGAAATGACAGCGCATACCAAAGAAAATGTGCTTGCATGAATTACAGTACATCTGTATTTTACATTTTAGTACTGCGGGAGACGTAGCAGCACAGTACTGTACAGTATACGGCTTTACCTTTACATTCTTTTTTTTAGGTAATGTATATTACTAGAGTTTGAAATGAAATTAAAGTGTTTTGGGAGAATATTTAGGGTTTAAACTATAAAAATAGGCATTTGTTTAACCACATCCAAAATTTGTGGTTTTTCACAATTTGCAGGTGCTCTAGGATCGTAACCCCTGTGAATTTTGGGGGTGTACTGTATATCACTTGCCTTTGCTATGTTCAGTGTGTCTTGTGGGTGGTTCCTGTGACGGTGCGGGTTTGCTCCGTGCTCCGTGTTCCATTTGGGAGCCTCTTGAACTGTCCGGATAGTCATAACTGAGATGAGCCGAGCAAATGAGGACACCCACTTGCAGCAAGGGGTGAATGTGCGACAAGTGTTAAGTGCTTTTATGTAAAAACCCCCAAAAAACCAAACACATAGTGTTCAATAGTGCAGTGTGCCAAATGTGCAATTGTAAGAGACATTTTCTTAGTTCTAGAAGATTCATGAATATTTTACTGGATGACAAAGCATACTCTATGGGAGGTTTCTATAACCCCCAGAAGTAGAATTGTGTTGGTATATTCGTGCCATTTCTAACAGCTTTGAGTAAACATTCTTCTTCAGTTAGTGACCAACCTTGCCATGTGTAAGGTGTAGAAGGCATAAGGTTTTAAACTGTGCCTGTGGGCCTTTTGAATGTGTGAAACAACTCTGAGAAAACAGTGCTTATTTAAATAATGTACCGTACGCTTAAGGCATACAGAAGATGAAATTAAGAACCTTTAAATATAGAAAGAAGAAGTAAAGAACTTTTAAGTACAGAAATAGCTAAAGTTTCTCAAGAAAGTTAAGTTTAGAGACGATACATTTTTCCTTTTTTTTGCCTTTAATTCTATGTGAGTAACTAAATTTTCTTTTATTCTTGTGTGGATTGTTTGCTTTTAACTTTCACTAATTATTTTTAAAACAAACTTTCGGACTGAGAGATTTCTTTCGGCACGCGTTGTACCCATGCTTGATCTTGCCTTACAGCAATAAAGAAATAAATAATCCCATAAAAGTCAAAGTGTTTGTGGGGGTTAAAAATCCCAAATAAATCAGCGTTTCTCAACCTTTAAGTATTTGCGACCCGAGTTTTCATAACAGTTTTAATAACGCCCCACTAATGTTTTTTTGAAAACCTAATAAAATGTATTCCTATATTTTTTTGATGCCGATACCCACTTAACTTTTATCGACATTTATCTAACTCTGTATTTATTTTTCTAGTATCAGAATGTACTTGAAGTTAATTTGTTTTGGTTTCAATAGATGTATTTTTCATATTTTCGATTCTTGTTTTCTTTTTTTCACATCTTGAGAACCCCTGAAATAAATACATCCATGGGTGGCACAGCGGCGCAGTGGGTAGCGCTGCTGCCTTGCAGTTTGGAGATACAGGTTCACTTCCCGGGTCCTCCCTGCGTGGAGTTTGCATGTTCTCCCCGTGTCTGCGTGGGTTTCCTCCCACAGTCCATAGACATGCAGGGTAGGTGCCTTGGCAGTCCTAAATTGTGCTTGGTGTGTGTGGGTGTGCCCTGTGGTGGGATTGGCTCTAGCAGACCCCCGTGACCGAGTAGTTAGGACATAGCGGGTTGGATAATGGATAGATGGATATATCCATAAAAATGAGGTTAATATTCTATAGCAGGAGATGTTTCTAAAGAATTTTCAGTCCTCTGTGCACCCCTATAAATCTGATGTCCCCTCTGCTCCTCCCGCATCCATTATCCAACCCGCTATATCCTAAATACAGGCTCACGGGGGGTCTGCTGGAGCCAATCCCAGTCAACACAGGGTGCAAGGCAGGAAACAAACCCTGGGCAGGGCGCCAGCCCACTGCAGTGAAACATTATCTATAGCTAGACATTAAGCCCGTTACAATAACAGGCGCTAGAACAGTAGTGCATAAACATTTGTATGAACAGTCTCTATTAAATGGCAAGGGACCTTGTATGTGGCTGTAATATGCGTCACTGTATTGTGTGCCTTTAAATTTCTCTCTCAGTAATACTGGTTTGTATTTCCGTGAAATGCCTGTAATTTTGTCTGACAGTAATACAGTGGAACCTCGGCTCACGACCATAATTCGTTCCAAAACTCTGGTTGTAACCCGATTTGGTCGTGAACCGAAGTAATTTCCCCCATAGGATTGTATGTACATACAATTAATCCGTTCCAGACCATATGAACTGTATGTAAATATATATTTTTAAGTTTTTAAGCACAAATATAGTTAACTATACCATAGAAAGCACAGCATAATAGTAAACTAAATGTAAAAACATTGAATAACACTAAGAAAACCTTGAACAACAGAGAAAACGAACGCTGCAAGAATTTGCGCTATAGCCTTACGACCCGCTCGCTAAAAACTCTTTTTAATGAGTTTTAAGCACAGGGGAAAAAATGAACATTTGAAAAATCCGTAATTTAATAAACAACCAAGAAAAGTAACATTGCAACAATGCACGTGCGCATCTGTGTGTGTGTCTCACTCGCGGGCCTGCGTGTGTGTGCGTGACTCTTGTGTCCCTGTGTGTCTGTGTGTCTCTGTCTGTCTGTCTGTCTGTCTGTGTCTCTCTCTCTCTCCCTCTCTCTCTCTCTGTGTGTGGCCCCGCACATGCACACTTCACCAGAAGACACACACACACGGACACTGGACGCACACACGGGTTTTATTAAAGAGGATACATAAATACATATTTCACTTTTTCTTTTGCCTGTCCTGGTCTTCTGTCTAATTATCTGGGGTTACAGGTGAACAAGGAAGGGGGAAGTACTGAAGTATAGCACTGGACAGTGTGGTATGTGTATGGGATTTGGAGCATTCATTCAAGGTGTACATAATGGGGAGGGGGAATAGGGTCACCCTGGGACCCCACCATGACAAAACACTTAGTGTAGTCGGAAGGATAATAAAGAAAAAAAACGTCCAACTTTTTTTTCGGCTTGTTTTGGTACTCATTTTAATTTCTTAGAGTTACAGTATGAAATGAAGGGGGAGTGCTGAGCTACAGAAACTGACAGTGTGTTAAGAGTATAGGATTTAGGAGATTCTTTCAAGGTTTACATAATGAAGAGAATAATGGGGCAAATAGGGTCACCCTAGCCCTACTATGACACAAACACTTGGTGTAGTCGGCAGGAAAATACAGGAGTAAACTTTATAACTTTTATCTCCTGATGTTTTGGTACTCTGCTTAGAGTTACAGTTACAGTATAAAACGAAGGCGAGTGCTGAGCTACAGAACCTGACAGTGTGGTAAGAGTATGGGGATTATTTGCTTTTGCGTGGGCATTTCTTTTCTAGAAGAGTGCCCAAATGGGTAAATGAAAACCCCATACCGTGTGCCCCGTCGCTCTATCAATCTGCTCCCATTCCTATCTGTCAACGATTAACGGAGGCATCAAGAGGAGCTATTAAAGAGAAGAAGGGGATTAGCAGGCATCTTTCAGGAGGGATTTTCATGCGCGCGGCTCAAGAATTCAAGGCGGCCTTGTTAAACAGGAGTCTGGGAGTGTCATAAGAAGCATTAAGCTCCCTTCGAGTGGCAAGAATGGTACAGCACCCACTTGAAGTTCTCTTTGGTCAGACGCACTATGCTAGACATCAAGTCATGGGACTATTTTTTGTTTCGTTTATGGGTTCTCTTTGAGATTTTTAGGTAAATTAAGATGTTCTTAACCTCTTCACTGCTGTGTCAAACCAGACCAGTGTGTGCATCACTGTATAAAAGAGCAGCATTTACCGATGGAAAACGAACAAATGTAGAAAAGATTTACGTAACAACTTATGAGCAACAGATAACAGGTAACAATGAGAAGCCATGGATTGCGGATTTACAACTTGGCAGACCCAGTTCCTATCCCTCTCATTTTTATGACCTCACACAGGGAGGCTGAACGTGAAACTGCTGCCTCTGGGTTAGTAAGCTGGGTTAGTAAGCAGCAGTTATTTTAGTTGAATTAATTAGGACCACCCTGTCGTTGAGGGGGAATACAGGGCAGCTGAAATGAAACAGCAGTCTAGCTGGGGATGTCACAGTGAAACAAGAACCAGTATGAAGTAAGGAGTTGGATCATCCCATTGGTCATCAGAGAACTGAATTGTGTCTGAAAAGGACCGCAATAATATAAGGGAATCGGCTTATCCCATTGGTCCAGGAGGTACATCAAAGAAGATAAAGTCAGAGGTTAAAGCCCGAGAGATGTCTCATCAGCGACATTCGAGATTGAGAAATGAATGTGGTGGGAGACAATGAGGCCAAGACAGGGGAGCCTGCCTGTTGTGTCCTGTTAGGACCCAAATTAGACATGGGTTGGCCTATTCTTGCACCCAAAACTAACACACACACACACAACCCCATTCCACTGAAGCACTGTTTACGAATGATGTCAGCTTAACACTCATTGATGCTCCACAAAGGGAACCCCATGGTTCAGTGTGAGCAACACACAGGAACCCAAGGATATAACCCAGACCCCGACTACCCTGGTCACCAAGAATAACCTTGACACATAAAGACTGATACACCTTCACTGTGTCCCCGAATATAACCTAGATGGAAGGCTGACACATCTTGATCCCCGAGAATAACCCAGACACATGAAGGCTCATACACCTTGGCTAATTACATTTAACAACCAACAATGTCTTACTTCTGCCATAATGTTTTCCGTTGGTAAATACCGTATATACACTCGTGGATAAGTTCTCCCGCGGATTAGTTGGGACTTGATTTTACAGTATAATTTCTGGTATTTTATAATGTCGGTCGTATGGGTCGAATGTGGAAAACTCACGCTATTGGTACAAGAGATTATGATCTGCTAATGCCTACCTGAGGGAGTAACCACCGAGAACATGGCCTTTTATTTATATGTCGGTGCGGCCCTGCGCTGTATCAACCTCTCTCTCTCTCACTCTATTGTACCTATGTGACCACATGGTAATACCTGAACTATTCCAAAGCGACGTTTGCTCTATTTTGATACACCTTTATCGTAACAGCATCCCTTATCTACGATGGAGCGTTCGATCAGAAGAAAATATGAAGCTGTATTTTAAATTAAACGTTGTTGAAGTGGCGAAAGAAATTGGTAACTGCGCTGCTGCAACAAAATCCAATGTGTCTGAGAAACTTGTGCGAGATTGGAGGAGGTAAGAAGGTGTAAAAAAAAATTTAAGTGTAGCATTTTTGAACGGGCGTATAAGTCGGGGTCCGATTTTATGATCGATTATTCGGGTTTCAAGACCCGGCTTATACGTGAGTATATACGGTATGTGTTTCCTCAACCTACTAACCCTATGGGCAAGAAAGCAGCAATCTCCCCACACCAGGTGCTCTGTAACTGCTTTACACACACACAGATATACAGTATACAATGATGTACAGCATATACACACATAGCCACTTGAGCACTAGTGCTGCTTGTACAGCTTATTACTCAGCAGTACAGTGATCCCTCGCTATATCGCGCTTCGACTTTCGCGGCTTCACTCCATCGCGGATTTTAAATGTAACCATATCTAAATATATATCACAGATTTTTTGCTGGCTCGCAGATTTATGGGTCTTTTAATTTATGGTACATGCTTCCTCAGTTGGTTTGCCCAGTTGATTTCATACAAGGCACGCTTTTGAAGGTGGCTGGGAAGCTACCCAATCAGAGCACGTATTACGTATTAAATAAAACTCCTCAATGATATACGATATGTTTCCCGCACGACTTGAAAGCCCGAACAGCACGTATTGATTTTTGATTGTTTGCTTTTTTCTCTCTCTCTCTCTCTGACATTCTCTGCTCCTGACAGAGGGGGTGTGAGCAGAGAGGCTGTTTGCACACTGGCCTAGAGGATACGGACGCTCCTCTAAAAAATGCTGAAAGACTACCTTCACATTGCTCCCTTTCTTGCAGCTGCTTTTTCCGGCGGTGCTTCACATACTTAAAAGCTCGAACAGCATGTATTGATTTTTGATCGTTTGCTTTTCTCTCTCTCACTCTCTGACATTCTCTGCTCCTGACGCGCACTCCTTTGAAGAGGACGATATGTTTCCATTCTTTTAATTGTGAGACAGAACTGTCATCTCTGTCTTGTCATAGAGCACAGTTTAAACTTTTGACTAAAGGGTGTTATTTCATGTCTAGAGGGCTCTAATAATGTTAAAAAACGTATTTAGAAGGTCGTAAACAGGTTTTCTATGCTCTAACTGTGAAAATATTCCATTTATAAATAAAGAATCCTACTTCGCAGAAATGCATTTATCGCGGTAGAGTCTGGAACAGATTAACCGAGATAAATTAGGGTTTACTGTACTCCACATAGGGACTCATTAGGCTTCAGGATTAACACCACATCGGTGTTTTTGGATGTAGTCTAGAGTTAAGGTTACCTTGGTCCCCAAGAATAAAGTATGGCACATTTTCACTCTCTCATAGACCTAAGAGTGGAACACACTGATCCCCAAGAATAACCTAGACACATGGAGATACATATGCCTTGGTTAAAGCTACTTGCCAACCAAAGAAATTGTATTCCGACTGTAAGGTCCAGTTCTGTTGGGGGATTCCCCTCAGCCTACTAACCCTGTAGGAAAAGCAACTGGCAATCTCTACTACACCAGGTTCCCTATTAACACACACACACACACACACACACACACATATACTAATCAAAACGGTATTCAGAAACACGGTGCCAATCATAATTACCACCAAATCCTGCCTACTACGCCAAATGTTGCATCATGTTAAAGTCCTAGGGTGATTCTATTCCCCTTTTATAATCTATACTCACTCACTCACTCACTCATCACTAATTCTCCAACTTCCCATGTAGGTAGAAGGCTGAAATTTGGCAGGCTTATTCCTTACAGCTTACTTACAAAAGCTAAGCAGGTTTCATTTCGAAATTCTACACGTAACGGTCATAACAGTCGATAATGTCCACCGTGTTGAATTTTCTTATTTATGGCCCCATCTTCACAAAATTTGGTAGGCGGCTTCCCTGCGCTAACCAAAACCGATGTACGTACTTATTTCGATGGTATAATGCCACTGTCGGCCGCCATATTGAACTTTCCAACGTCACTAATTCTCCAACTTCCCGTGTAGGTAGAAGGCTGAAATTTGGTACTTATTTCAGTGGTATGATGCCACTGTCGGTCGCCATATTGAACTTTCCAACGTCACTAATTCTCCAACTTCCCGTGTATGTAGAAGGCTGAAATTTGGCAGGCTCATTCCTTATAGCTTACCTATAAAAGTTAAGCAGGTTTCATTTCGAAATTTTATGCGTAACGGTCAACAACGTCCGCCATGCTGAACTTTCTTATTCATGGCCCCATCTTCACAAAATTTGGTAGGCGGCTTCCTGCGCTAACCGAAACCAATGTACGTACTTTTTCGGTGGTATGACGCCACTGTCAGCCACCATATTGAACTTTCCAACGTCACTAATTCTCCAACTTCCCGTGTAGGTAGAAGGCTGAAATTTGGTACTTATTTCAGTGGTATGATGCCACTGTCGGTCGCCATATTGAACTTTTCAACGGTCTTTGTTACTTATGGGCCCATCTTCAAGAAATTTGGTACGCGGGTTCCCAACACTAACTGAATCCTACTTACGTACATACTGTATATACGTCCATAGCTTGCAGCTCGGTCACCGTGTGAGGCGGCGTTGGCTCCCCCATCCCAACGTCTCCCACGTTGTTGGCTGCCTGCCTATATAAGGCCGTCCGTCGTTCCAGTCTCTACATTCCCTTCCTTGCTTCGAAACGGGATTCACGTCTCCCTGCTGATAACTACAGCCTTTTTATTTAATCCACGGCTTATCCGCTGTTTTATTGTTCATTTATTACGATTATAGTTATTGTTTAGGTATTTTAGACTTACTTTACATTGTTCAGGTACCCATTTCCTTTATCATTCTAACCGTAACCCCATCAACATGTCTATCGAGGTGATCACCATCGATCCAAGAACTGTCACTTACCGAGTGGTTTCCATGCCCGGGGATGGCACCTACCTTTTCCATTCTCTTTGTTACATATTGCACGGCCATATCAGGCTCACTCTTGATATCCGGAGGAACGTTGTGTCTTAGGTATTGAATGACTGGGACAGGTTCAAGGTGTGGACTGATGACGGTACAGGAGATAATTAGACTACACAGGAGCACTAGAAGAGTGAAATGCTTAAGCCCTTCACCTATGCATCTGCATGTGAGTTGATGGCTGCTGCTGAATTGTTCGGTCGTCGCTTTCAAGTGTACTGAAATGGCCAAATATTTTACACCTTTCGACAACCGCTAATGCCTCTTAAACATCTTAGATTGACAGGTGACGATTTCAGTAGTAGACACTTTGATGTTTATGAATGTTTAAACTCTCAAAAGCTGGATGTGAAGTTATCGATGAAACCGGTTGTATACTTACAACACTTGACAGATGCCGAATGTCACTTCAACACAAGTCCTACAAATACTGTCATAATTGAAACAAACCATGAAACTCAAACCGATTATGACAGCAGCAATCCAAGCTGTGAGATTTGAAACAAGATTACTGTTCACATGGCTAACTGTACGTTGAATACTCAAGAGTAAGCTCAGCGCACAGCTTGGTCATATTACAACCGGAGGGCCGAACTCACAATGTGGTATACAAAGAGATCCTTAACAAATAATTATTGGTATATTTTCCCTCAGTTTAAAAGGTTTAATTTTCTTCTTAATAAAAATTTTAAGGCAGTACTTCGCCGCTGCGAAGCGCGGATATTTTGCTAGTCTTATATATGTAGACCTTTGAAGTAGGTACTCTTACCACACAGTCAGGGACTGTAATTCAGCACTCACCCTTCCTTTTATACTGTATCTGTAACTCTAGGCAATTATGTCGAGTACCAAAACATCAGGAGATAAAGGTTATAAATTTTGCTCCTGTATTATCCTGCTGACTACACCAAGTGTTTGTGTCATAGTAGGGCTAGGGTGACCCTATTTGCCCCAATATTCTCTTCATTATGTAAACCTTGAGAGAATCTCTTAAATCCTTTACTCCTACCACATTGTCAAATACTGTAATTCAGCACTCGTCCTACATTTTATACCATATCTATAACCCTAAGCAATTAAAATGAGTACCAAAACAAGCAAGAAAAAAATAAGGGTTGGAAGTTTTTCCTGTATTATCCTGCTGACTACTCTAAGTGTTTTGTCATGGTAGGGTCCCATTATTCTCTTCATTATGTACACCTTGAAAGAATGCCAGACATCCCATATTCATACCACACTGTCTGGTACTATGGTTCAATACTTCCCCCTTCCTTTTTCATCTTTAAACCCAGGGAATTAGTCAGAAGACCAGGACAGGCAAAAGAAAAAGTGAAAAAGGACATTCCTCAAACATTATATCTAGTGCCATAAACAAAACGCAGACAAGATGTTGCTTTGCAAACCATACAGCCTGACAGTGCTAGCTAGATGTTCAGTTCCAGGCGGCGATTCAACTTGTAGTTACACTCGATTCTCTCTGGTTGGCTCATTTCTTGTCAGCTCTCTTCAGATCATTAATTGCACAGGCCCAAGCAGCCTGTGCTAATATGGCTGCCAAATGAGAAGAGGTCTACTCATGATGGAAAATGGCAGCAAGAGACGGCATCATTTTTAACCTCTCTCTTTATTTTCTTTGCTGTACCTCCTGAACTGATAGGATAAGCTGACTCCCTTACGCCATAACAGTCCTATTCAGGCACAACTCAGTTCTCTAATGACCAATGGGATCAGCCAACTCCTCACTTCATGCCGGTTCTTGTTTCACTGCGACTCAATCCCATTCCATCCCCAGCTAGACTGTCCTTTCATCTCAGCTCCACTGTATGCTCCAAGGCTAGCTGACTAGTAAGTTCCTGCTTTGGAATTTCATCCTGGGACTACCAGCATGTAAAGGTCCTATCAGTTAAATGGACTGGCCTACACGTTTATATTGTTAGATATTAATAATAAAAAATTATCAACCTGTTACCGGCCTCAAGCCTTGGGCAACCTGGGCCAGGTACAAGCCACTGTTGCTACAGGGGCTAGCCACAGTAATATGGTGCCAAAAGCATAAAAGAGGCAGGCAGCCGTTAGGAATCTCTGACCATACTTCCGTCTATTCTCATTTACCCAGAGGTATATAACCGCTTCAGTCTCTGCCTAGATCAACATGACAATCAGCTAAACAATGGTACATACCAATTTTCTTTGCCGAACAAGAGTGCAAACACATTTTTCTTGATTAAACAATAGTACTGTTGTCAGCTATCAAGAAGTATGTATACCACCGCATGCTGATTAGAAACCAATGTGTCCAGAACTTTATAATTTTCAAAGGAAGCAGGCAGTTTGGTATCACAATATTGTGTGTGGATGAGATACTAATCAAAGCAGTCTGATCGTCAAAGCAGGCGACTCTTTTGCGAGACAGGTAAATATATATGTCCCGTAGATAACCATCAACAATAATCTGTAGCAGAGTTATTCAGGAAATTTGCCTTTTCACTTATCCCAGTCTCAAGCAAAGGGTGCCTATTGCCATTTCATCCAGGCCCAGACTGACGTTTACGATCAGCAGGAGCTTTCCTGCTGGCCTGGCCTGGCCTGGCATTCAGAGCAACCAGTGATATAAACTAATGGCGAAATTATTTCTCTTATTATAAAAGAAAATCTTCAGACGAGACTTTTCCATGAGATTTTTTCAAGTCCCGCCCTCCTCTCAATCATATTCAGCCACGCCCACGGTAATCTCACCTCTCATTCGTGTGAATCCTTTTGTCAGACACAGTTTCTGCGCTCTCAGCGCTTATAAACTTTTATGCTTTCCTCACTTTAAGTTCCCAATAAAAGAAGACTTATTATGTCGAAATCTTAAGGATGAATTTCATCCCGAAGGGGTATCAACAGAAGAAATGAGTACACAGGCAATCCTAGCACCGAGATATGATGAAGTTAAACGAAGTAACGCGAAAATTGACGATCAGTTACACGACAATGACATGCAAAATTTTAACAGTCGACAAGAAAGGTGATGTAGTACATCTTCCTCGGATAACATTAGACACCAAAGGAGATCTTGATATGCAATTCGTATTAAAACATTTAAAACGTTTCCCGTTAGAATAGCTTTTGCTAAGACAATTAACAAATCACAGCGGCAAACATTTGAAAAAGTCGGTTTATTTATTAGAGAGAAAGAAACGATATTCACTCACGGGCAGTTACTATATACGATGCGTTGTGTGATCTTGGCCCGGACACAGACAGGCGGACATGTTGTTTTCCAACCACCTTTTGTTTATTTACAATATTTACAACACTAATTGGTCACACAGACCCAGTCACGTGCACATAAACCCCCCAAAATACTCAGTCCTGGCCACAATGCCTCTCTTCAGGCCACCTCCACACCTCCTCTGTGCTTCGTCCTGCCTCCTCCCGACTCCAGCCTTGAATGAATGGAGACAGCCCCTTTTATCCAGTTCCCGGATGAGCAGCAGGTGTTCCCGGCATTCCTCCCTTGGCCACGCCCCAGCGTGGCGGAAGTGCCGGCTGTCCTCCCAGCAGCTCTCCGGGTGTCACCCTAAAGTCTTCCACACCAGGAAGTGCTGGGGCAACAGGTCCCCAAGGCATTGGGGCGCCTCCTGGCGGTGACCACGGGCCCCTACAGGGTAGGGCTTCCATGCCCTCAACCTGTGGCCCCCAGAGCAACCAGGAAGGCGGCCCCCACGTGATCCAGGGTGGGCTTTGACGGCATCCCGATCGTGTCTTTGCCCCTGGCATCCCTGACAGTTGTCAAGATGTAAGTCGAAACACAGAATCAAAATTCAATACGATATTGAAGAAAAGTTAATTAAAAAATTGTTTTTACTTAAGTTTTACAGTAAAAGTGTAAGTTTAAAAAGTATTTGCGTGTTCATTTCAAAGCCAAGCAGAACGAAAACGTGTTATGCAATGAATACCTCTAACGAATTTTCTTTCAATTTATTACGTTTTACTATTTTTTATTATGGTTAATTACTCACTGTAATGTAAAATAGTTCTATTATGCATATGTAACAATTCCTATGAAAATAACAATCTGTTTAAATTGTACATCCGCATCCCCATACGCGAACGGCAGATCCGCGAAGTGTCTAGCGCAGTGGTTCTCAACCTGGGCGGGCCCCTAGGGCGCAAGTAACAAAAAGGGGCGAAGATGTGAAAAAAGAAAACAAGAATCAAAAATATGAAAAAAAATCTGTTGAAACCAAAACAAATTAACTTAAACTACATTCTTATACTAGAACAATAAATATAGAGTTAGATAAATATTATTAGGGTTAAAAATTATTTCCTTCCTCATCCGTGTTGCCTTCCCTCTCCCGGTTATATTCCCATGGCTAAGACCGCTCACTTGTTATTCACCCATGGCCCCTTCTACTTCTGTCTGTGCCCCTCCCAATTATTTGGTCATGGCATCTCTTATCAGTATGTGTGGCTCCTCTCCCTCTCCCCTAGTGGTTACATTGCGTATGCACCAAAAGAGCCTTGAGATGAGCGGGTTTTCATTAAGGATGTCGCAATACTTTGGTCTGCTCATCTTCCCCTCAGCCCGTCTAGTCTCCTACTCCCTGCTGCAATCCCCCTTATTTGTAGTTGTCCTTCCATGGCTCCTCCTATCTGTGTCTGTAGTTCGCCCACCAGCCTTTTGTTTACCCCATGCCACCACCCATCCTACTGTGGCTCCTCCCCATTTCCTTCACCTTCCTGCTATGTACCTATGGCTAAACCTGCCTGTATCTTGGCCCCTCCTTAGCCCCTCCCTCCATTATTTGGCCAAGGCACCTGTTATGCATATTTGTGGATCCTCCATCAATTCTCCCTTATTTGCTGTTGTCCTTCCATGGCTCCTCCTATCTGTGTATGTAGTTCTCCCACCGGCCTCTCCTTCTCATTTGTTTACCCCATGCCACCGCCCATCCTACTGTGGCTCCTCCCTACTTATTTCCCATACCGGTTGTATGCCCATGGTTAGACCTACCTTTGTCTTTGCCCCTCCTTAGCACCTCCACCCATTATTGGCCATGACACCTCTTATGCATATCTGTGACTCCTCCCTCAATTCCTCCTCTTTGCCTCTCTTGTCTTCCCATGACTCCTTCTACCTGTGTCTGTGGCTCCTCCCCATCTCCGTTATTTGGCCACGACTCCTCCTATTTGAGCATGAGGCCCCACTCCAGTTCCCTCCCTCCCTCATTGTTCTTGGCTCCTCCTCTCCATACCTGTGGCTCCTCCCCCAGCTCCCAACATGCCTGTTCTTTCTCATATTACCTGTCAGTTCACCGACATCAGCAGAGTTGACGACATCGTGCTGTTATAAACTGTTCTAGTTGTGACCTCTGCAGTTACTGGCAATGGCAGGAGCAGATCAAAGGTAACCAAGTAAAGCTCTGAAACGGTTTCATTAAATAATGAGGTTTTAAATGTCATTACTATGGGAGACAACCGCGTCTAATTTAGGGTTATTAGAGTGCGTGGGCCCCGATCACAGTCTGAAAAATCCTCATCAAGAAGTTAAAATAAGCTTGAAATGTCGGCCATTGTTATTGGTGCCCCTGTATGCTGTACTACTGTATATGGATGAAATGACAATAAATACTCTTGAATCTTATAAGGATAACAGGGTAGATATGATGTGGAGATGGTATGGACTATCGGACCACAGTCTGCTCCTGGCCAGGGGGCTCACCTTTTTCAAACCTGTGCCATCCAAATCAGAGCTGCAGAGGTCAGTACCATGAAGTTATTCAACAATCCATCTTTCAAACCCGCGTAATCCAAAGAAGGGCGCCAGGGAAGATGGTGCCTATCACAGAGTGCACAGGGCACAAGGCAGGAACAGATTGTGGATGGGGTGCCAGTCCACTGCAGGGTGAACACACGCACACATACAGACTCACATATCAGGGGGCCAATTTACCATTGAGAAGTCTACACAACCTGCATGTCCTTTATCTGTGGGAGGACATGGAAACCCCATGCCAGACTTAAACACCAGCCTACTTGTTGAGAGGCAGCCACTGAAACCACTGTGCCACCTAGAAGTTAAGCACTGCAATCCATTCTCAAGTCACGTGAATTTTATTTATAAAGCAGATCTAAAATCAACAGAAGTCGACCAAAATGATGTATGGCCTCCATAAAACCACCAAATACATACAATGTGTGTATATATTTATATATATATATATATATATATATATATATATATATATATATATATATATATATATATATATATATATATATATATATATATATATATTTATACTGCTCAAAAAATGAAAGGGTCCCTTTTTAATGAGAGTATAGCATCAAGTCAATGAAGCTTCTGGGCTATTCATCTGGTCAGTTAAGTAGCATAGGGGCTTGTTCATCAGTTTCAGCTGCTTTGGTGCACTGGAGGGACAACACTGAGATGACCCCTCAAAACAGGAATGAATGGTTTAACAGGTGGAGGCCACTGACATTTTTTCCCTCCTCATCTGTTTTGTCACTCGTTTTGCATTTGGCTACAGTCAGTGCCACTACTGGTAGCATGAGGCGATGCCTGGACCCTACAGAGGTGGCACAGGTAGTCCAACTTCTCCAGGCACATCACTACATGCCGTTGCCAGAAGGTTTACTGTGTCTCCCAGCACAGTCCCAAGGGCATGGAGGAGATTCCAGGAGACAAGCAGATACTCTAAGAGAGCTGGACCGGACCCCTCATAGAAGGTCCTTAACCCATCAGCAGGACCCACCGGTATCTGCTCCTTTGGGCAAAGAGGACCAGAATGAGCACTGCCAGAGCTTACAAAATGACCTCCAGCAGGCAGGCAGGCCACTGGTGTGAATGTCTCCAAACAAACAATCAGAAACAGACTTCATGAGGGTGGCCTGAGGGCCCGACGTCCTCTAGTGGGCACTGTGGAGCTCAATTGGCATTTGCCATAGAATACCAGAATTGGCAGGACCACCACTGGTGGGCGCCCTGTGCTTTTCACAGATGAGAGCAGGTTCACCCTGAGTACATGTGACAGACATGAAAGGGTCTGGAGAAGCCATGGAGAACGTTATGCTGCCTGTAACATCGTTCAGCATGACCGGTCTGGTGGTGGGTCAGTGACGGTCTGGGGAGGAATATCCATGGAGGGACAGACGTACAGACCTCTACAGGCTAGATAACGGCACCTTGACTGCCATTAGGTATCGGGATGAAAAACTTGGACCCATTGTCAGACCCTATACTGGTTCCTCCTGGTACACGACCACGCCCGGCCTCATGTGGTGAAAGGATGGCTGGTGCAGTGGGTCCTGGATTAATCTTGGTGCATGACAATGCCCAGCCTCATGTGGCGAGAGTATGCAGGCAGCTCCTGGAGGAGGAAGTTATCATTGACTGGCCCCCACGCTTACCCACCTGAGCTCAATCCAATAGAACACCTCTGGGTGGGACATTATGTTTCGGTCCATCCGACGCCTCAGCCTGTCCAGGAGCTCAGTGATGCCCTGGTCCAGATCTAGGAGGAGATCCCCCAGGACACCACCCGTCGTCTCATTAGGACGTTGTCAGGCATGGTATACAAACTACTGAGTACGATTTGGAGCTGCTACAATGAAATTTCGTCCAAATGGACTCACATGCCCGCTGTGTCATTTTTACACTTTGATTTTCGGGGTGTCTTTGAATTTTGCCCTCTCTCTGTTGGTTGATCATTTTCATTTCCATCTTTTCGTTCCTAACACATCACCATATCAGTCCATAGCAGTAGAGATAGCCAGGAGGATTTATTTTACCAACTGAGATCTGATGTGTTTTCAAAGTGTGCCTTTAATTTTTTGAGCAGTTTACTCGTAGATATACAAAAATAGATACCATAAATACATACACCAAAAACACACATGAGGGTGAACCCAAAAATAACAAGAATTCCATCCATCCATTATCCACCCCGCTATATCCTAACCACAGAGTCACGGGGGTCTGCTGGAGCCAATCCCAGCCAACACAGGGCGCAAGGCAGGGAACAAGCCCCGGGCAGGGCGCCAGCCCACCACAGAATAACAAGAATTTTTTTTTTTAAATCATATATTTCTCAAAACATTTCCAAAATGTTATCACCCTCAAAATACTCTCCCTGAGACACAATACACTTGTCCCACCGCTCTTTCCATTGTTCAAAACAGTTCTGAAACAGTTCTTGCAAATCCATTCTTTGAACCTGTGACTGTGCTGAGCATTATTGGGTCAGGGGTTTCAGTGGTTCCCCCTAGTGGTTACATTGCGCATGCACCAAAAGAGCCTTGAGATGAGCGGGTTTTCATTAAGGATGTTGCGTATCTATCTATCTATCTATTATATAGTGCCTTTCATATCTATCTATCTATCTATTATATAGTGCCTTTCATATCTATCTATCTATCTATCTATTATATAGTACCTTTCATATCTATCTATCTATCTATTATATCGTGCCTTTCATATCTATCTATCTATCTATTATATCGTGCCTTTCATATCTATCTATCTATCTATCTATCTATAATATAGTGTCTTTCATATCTATCTATCTATCTATCTACTTTGGTCTGCTCATCTTTCCCTCAACCCCGTCTAGTCTCCTAGTCCCTGCTGCTGGAGACAACCTAACACTAAAAGCACTAGGCTGCTACCACCACCACCATCGTGATTCACCACTGGAATGGCATTGTGCAGGTGGAGTGTTCAGGGGGTCAGTTTACCTGCTACCCCCAGTCATTCCAATATGGCCTGAATATTAAAAGCATTATATTAACCCTCACCCACCACTCCACCTTTATTTTATATAGCGCCTTTACAATACAGATTTACTAACAGCTTCACAAACCAACACAATAAGTGAACACAAGTCAGCAGCACTCTCAGAAAATGATGGGGCGACAGCAACCTGAAAACTAAAAAACCCACCTGAGCCTACCAACACTAAACAGACAACAATGAGACACGGGACAGTTCTGTGACAAACGGTGACAATAAAAAAAAAAAAAGGAGAGGACTTACTGGACCGGCTTGGAAACTTGAGATCGAAATTTGGTGAACTCCCCTGGAGCTGTCCACTCAGAGCCCAGCTAGAGCAAGAAGGAGACATAAAAAGAGAGAAGGAAATTGTGTTATGGGTGGTTATGGGTGCACTTATGTTGTTGGACTTAAGTGCAGCATTTGACACCGTTGACCATTTTATGTTACTGCACAGGCTAGAAAACGATGTTGGGCTTACAGGCCCCGTGCTCGCTTGGTTCAGTTCTTATTTATCAAATCGATTCCAGTATGTACAGAAATGTGCAGACAGGACTCCATCATTATACACAGAAGTTCAATATGGTGTCCCGCAGGGCTCAGTACTGGGACCTTTACTGTTTTCACTTTACATGCTTCCACTGGGATCTCTCATTAGGAAACATAATGTTAATTTTCACTCGTATGCAGATGACACCCAGTTATACCTTTCATTTAAATCAAATGAAGTTTCTCCGATGTTGTCTTTAATTAGTTGTGTTAATGAATTAAAGGAATGGATGAATGAGAACTACTTGTCTTTAAAAACAGATAAAACAGAGATGTTAATTGTTGGAGGGAATGACGCTGATCACAGCAATATTTTGTTGTCATTTAACTCAGTTGGAATCCCAATTAATTTTACTGAATCAGCCCGCAATCTAGGAGTTATCTTTGACTCTAGCATGTCATTTAAAGCGCATATTACAAAGTCGTCCAAAACATGTTTTTTCCATCTTACAAATGTTAGGAAATTAAGGCGTTTTCTAAATAAACAGGATCATGAGAAATTAATTCATGCATTTATCTCTAGTAGGATTGACTACTGCAATGCAGTGTTCACTGGCTGTTCAGACTGTTCTTTATTCAGCCTCCAGTTAATCCAAAAGAATTATTACAAGAACAAGAAAATACGAACACGTAACTCCAGTTCTTAAATCTTTACACTGGCTCCCGGTTAAGTTTAGGGCACATTTCAAAATCCTCCTTTTAACATATAAAGCATTAAATGGCGAGGTCCGGCTTACTTGTCCGAACTTATCACGACTTACAAACCTGAATTCACATTAAGATCTCAAGATGCCGGTCTGCTTAGGATTCCAAGGATTAATAAAATAACAGTGGGAGGTCGAGCTTTTAGTTACAGGGCCCCTAAACTGTGGAATGGGTCTGCCTGCTACTATAAGAGATGACCCTTCAGTCTCAGCTTTCAAGACTCACTACTTCAGTTTAGCACACCCTGACTAGAGCTGCTGATTTACTGTACAGACTGCATCTCTGTTGTCAGTCATTAGCACTAAAACATAAGGAACATGATAGTTAGAATTTCTTACCCTCACCTATTCTGTTTCTCTTCTCAGTACTAAAATGTGGCGCTCGGTGCCATGGCCCACCTGCCAAGTTGTTTTGCCTGCCTATGGTAAAGTCATCCCTGATGGAGGATCACAGGAATCATGGGAAAGAGGGGTCCTTTCATCAGATTGGCTGGCCCAGCGCTGTTTCAGCCGTGGAATGGCCAAATGGGGGAGGCAGCTTGATGGATGAGGTCTCCAGGACTCTAAACAAATCCATCCATCCATCCATTTTCCAACCCGCTGAATCCGAACTCAGGAACCAATCCCGGGCACGGTGCCAGCCCACCGCAGGACACACACAAACACACCCACACACTAAGCGCCAATCCACCTAACCTGCATGTCTTTGGACTGTGGGAGGAAACCCACGCAGACACGGGGAGAACATGCAAACTCCATGCAGGGAGGAACTGGGAAGAGAACCCGGGTCTCCTAAACAAATCCAAATCCTATTATGTGATATCATCTACTGTTAAATTCTGCTCCGTACTTCTAAAATGTTTATTATTATGCTGTATTGAAGATTTGTTCTGTTCTGTGTATTGTGTTGTATTGACCCCTTCTTTTTGACACCCAGTCCGCACCCAACCTACCTGGAAAGTGGTCTCTCTTTGAACTGCCTTTCCCTAGGTTTCTTCCATTTTCCCTACAAGGTTTTTTTGGGAGTTTTTCCTCGTCTTCTCAGAGAGTCAAGGCTGGGGGTCTGTTAAAGCCCATTGCGGCATTTCCTGTGTGATTTTGGGCTATACAAAAATAAACTGTATTGTATTGTATTGTATTTCACGTCTATAGCACCTTTCACTCCAAAGCGCTGCAACTCGTCAATCACACCATTCCTTCAGAAAGGCATGTGGGCACCCAATTGGAGGGAGTGGGGGGTTTGTGTCCATCTTTGCCCATTCTGAACATCTCCACTTATTGGCCGCTCATTGAGACGTACAGGTCAAATCAAGGGGGTCCTTAAGTTCTGTTAATACTGAGGAGTGCTGCCACCTGGTGGCACAAGTCGGCACTAATCATCTAAGATCAGCTACAGCTGCCATTGTCTCAATGAACAGACCACAGAGTACAAAGAGACTCGTTTGTGTCACGTCACAGGCTGGTTTGCACCTTTGGCGGGGGCTCACATGTCTGTTTTGTTCATTCGCGATTATTCTATGTGTGTTAATGTTACTTTTGCTGATTATGGGCATTATTCTTTGTGATTTGGACTATTTGTGGAGTCCGCCTGGGTTTACATTTCCATTCGTTTTGCAGGTCGTTGCCGCTGCACAGTTCGCCGCAACAGAGCAGAAGAGGTTGTTTGGTTCTGCTGTGTCCTTTTTTTGTCTCAACTGGGATGTGGATTGCTTCCGTAGCCAACTGCCTCCTAAGTTAATTCCTGCGGCTCCTGAACGTGTTGAGCCGACTGCAGGAGCTGAAGAAGGAAGAGGAGACGTTACTCAAAGTCAAGGCTCTTCTTCAAGACCAACTGAACAGGCTGAAGGTGGAAGAACTGGCTCTGCGGTCAATTATCAATGAAGAGAGTGGATCTTTGTCCCCTACAGAGGCTGCTGCTGAGGTTAGCATGCAAGTGGACAATGAAAATGCAATCAATCAGACTGAACTTCAGCTGGACACAGTTGGAGCACAGCAAGATATGGAAGAAGAGGAGGAGGATGAGGATAACTGACTTTCAGAATACACTTTAATTTTAAGGTGGACATAAAACTGCACTGATTCCACTTACTTACAGTACATGCAGAACTAACCTTGGGCTATGTCGGTGCTGCTGGACACAGGCCCACCTCTCGTGGTCAAATATTACATTTAATGTTGATGCGGCCCATCTGGAGCCACTGTAAATTAGATTTGAATGACTTGAGTGACTGGTGCAATTGGAAGGCTGCTTGATTTTGAAGTTAATATCAAATATTGCTTAATAACAGCTTGGGCTATCCATTCACTAATGAAGTAAGGATGCAGGAAATGTAATTGAAATCCTATTACTTTTGACAGTCTAATAGGTAGACCCCCGAGAGGCGGGTCACCTGCCAGTCATTGTCATGAGTGGCCCTCCACCCTATAAATCTGGAGGGTTCACCACAGTGAATGCGCTCTGGAGTTGGTGAGCTCTTTTTGTTTTGCTCTGCTTGACCCATTTGTATAGTTTGTAATCGTGAGCCTCGTGCCATTTTGTTGACCACTCTATTTGAATTCTGTATTAGGACTTTGTTCCACTTGGCTCCCCTTTGCTACCTTTTTTTTTTTTACACCTCCTATAAAGATTCGCTGCTCGCCCTTTATGACTAGCCGGGGTTTGATGGTGATTTCCCCCTCTAGTGGACATTACTAGAAGTGCTTGTGGAACTCTTCCGTGCTTTGGGACTCATAGCTCTTGACAGTTTGGTGTTCTTTGCAATAAAATATCAAGAAGTGAGGAAGACAAAGAAATTCACTGATTTTTGTTTATAGCGCCTTTCACGGTGAAGGTCAACACAAAACAACTCATTATACTCGCTCCGCTTCAAGACTCAAAGATTCAGTTATGCAGCAGCTAGTACCCCAGGTTCAAAACTCACAGCTGGATATTCCAGCTTCTTTCCATTTTAAAAATATTCATATATCCTTAATTTGCCCCCATTATGGGTGTGAGCGAGGGAAACTGGACCTCCATTAGCCAACAGAGGGTGCCACTGCCTGCATTATTGCAATCATAAGAATGAGAGGGACGCACTGTGACTTTATAAATTTAAACCCCGCCTTTACTCCTAAGCCAATAGTGGGCACCACTGCATTGAGCATGAGAAAGGCACTATATAAATAAAATGTACTATCATTATTTTTAGACACTTTTAATTCAATCCCCTAAACTGCAGTCTCAGCCACCAAGATGTGCCAATCTGTGAATTACTGGACTCTGATAATTCACTCAAAGGGCTGTGGGCCACACAACTGGGTCTTTAACTTTTCGGCTCATTTAACTGGCCACTAGTGGGCGCCACCGCCTGCACTCTTAGGACCCCACAGTCACGGCAATCTTGTCATTTTCAGCTCATTTCCTTCACCACTAGGTGGCGCCACTGCCTACATTGCTGGACATTTTAAATTCAACCCCTCGTACTGCAGTCTTATCATTTCCAGCTCATCTCCTCGGCCAATAGAGGGCGCCAGTGTGTGAATTAGATAGTTTAGTCAAAGGGCTGCACAACACACACTGCAGTTTTTTACTTTCCAGCCCACCCTAACTGGCCAGTAGTGGGAGCCACTGCAGGGCTCGGTCAAATTGCTGAGGGACACTCGCTGCAGCCTCGACATTTTCAGCCCATCATCTTCACCACTAGGGGGTGCCACTGCCTACATTACTGCATTCAGGTAATTCAGTTGGAGTGATGAAGGGCACACAATTTGGCCATTAGCGGGCTGATGGACACTCACTGCAGCCTTGACATTTTCAGCCCATCCCCTTCACCACGAGGTGGCGCCACTGAGTGCATTTAGGTAATGCAGTCGCAGGGCTGAGGGGGTATCACACTCACTGTGACTCACTTGTTCATTTTGGTTCATCTAGTTGGCCACTAGAGGGCGCCACCCTCCCCTGTATAATCCGCTCATACAAGCCTGCCTACAGGGAATCGAAAAATGGAGCGAAGAAGCAGCCCTTCACGAACGAGCAGGCGCCGAGAGAGAGCACACTAAACGGAGACAGGATTATTAAAAATGCAAGATGAGCGATGCTGCCAGTCACAGGAGACACACACAGGCTTTGAACCAAAGCTGAACACGCATCGTCTTCTTTACTATTTATATCTTCTGCCATGTAAAGGAAACTCACCGGATCGCATTAAACTAGAAAGTGAGCCGCTTATGTGAAAGTCACCACACAGTTAGAGGTGGCTCTGCTTGATGTGGGCATGGAGAAGCCCACCACGCTGTTACTTCACATGTGAGAGAGAGGAGAGGTCAGGAGCTGGCGCTGATACACACAACATGACAAACCAACTCAGGATCTCAGATTAGGACCCGAGTGCAGCCCTCAACGGGTGATACCTCAGTACCACACCAGTTCAAAAGGAATGGAGCCAGCGTGAGGTTTTTTATGGTGGCTGAAGTGCCAATTCTGCCCCCAACCTGCAAATTGGTTTACAATCAATTTGTAAAAGACTTTTAGAGCTCCGCTCATTATGAAAGGCACTACATGAGGGTCCTGCTAGCTCATTTCAAGGTCTAGTAAACAGAGTAATAAGAAGCTGAGAACTGGGGAAGCAACAGGAACAAACCCTGGATGGGACCCCCGCTCCGAGCAGCTGTGCCGAGGGACACGTGTCACTTTAATCTGCTACATGCTTGAGCCGAGTGGTGAATGCAAAGAATTCAATGACGGTGAGAGGCGCTGGGAGTGGTGCTCACTATGAAAGGCGCTATAAAAAATCAATACTGTCAAATGGGTGTGTAATATGGTTATACCAACTATGAAAGGCACTATACAAAATCGATACTGTGATTTGAAAGTGCATTACGATGAGGCTCGCTATGAAAGGTGCTATATAACAGGAAGGCCATGATTTTAATATGCATTTTAATAATTCTCACTACTGAAGATGTCCTAAAAATGTACATTATGAGGCCTCATATAAAATGAATACTGTAATGTGATTATACCTACTATGAAAGGCACTATATAGAGTAAATGCTGTGATTTGAATGTGCATTATAATGAAAGGCACTATATAATATGAATATTTAAAAGAGCATTACAGAAGGCACAATATAAGCAGTGCTCTCAGTGATAGATAGATAGATAGATAGATAGATAGATAGATAGATAGATAGATAGATAGATAGATAGATAGATAGATAGATAGTGTCAGGGATGCCAGGGGCAACGACCCAGCCGGGACGCCATGAGGGACCGGATGTGGGTCTGTGCCCACCGTGGATCATGTGGGGGCCACCATCCTGGTTGCTTTGGGGGCCATGGGTTGAGGGCATGGAAGCCCCACCCTGTAGGGGCCCGTGGTCACCGCCAGGAGGCGCCCCAATGCCTTGGGGACCTGTTGTGGCGGAAGTGCTGAGGGGAAGAATTAGGAGGACACCCGGTGAGATGCTGGGAGAAGAAAAGGCATTGAGTGGCCAGGACTGTGTGTTTGGGGTTTGTGCACTTTATTCTGTGTCTGAGTGACACCTCATAATTGTATATAGTGTATATAATAAATACGTGTGGTGGTGAAAAACAACATGTCCGCCTGTCTGTGTCCGGGTCGGCTCCACAATAGATAGATAGATAGGAAGGGCACTATATAAAAGATAGATAGACAGATAGATAGAAAGGCACTATATAATAGATAGATAGACGGATAGATAGGAAAGGCACTATATAATAGATAGATAGATAGATAGATAGATAGATAGATAGATAGATAGATAGATAGATAGATAGATAAGAAAGGTATTACATAATAGATAGATAGATAGATAGATAGATAGATAGATAGATAGATAGATAGATATGAAAGGTATTACATAATAGATAGATAGATAGATAGATAGATAGATAGATAGATAGATAGATAGATAGATAGATAGATAGATAGATAGATAAGAAAGGCACTATATCAGGAGGACCAGAGGAGGGCTTATGCCTGCCCCAGACCATGTGAGCAGGCCCTGGTGCCTATGGGGACCACAAGTACAGAGCTTTGAAGCTCAACCCTGTAGGGGCCTGTGGTCACCGCCAGGGGGCGCCCCAATGCCTTGGGAGCCCTGGACCTCAGCACTACTGCCACACCTGGAAGTGCTGGGGGGAAGAGGAGCAGGGACACCCGGAGTGCTTCCGGGGATGCAGCTGGCACTTTCGCCACATCATACGATGACTAGAGTCGGGTGGAAGAGGATGAGGTCTCTGGAGGAGGTAAGGAGGCGGCCTGAAGATGAAGAAGGCATTGATTTAGTGGCTTGGACTTTTGGGGACTTTGGGGTTGTGTGGCACTTTTGTAAATATGGATCGTGTAAATAAACGAGTGTTGGATGACATTGACGTTTCCACCTGTCTGTGTCCGGGCTGGCATCCACAATAGATAGATAGATAGATAGATTTGAGGCACTATATAATACAGACAGAGAGACTGATAAAGTTGGCCGTCCTCTATTGAGGTGGGAGAGCTGATCAGAAGGATGACCATCAATCAGGTGTTTAGGTCAGGATGGGCAAACTAGAGACACCTGACCAGGTACTGCTCCTCACTTGATTATTACCATCCCCTATGGTGGCGTGTGGTGGTGGCAGCGTCACACTATGTGGTTGCTTCTCAGCGCCAGGGACAGGGAGGCTGGTGAGAAAAAAGGTAAGGATGAGTGCAGCCAAATACAGAGAGGTCCTTGAAGGTCTTTGCCTGCTGCAGAGTACAGGCACCTCAGACTAGGGTGACATTTACAGTGTCTTCAGCGCCAAGTCTCCGATGGTCCCAACATGAACCCCACAGAACACGTGTCAAGAGACCTGATGATGGAGGTTCACAGACGCTTTGTATCCAACGTAACAGAAGCTTGAGAGGATCTGCCAGGAAGAATGGGAGTACCTGCCCAAATCCAGGTGGCTCGAATTGAGGGGCTTCTACAAAGTCCTGAATTAAGGAGCTGAATACTTCTAGGAATGAGAGCTTTCAGGATTTTAATTTTAATCAGTCTGCAAACCTTTCTGTAAACATGTCACTTTGTCACGTTGAGTTATTGAGTGTAGACTGATGGGCAAAAATGGCAAACGTGTCCAATTCAAAATAAATGTACAACTCAATAAAGTGAAGGGCCCTGAATTCTTTATGGTCCACTGCATCTGTGGAAGCGCAGCAGCATGAAGTCAGTGCAGTTTGAGGACAGCAGTTCTAGGATGGAAGTTAAATTTGCGACAGTCAGACCATCCCATAGTGATGACCCTCTCGCTCTCTCCGTCTGCACCCCTACTCCATACCCCACCTGCCCAACGTTCTCCAGGTAGCTACGCCCCCTTCTCGTAGTCCTCAGCCACCTAAGACAGGAGTCCCTCTGGCGTCCGGAGTGCAGACGTTACAACACGAAGAGAAGCGGTGGGCCGTCAGCCCTCAGTATGTCTCTCTAATCACACGACACCTCCGAGTATGGGAACTGACAGCGATCTGAGCCCACGAGTCTCTTTATTGTCTTGCGCGTCGGTGACGCCTGTCACGGAGCGGAGAGGTCAGAGCCGCTGGCAGGTTGGCAGTCGAGCTCATCTTTCGTGCGGTTTTCCAGCGGCGGCTGCAAGTAAATTGACGTAAAATAAAAAGCACCGACATGTCAAAATGGCGAGAAAGGAAATAAATGGAGATGCCGGGTGGGGTGCTCAAGTTGGAGATCCCTGACTTTCCCTTCTTTTGCTCAGAAGGGAATTTAGTGACTCTGCTCTGACCTTCTCAGACCAAAGTGAAAAACGATCAGGCCGTCTGCAAGTTAACTCTCGTGAATTCAGAATTCTCATTCAAAGAAAGACCACCTTTTGCTGTGACGTGTCAAACTGGTCAGACAGAGTGGCACTGGTGGGTGCCGCTATATACAATAAAGATTTGATTGTTTTGAATTATTGGAGAGGTGCCATTGCAAACCTTGCCTTCTCTGTCTCTACTGATATATTAGCTGTGCTACCCACCTAAGATGTAAAAATGGTAAATGGCCTGTATTTGATATAGCGCCTAACTAGAGTTCAAGAACCCCCCTAGGCGCTTTACAACACAACAGTCATTCACCCATTCACACACACATTCATACACTGGTGATGATAAGCTACTATGTAGCCACAGCTGCCCTGGGGCACACTGACAGAAGTGAGGCTGCCGAACACTGGCGCCACCAATCCTTCCAACCACCACCAGCAGGCAAGGGAGGTTAAGTGTCTTGCCCAAGGACACAACAGCTGATGTGTTAAAATGAATGTAGAGCTCAGCGTTAAAGTTTGCAGTGCACCGTCTGTTGGAATGCATTTTGTAATACACGTAGTAATAAAATGAACTGTATGAATCATTCCAGGAAAAGGCACATCAGAAATATCTGCAATAAAAAGAAAATGCATTACTACAAATGTTTATGATGCACCATCTGTTGGAATGAAAATGCAATGCACATGTCTCCATTTTATGCCATTTGGTATGGGATTTGCAAAAGCAGAGTTCATGTTTGTGATGTGCCACCTACTGAAATTACAGAGACATACCAACTGGGTGGACACACAGATAAGAGTACACAGACGGTTACCCTTTTGTTATGATGATCCTCAGAAGGTGCTGCCATCTAGTGCCACACACTGGCATTGAATCCATTGGCATTACCTAATTTAGATCAACTTCAGCTCCCATTTGGTTCATTCATTGCTCCAAATCAATCTGTCCATCCATCCACTTCACAAATCTGTAATACCCTGAGCTGGGTAGTGGTAGGGAAGAGGCCATCCCAGTAAGCACAGGGCACAAGGCAGGACACATCCTTAGACAGGATGCCAGTCCATCACAGGGTGAACTCCTCAACTGATATCATAATTGACAACAGCAGGCACCACTGCGTCCAATAACTGAGTAGGGTTTACTGTATATAGCGCCTTTCTGCAATGAGCACCCTCTCAAGTGTCCAACTTCTACAAGATGAACGGTGGAACGTTAAATGGCTTGGCAGGATCACACCGAGAGTTTGTGGTGGGACTGAATTTGAAATTTGGTGCTTTACAGTCAATGCATTAACCAGAAAGGGGCAGCAGTGTGTAGAATGGCAAAAATGAAACAGTCAAGTGTCTTTATTATCAAACGCCTGAATTAAAATGATCAGGATTACTTTAATTACAAACAGCACCTGCTAAGGCCAAAAATGGAAAGTAAATTGCTCGATTGTTAGTACTAGAAGCAGTTGTATTTTATGTACAGTAATCCCTCCTCGATCGCGTGGGTTGCGTTCCAGAACCCCAGCGATAGATGAAAATCGCAAGTAGAAACCATATATTTGTATGCTTATTTTTATATATTTTAAGCCCTTATAAACTCTCCCACACTGTTAACATTATTAGAGCTCTCTAGACATGAAATAACACCCTTTAGTCAAAAGTTTAAACTGTCCTCTATGACAAGACAGAGATGACAGTTCTGTCTCACAATTAAAAGAATGCAAACATATCTTCCTCTTCAAAGTGTGCGTGTCAGGAGCAGAGAATTTCAGAGAGAGCGAGAGAGAGAGAGAGAGAGAGAGAGAGAGAGAGAGAGAGAGAGAGAGAGAGAGAGAGAGAGATAGAGCGAGAGAGAGAGAGAGAGAGAGAGAGAGAGAGAGAGAGAGAGAGAGAGAGAGAGAGAGAGAGAGAGAGAGAGAGAGAGGCTCGCAAAGAAAAGCAAACAATCAAAAATCAATACGTGTGCTTTTAAGTTTGCCGTGGCATTTTTTCAGAGGAGCGTCAGTATCTTCTAAGCAAACAGCCCCTCTGCTCACATCTCCTCCGTCAGGCGCAGAGAACGTCAGAGAGAGAGAGAGCGAGATTAAAGCAAACAATCAAAAATCAATACGTGTGCTTTTGGACGCACGCGATAAAGCGGCATTTCTTAGAGGTGCGTCGGTATCCACTAGGCAAACAGCTTCTGTGCAAACAGCCCCTCTGCTCACAGCCCCTCCGTCAGGCGCAGAGAATGTCAGAGAGGGTGAGAGAGAGGCAGAGACAAGCAAACAATCGAGCACCGCTGGAAGCATATCTTATAGAACTGAGGAGTTTTAGTTAATGCATAATACGTGCTCTGATTGGGTAGCTTCTAAGCCATCCGCCAATAGCGTCCCTTGTATGAAATCAACTGGGCAAACAAACTGAGGAAGCGTGTAGCATAAATTAAAGACCCACTGTCCGCAGAAATCCATGAACCAGCGAAAAATCTGTGATATATATTTAGATATGCTTACATTTAAAATCCGCGATAGAGTGAAGCCGCGAAAGTCGAAGCGCGATATAGCGAGGGATCACTGTAGTCCTCCCTTCACCAGCAGAGGGCACACTGCAGTACAGTGAGGATAAACATCCAGGGACGAGTTGCACACACGGAACTGAAACACTCAAAATAATATAACGGTAATCACAACAGCACCCCCTACTGTCTAAAGTAATTATTCAAAATGTAATCATATTAATAGTACTTTTGTTTTGATAGTTCCTTTCCCATGAAAAAGGTGCTTAATAATAACACATTTTGTTAAATTTACTCAATATAGTACCCTTTTGCAAAGAGCATCACTCCAAATGGATTTACAAATGCACTGCAACTGTGTGCCGTTTCTAGAAGGTGAGGACTGCAAGGTTAAAGGACACACTCAGGGTCACACAGCGGGAGTGTGCAGAGGTTAAACTTGAAATGTAGTGTCTTAGAGTTTGGCCAGTAGGGGTCAGCATTATTTAGTTGGGTAAAAATTCAGTGATAAAGAGTCTTATTATAATAAGAAAATACTTGAATTGAAATGATCAATATTATATTAATTACAAAGCGCGCCTCCTACTGCCTAAAATGTAAAAGACAGACAGATAGATAGATAGACAGATAGATAGATAGATAGAAAAGGCACGATAGATAGATAGATAGATAGATAGATAGATAGATAGTTAGATATGAAAGACTCTATAAGATAGATAGATAGATAGATAGATAGATAGATAGATAGATAGATAGATAGATAGATAATTGTATTATGTGATATCATCTACTGTTGAATTCTGCTCAGTACTTGTAGTATTTCTATTGTATTACGTTGTATTGAGGATTACTTGTGTTCTGTTTAGTGTTTTGTGTTGTATTTACCGTAACTTTTTTTGACACCCACTACACACCCAGCCTACCTGGAAAGGGGTCTCTCCTTGAACTGCCTTTCCCATTTTTCTTTACTACGGTTTTTGGGAGTTTTTCACTGCCTTCTTAGAGAGTCAAGGATGGGGGCTGGTAAAAGACAGGGCCTATTAAAGCCCATTGCAGCAGTTCTTGTGCGATTTTGGGCTACACAAAAATAAATTGTAAATTGTAGATTTGTAAGGTACTACAGTATATAATAGAGAGAAAAGGCATTGTAGATAGATAGATAGATTGATATGAAAGGCACTATAATAGATAGATAGATAGATATGAAAGGCACTATAATAGATAGATAGATAGATAGATAGATAGATAGATAGATAGATAGATAGATAGAGAGTGAAAGACATGATAGATAGATAGATAGATAGATAGATAGATAGATAGATAGATAGATAGATATGAAAGGCACTAGATAGATAGATAGATAGATAGATAGATAGATAGATAGATAGATAGAACTTTATTTGTGTGTATAATTCTGTAGTAGTAGTTGCGTCCCTTCACCAACAGAGGGCACACTGTAGAATAGTGAGAGCAAGCATTAAGTAACAAGATTTATGGATTGAAATGAAACCCTCTAAACTGTATTAATTACAACAGCGCCCTCTACTGCCTTTACTGTACATAACTATTCACACTATTTGCTGTATTACACATCTAAGATGGGCCGAAATCTAAATAATCAACATAAATTTCAATGCATGTAGTAATAAAATGTATCGCATCTGTCATTCTAACAGATGGTGCATCACAAATGTTTGTAGTAATATAATGCATTATTACTAATGTCTGTGATGTGCCATTTGTTGCAATGACAATATGTCTTTGTTATAAACCATTTGGTATGGGATTTGCAAAAGCAGTGTTAAAGTTTACGATGGCCATCAATTCATTTTATTATTAACAAAATATCTGTGATGCTCTATCTTTTGAAATGACAGTGATATGGCAACCAGATGGACACACGGCCACTTATCCTTTTATTAGTGTGGGTATATAAAATGTAGAGTTGACATGTCTCTCATTCATTCATCAACAAAACCGTTATTTCCCATTGAATTAAAATCCTGAAATTTGGTCAAATTTCACCTCTTGGTCAATAGGCACATTTTATTCCAAGAAATGTTTGTGATGTGCCACTTGTTGGAATGAAAGAGACATGTCAACTGGATAGATACACAGATACTCGGACAGTTATCCTTTTTTTAAGGTGGACTAGTAGGAGTCGTATTTTATGTAGTGATTCTTTACCAATAAGGGGGCACACTGTCTGAAGTACAATGAGGGGAAGCATCCAGTGACACTGATCTTGGATTGAATTGAAATAATCAAAATTATATTAATCACAACAGTACAACTTACTACTGAAAATCTAAAATTAAACCTGACTGCTCAATTGTTAGTAATAATAGTAGTGTTTTATATAGCACCCCTTTACCAGCAGGGGGCACACAGCAGTATAGTGATGATAATCACAGAGTGACACGTTTCATGGATTGACCTGAAATATTCAAAATTATATAAATCATAATAGGACTCCCTAGTGTTCAAAAATATAATTGATGAGTGCTTATCTGATACGTTGCCTTTTTTGCAGTGAATATAATCCCACACGGCTTTACAGGTGTACCTTAACGGTGTCCAGACTGTACAAGTGGTGTGGTCAGGAACACACAGCGAGTAACGCCTTTGCCTATAGGGGGCAGCATTGCTTAGAGGTTTATTTTTAAAGGAAAGCATCTGAATTGAAATCATCAAAGCTACATTAATGAAAACGGCACCACCTGCTACCTAAAATGTAAAAGAAACACATTTGTATAATTTAGTAGTAGTATCAGTACTACTTCACCAGCAGAGGGCACATTGCAGTATAATGAGCATCCAGTGCCAAGCTTCATGGACTAAAGTCAGTCAGTCAGGCATTGTCCAACCCGCTATATCCTACACAGGGTCACGGGGGTCTGCTGGAGCCAATTCCAGCCAACACAGGGTGCAAGGCACAAACAAATCCTCAGACAGGGCACCAGCACACACACCAAGCACACACTAGGGACAATTTAGGATCGTCAATGCACCTAACCTGCATGTCTTTGGATGTGGGAGGAAACCCGTGCAGACTCGGGGAGAACATGAAAACTCCACACAGTGAGGACCCGGGAAGCGAACCTGGGTCTCAGGTCTTCTTACTGCAAGGCAACAGCGCTACCCACTGCGCCACCGTGCTGCCTATGGACTAAAGTGGAACCATTAAAATGCTTGTCATCACAACAGCACCCCCTAACGCAGTCGCACAAATGTAATTCTAAATAATGCATTTTCACCAGTAGGGGTCTGGCTGGAAGGCCTCTAATGACAAGCCCCTTGAAAACTACAATAACGTGGTCAGTTCTTCCATTATATAGTGCCTTTCCACCGTCAGTTTTCACAGCTCTGTAATGTGAACCGAGGCAGGCTTAGTCACTTAATTAGGATTCTCATTATGGGGGGTCAGTGTTGGAAACTGAGCAGGTTTGTGTCTTACAGTCTAATTTCTGGGCCACTAGGGGGCGCCATTTCCTAGTCATTAAGGGTCACCTACAGTGTTTTTGTTTTGTAAGTTGTTTTGATTTCCATGGCCCTGCATCATTAAAACGCTTTACCTGCACCTAACTGCGATGGGGTGGGTCAGCGCTGGACGAGACCATCAAACAGCTCATCTGAGAAATGAAAAACCCCAGGATACCACTTGGAGATCTGATCTGCACACATGACCCTGGACCAGACACTCAAAGAGGTTGATGAAGAGTATGGAAGGTTCATGAGCCCGATGGTTTCCAGACTACGATGGGAAATAAATAAAAAGTGGGACCGGGCTGACCGTCCTCTGTCATTTTTCTGGTGCTCTAATAATTCATCGAGGGCTGTGGCAGCGCGACGCCTAAGCCCTCGGTTTCTCAAGGTTAGCCACTTGATTAAAAATCAATCTAATGGTGGTGCGGTGTTTACAGCAATTATGTGCGTTTGCCAGTAAATTTAACACTAGGAGAAGCAGACCAGCCACCTTCAAGGATGAATACATGAATAAGAAATCCAAACTTCTCCGACGCTGTCTTTACTCCCCTGATGAATGGAGGGGGGTGGGGGCGAGGGGACGCATGACATGAAATCAAAAGCCGTGCCTTCAGCGGGTGACACCTGGCACTTGGTGATTGACTACTGGCAAGCGGAGCCTTCGAGTTTAAAGATCTGAAATTCTGCGGATGCGAGAAGTCTCTGATGGCCCCTTCATAAATCGAGGGTGCCTGCGGAGGAATTGCCTGTGATGTGGCGTAGATGTTCTCGGTGTCACACGGCTCTTTGCTTTCATGCGGTAATCCAAAATGGCAGCCGCCTTAGACTCTGCTTCTGATCAGCTGTTGTTTGCAGATGGAAGGAATGGTGGCACAGTGGTTAGTTAGCACTGATGCCTCACACCTCCAAGGACTTTTCCATGTCCGTGTGCTTTTCTCTGGAGTCTCCCAGACCCTCAAGGAGAACAAAGAAGAGAACTGAAGGAGGGGATTAAGAAATGTGATGCCAGAAGGGCAAGACATTCCTAAGAAGGGCACCTGGAAATGCCAGTGATGGACCAGAGGGCTATAAAACAAGACAAATACTTATAAGTGACTGGCTGCATTGGAGCTCCAAAGGAGGTAGCCACAAGTCACAGGAATTCAGAGTGTTACGTAACACATACGTGTTCAGAATTCCTTCTCAACTAGAAGTATTGGGTTTATTGAGAATCAAACATTAAATTTTATTAAATGTAAAGAAAGGACAGGAAATTGTCCTGTGATCCCGGGATTATGGCAAAGTGATTGGGAAACCTGGCGGTAACCACCATAATGGCAAAAAGTAAAAAAGAAGAGTGGCGACATCTGCCGAGCATCGAGCACATTGCAGAGGCGATTAAATGTAGAAGAATGAGAAAGAAAAAAACGACAAGATACAGAAGCACAGAGACAAGCAAAGCCACGTAGAAGGTCATATTAGGCAACATATTCTTGTTTTTGGGTAATTCTAAAAGACTAAGTGTGCTTCTTGGGATTCTCACGTTTGTGGCTTGCTGAAAGATCAGTTTGTCTCTTTGGTTTTTGAAGCTGGAGTTTTGACTCTTGTTTCATTTCCTGATCCTGAAATAAAATGCCAGTTGGCTATGGCAGATCAGATATGAATTCAGAATTCAAAAGTCTAACTACTTCTTTATTAATTGTCAAATATCACACTTTATTAAACACAAATAAATGACAGCAAAATGAACTGTGCTTGTGTGTTTAGGGAAAATTGAGTGCAGAACCAAGTACCATAAGGGACTATATGATAGATAGATAGATAGATAGATAGATAGATAGATAGATAGATAGATAGATAGATAGATAGATAGATAGATAGATAGAGTGGAGGATGGCCGGCCGTTTATCCCGCCAATACCCCAAGCCACCAGGTGGAGCCCTCCTTGCAGCATGGAGGTCCCAGAAGACCAGCAGGGCATCACGGACAATGGAGTTTTTATGCACCGCCCTGCTGGATGCCATGGGGCCACGAGTGGGAGCTGCAGGAGGACCGAAGAGTTCTTCGTGCCCTATGACCCGGAAGTTCGTCATTGGAAGAGCGACGGGCTTCAGGATTGAAAGAAAATACTATTTACCCTGACCCGGAAGGAATAAGGACTTGTGGACTGTTGGCTAGGAACACTTCCGGGTCGGGGATATAAAAGGACTGTGGGAGCTCCCAGACGGCGAGCTGAGCTGGGTGGAAGGGTGGCAACGCGTCTGGGAGCTGGAGGATTGATTTATTGTTTAGTATTTGTGATTTATGAGTATTGTGGAAGAGAGTGTGCTTTGTACATTGTGGAAGTTAAATAAAGTCAATCGGAGGACTTTTACCAGGTGTCTGGAGTCGTGCACAGGGGTTCAAGGGAGCGAGAGTGCCCCCTATCTACCACAATAGATAGATAGATAGATAGATAGATAGATAGATATGAAAGGCACTATATAATAGATAGATAGATAGATAGATAGATAGATAGATAGATAGATAGATTTGGAAAGGCACTATATAACAGATAGATAGATAGATAGATAGATAGATAGATAGATAGATAGATATGAAAGGCACTATATAATAGATAGATAGATAGATAGATAGATAGATAGATAGATAGATATGAAAGGCACTATATAATAGATTGATAGATAGATAGATAGATAGATAGATAGATAGATAGATAGATAGATAGATAGATAGATAGATAGATAGATAGATTTGGAAAGGCACTATATAACAGATAGATAGATAGATAGATAGATAGATAGATAGATAGATAGATATGAAAGGCACTATATAATAGATAGATAGATAGATAGATAGATAGATAGATAGATAGATAGATAGATAGATAGATAGATAGATAGATAGATAGATAGATATGAAAGGCACTATATAATAGATAGATAGATAGATAGAGTACCATAATGGCAGAAAGAAAAAGAAGAGCAATGACATCTGCTGAGCATCAAGCATATCACAGAAGACTGAGTGAAGAAGAAGGACAAAGAATAATAAGACAAGATGCTGAAAGCACATAGACAAGCAAAAAGTACTTCTGAACATAAAGTAATTGAGCCGAAGACAAACACAATAACTCACTGATGTGCAGGACAAAGACCAGGGTGCATAATGCAAGAATGACAAGAAGAGGGAAACGCACGGTGACAGTCGAGAAGGCCATCAAATGTCCAAACTTCTGACCATATGAATTCACTTCTTTTACATCCTTGTATCGTTACAGTCGACCCTTGATATATGACCGGTCTGACATGCGAACAACTTGATTTACGACCAACATCTTGCCGTGCCGACCCGAATGCGGTCACGTGTATCCGCTTGTGTGATTGTAAACAAACAGCCGAGAGCATTCGTAGCGTCAGTCGGAGCCCAGATACATGTGCTTGTGAACGTAATTTCGGTCAGTGCAGTGATTTATCTATATATATAATTCACTAAGACCATGGCAAGCAAGACGCATAATTGCTAAGGAAGGAAGAGAAGGTAACGAAGGTAAAGAAAGCGATTGTTAAGGGATGTTAGCTAGCGGGCTGGCGCGGCACATGATGATGTCATCAGGCTGAGTCAGCACCGGCTTGCTTTGGAGTGTATTATTATTACAGCAGTTCACAACACGGCCAGCTTTGAACTGAGTGCTCGACTACTCTCATTATTAACTTGAGAAACAGCGATCACAATCGAAACGAAGAAGGAAATTGTGCAGAAATATTTGAGTGGTGTTCGTGTGACCGACCTCGCTAATATGTACAGCATGTCGAAATCCACCATCTTGACAATTTTACAAAGAAAAGATTTGCATAAGGAGGCTCCTTCTCAACAATAACCACCTTCCATTTCATTCTCCTCCTCCTCCCTTCCTGCAGCCCAAAGATGTCAAATTAAATGGCGAGTACAGTATGACATTGTTGTTTCTGGTAGGCTACGCACTTTTTATAACTTTTTGGTTAGTACATTAGAAAAATGATTGGTGTTTTGGTAAATTATGCACATTATACAACCCTTTTGGATTATGAAAAGTGTTGCTGTGGGAGGTTCAGAATGCATTATGGGTATTTCCATTATTTCTTATGGGTTTAATAGTCTTGACTTACAACCACTTTGAGTTACAACCAGTCCTCGTGAACGAATTGAGTTCGTAAGTCAAGGTCCACTTTATTTCTTTGAAGACCACTACTTAGTGCTGTTACATCAGAGATGGCATTAATGTTTAAATGTTGAAAACAGAACTGAAACGTTCCACTGGCTCTTTATGAGCCATGCGACTTAATAAAGTACAGTCTGACTTGTACAGGAACTGCAAATAGAAACTACACTGCTCAAAAACATGAAGAGAACACTTAAGTCAGACGTCGGATCTCGGTGTATGAAACATTCAAGTGAAAAATCATTACAGAGTAATGAGGTGTAATTTGTTCAGGACAAAATGACGTAACAATGGTCAATGGAAAATCCAAGGAAAATCACTGACCAACTGAGGACTGAGTCACTAAAAATCAAAGTGAAAGATTGAAATCAAAGGCTGATCCAACTTGTTAGACTTTCATGACAGCAGCCCGTAACGTGACTCAGTCGTGTGTGGGGTCCCGACAATGTCTGGGCATGCTCCTGATGAGATGGGGATGATGTACAAGGGGAACTCCTCCCAGACCTGATCAGGACATCAGTGAGCTCCTGGACAGTCTGTGGTGCTACTTGGTGGTGTCGGATGCACTGATACATAACATCCCAGAGGTTCTCATTTGGGTTCAGGTCTGAGGAACGTGCGAGTCAGTCAATGGCATCAATGCCTTCATCATCCAGGAACTGCCTACACACTCTGGCCACATGAGGCTGGGGACTGTCCTGCAGCAGGAGGAACCCAAGGTCCATGGCACCAGCCTAAGATCTGACAATGGCGCTGAGGATTTCATCAGCATTAATGGTTCCCTAGCCTAGCATGTGGAGGTCTGTGTGACCCTTTAAGGATATGCCCTCCAACACCATCACTGACCCACCACCAAACTGGTCATGCTGGATGATGTTGCAGGCTGCGTGACCATGGCGTCTCCAGACTCGTTCACGTCTGTCACATGTGCTCAGTGTGGACCTGCTCTCACCGGTGAAGAGAATGGGGTGCCAGTGCCGGAGCTGCCAATTGTGGTGTTCTCTGGTGAATACCAATCAACCTGCACGGTGATGGGCTGGGAGCACAGGTGCCACTACAGGATGTCGGGCCCTCATGCCACCTTCTTGTACTCTGTTTGTGACAGTTTTGTCAGAAATGTGCCCAGCAATAGCCAGCTGGAGATCATTTTATAGGCTCTGGCAGTGCCCCCTCCTGTTTCTCCTCACACAAAGGAGCAGATACCAGTCCTGCTGCTGGCCTGATGCCTTTCTATGTCCCGGTCCAGCTCTCCTCGTGTAATAACCCATCTCCTGATATCTCCTGCCAGCTCTTGAGACTGTGCTGGCAGACACAGCAGACCTTCTTGTGACGACACCTCAAGTTTTATAACACACTGGTGAGGCCTCGTCTGGAGTATTGGGTGCAGTTTTGGTCTCCAGGCTACAAAAAGATATAGCAGCGCTAGAGAAGGACCAGAGAAGAGCGACTAGGCTGATTCAGGGCTACAGGGGATGAGTTATGAGGAAAGATTAAAAGAGCTGAGCCTTTAAAGGAGATTAAGAGGAGACCTGAGTGAAGTGTTTAAAATTATGAAGGGTATTAGTCCAGTGGATCGAGACTGGGACTTTAAAATGAGTTCATGCTTTTTTGAAAGAAATAAGTGGACAGGACTGGCGAGCTTTGTTGGGCTGAATGGCCTGTTCTCGTCTAGAGTGTTCTGATGTTCTAATGACACTTATGGATGTGCCATCCTGGAGGAGCTGAACTACCTGTGCCACTTGAATAGGCTGCAGGTACCGCCTCATGTTACCAGTAGTGACAAGGACAGGAGCGAAACGCAGAAATAGAGAAGAACCAGTCAGGAAGGAGAAGAAGAGAGCAACTGTCTGTGGCCATCATTCCCTTTTTGGGGGTGTCACCTATGGTCAATTTCATTTGCACCAAAGCAGTGGCCACCATTTCCTTCTTGGGGTTGTCACCTCTCCAGGTCACCTCTTGTCACTTTCATTTGCACCAAAGGAGTGTCCATCATTCCCTTTTTGGGGGTGTCACCTCTCCAGGTCACCTCTTGTCCCTTTCATTTGCACCAAAGCAGTGGCCACCATTTCCTTCTTGGGGTTGTCACCTCTCCAGGTCACCTCTTGTCACTTTCATTTGCACCAAAGGAGTGTCCATCATTTCCTTCTTGGGAGTGTCACCTCTCCAAGTCACCTCTTGTCACTTTCATTTGCACCAAAGCAGGTGAAGTTGATTCCCCATCACTTGTGTTCCCAACTGGACAGATTGATATCCCTGAAGCTTCGCTGACTCGGTGTCACACTGCGATGTTTAAGTGTTCCCTTCATTTTTAAGTTTCTTTAGAAAACATAAGATGTCTCCACAGCTCCTTTTCTTTAACTTGGTATTTATTTGCATGTTATTTTTGGAGCCCAGGTCCAAATGTTTCACTAGTTATTATTATTTTTACTTGACTATTCCTACTGTGAGCACACAGAAGACCGGGAGGCCACAGAAAGAGTTGGGGAACCAAAGGTACCCCATTTAATGCAGGATGGATAACAGGTCAAAGAAAAGAGCACAAAAAAAAACAAACAAATAAATAAATAAGAAAGTAAATAAATAAATAAACAACGATGAGCTCCTGGGTGGTCCGTCTCAGTTGCATGGAGTTGGTCTCCTTCCATTAAATAAAAGAACTGATTTAGGAAGAGGGGGTCTTAATGGCGCAGAACTGGAAGTACCATCACTCGCCTTGCCACCGCAGACACAAAGAGATGATGCTGCGTTAGCAAATGCGCCCCCTCTCGGCCCGGAGGGGTATTGCTCACCTACGACTTGCATGTGTTTGACACTACTGCCTCAGCAATACTCCATCACTCCTTCCTTGCCGGTGCCTCAACATCCAGTCACGTTTGACTTCACACACACACGCCGAGCGCGTTGCGCCTTTGACGGCCGCCTTGTTCAATTCGTGCGAGAGACCAGACACCTGCTAATTCTCAAGATGTAGGGAGTCCTCACTTGGAGCCCGCCGAGCAGCTCCTGTTTATCCCTTTAACGTTCTCTGCCAGCGCGCCACTCACATGTATTTTTAATAAGCTGCCAGGCTGATTTGCTTTTAAGGCAGCGTTGCCTTTTAGTCTCTCGAAAAAGAAGCACTGACCTTCATGACTGCATTTATTTTTTCTCTTCAGCGATTTATTTATTTACTTTAAAAAAAAAAAAACAAACGTAAACAATCCAGACTGTGCTGTCGCTTTGTGTCTGGGTGGGCCGCAGCTCTGCTTTGCCCATCATCCGCACAGGAGAGCCCACTCATTGTAATACACAGCAGCAGCAGTAGCAGCTGAAGCATCATGAGGTGGGATGTTGAGGTGGTGGTCATCCTGGCTTCATCCTGGCCAGTTGTAGGTCATAGTCAGGGAATGGGTTATGATCTAATAAAGGCCTCCATTAAATAATCCAGGAAATTTCAACATGACCTTGTGACATCAGCCTCGGGCCTCGTGGGTCACCTTGTAACGGTTGTCATGGAGACATGGGGGTGTCACTGGCACTTTGCACCTCTTCCTAGACCTGTTAACGATGGAATGGCTGAATGTACATGGCTGGCCAACGGTTCATGGGGAAGGGATCACCTGACTGGGAGGGCCAAACAGACTGCTAAGGGGAGGAGCCGACTGTATGCAAATCAGTGGCGGGGAAAAAGGCGAAGGAGGAGAGGAAGCAGACGCCACCAAAATGACAAGAGGGAAAGCTACTCAACTCATGATTTCCAGCAGGTGGAGGTAGTTCCCTGGTTGGAATAAGTTCTTTTGCAATTGTGGAGTCTTAAGTAACCTGAACCTGAATAGATATGTTATAAAGAGGCGATACCCCTCCCTTAGTGATACGGCAGTAAGAAATCACATAAGAGAAAATAACTTCACTTTCCTTAACGAGGAAGCCATGACAAGACCTCGTGTAGAGTCTGCCATTTTCGTCTCTGCATTGAAAGGATCTTCCGGATCGGATGACGTTATCTCCCATCCGTCCGTCGGCTTCAAAAGGTGTGCTGGGCAATGTGCCAAGGCTTTAGGCCCTTTCTCCATGTGCAGGCCCCCACTTAGGTAAATCATGTCATTCCACACAAAGCAATACAGTTTCATGCTGACTTTGACACACAGAAATACTGCACGTTGCCCATTTGCAGTTGTTCTTAACTTGTCTTGTCTTAAGATGCCTGCCTAGCAATTCTAAATGATGAGCCCCTGTGTGCTAAATCTGGCTTTGTGTTAGCTGTACATGTGAGAAGAAAAGAAAAGCAGATTTAAAATATTTGCACAGAGCACAGTGACATATGAAACTTATATTCTGATTACAAGTCACTGGAAGAAAAGTCAGGTGAACCCGGGTTCATTCCAATAAGAATTGTTGTTCCTTTCTTATGAATGAGATGAAGTCACGATGGGCCAGCACAAGGGACCGTGTAGCATTACGTGTCCCAGAACAGGAGGTACGGCTCGGCACATCCTTCACCATAACAGACTGTAGAGCAGGATTGTTGTATATGATTGTTCAATAATGCTTTGTTGATTATTTTATGTTCAGGTATTGATTACTATGGCCTGAGTCTTTTGAGACGTATGACATCTTGAGGGAGGGGTGTGTTTTACTAAAATGCTGTATGAAAAGTTGGTTGAACAGGGTTAGGAAATAAACAGCATTTGAAATGTTAAACTTTCACATCCCAACCCACCGCTGTTACTTCAAGTGGGCTCTGTCCTGGGACGCCTCCTTTTCATTATTTACCTCCTTCCCCCTGGCAATATCTTTTGTAAATATCACATTAGCTTCCATTGTTATGGCGATGGCACCCAGCTCTAACTCACTAGCAAACCTACTTTTTCCTTTCCACCTTGCTCGCTTATTGATTGCATAGCAAAAAATTAAATCCTGGGGCCTCATGTATAAACAGTGTGTATGCACAGAAATGTTGCGTAAGAACTTTTCCACGTTCAAATCGCGATGTATAAAACCTACACTTGGCGTAAAGCCACGCACTTTTCCACGGTACTTCATGTCTTGTCGTACGCAAGTTCTCCGCTCGGTTTTGCAAACTGGTGGCACCTAGCGTCAAAGCAATGGTACTGTTCCTGTGTGATTACTCATTATTTTCATGACGCGGCTTTATAAATACACAGAAACTAACCGCATATTGATTATTAGTGTAATGCATCTGATTGTAATTAACTCGTAACAATATAATGGTTCAGGGAACAGCCATAGTATTCCAAATACCATAACTGCTTTAGCGTTGTTACTTCTCACTTCTCCTTCTTCTTCTTCTTTCAGCTCCTCCCGTTAGGAGTTGCCACAGCGGATCATCTTTTTCCATATTTCTCTCACTGCACCACTCGGAGTATTTATATCACTGTATCTGAGTGTGAATCACAGCAGCAGCTGATCGGAAAGAGAATTATCGGTATACAGCTTTAAGGACACGCTGTCTCAGCCACTGCAAAATGTTTTAAAGCCTTTCCTGTACGGACCTCGCGGTTCAGAAACAGTTTAATCCCAAGAACTTTAAATGCACTCAATCAATTGCTCCTTGTAGAACTGTTTGTACTTATAAGTACAATCACCCCACTGTAAACTTGCACTACAGTTATAATATCTCACAACCTGAGCCACTTTATAAAGCGTATTTACATATGATGACGATATCATTTTTAAGGTGAAATGCAGCAAAATATGTTTGTTAAATTATACACATAAAACTTTAACTTCATTTAAATAATCTATATTCTTCACTGGGAGTGTCGTGAAGGATAGAATAATTAAACATGTACTACGAAGATATTTCAATGTTCTTTAAACGTTTTGAAGAATCGGCGCTAAGCTTACAGATGGCTTAACGTCTATTACAGAGCTGATTGTGTGGCGATCGGTTACTTGGGGAAAGAAAAGCACTGACTGCAGTGACAGCTACGCCAATATATATTGAATATAAAACAGAAAGAGAAAATAACAACACAGCTAAAAACGCAGCGACAAATTTCGACAATAAATTATTTCATCAAAGTGAAACACATGTTTAATAACGTGCTTTAACTCCTATCATCATGAAAATGACATCACGTATACATCTCAGTATTTTAGTTATTCAGAGAGCTGTAATATCACAAATGTAATGGACTCTGTGTCCAGTTGGAGGAAGAGAGACAGTTTAAGAAGCAAGTAGTGATTCACACACATAGGCACATACGAGTAGAAGATCAAATACAAAACAAAGCATTTAACGTGCTACTTTAATTACGATGTGATTTGAGAAACTGGTTAATTAAACGATTTTAAGATGAAGTTTATAATGTTCTACTAAATGACAAAATAAACTACATGATTAAAGTGGAAATGTCGAGATTGAAGTTGACATTTCGTGCTTTTTCCCCACCGTGTGCCTTTTTTCTCTGTACCCTAATAAGCTTTCATATGACACTCAGACAGTGGGCTTACAACTCTTCTTTTCACGGCAACTTTGATATGTGACTTCTTTTTTATTTCCGGCACTGTGCAATTTTGTGAATGTGAGCTTTCAAGTTTCTCCAACACGCTATGTCACTCGATCAACTTCATTTTGTTGATTATACCACGGTTTATTTGAACAAATAGTATGTTTTTCCTTTGCCTCCACTTGGCATTCGCTGAAATTCTTATATTTTCCCCGTGCTTTTCACATTGTCTTTTCACAGAAGGCTGTGCTTAAGGGCGATTTATATTGATTTGCATATTCAAATAGGCGTAATTCTGGGAGGATTTGGGCGTTACATAATGCGCGTGCACGAGCGTTAGTTTTCACGCTGATCGGGATTTATGTAACGGAAGAACGTGGAAGTTGGAGTACGCACAGATTCCTGCATCTGGATTTTTCTGTGCGTAAGCACATTTCGGCTTTTGTGCTTACGCCATGTTATAGTGCGAGATCTACGCACGGCGTTATACATGAGGCCCCAGGTCTTCTTCAAATTTTCTTAACTTAAATAGTGACAAACCTGAGGTTCTCGTCATTTGTACAAAATCAACATTATCCAAAACTGATCATTTTTCATTTGTTGTTAATTCCCCTTGTATTATTGTATTTCCCTCTACTTACCCTTTACCTGTTTTTCTTCAAGGGTAAGTGTACTCGTCAAGTTCGTTATCGGGTTGATCTACTGTTGCACTTTAAGATTAACACACACATACATAGCGATATGCATACACACAGACCCTAACCATAACAGTACCCCATGAATGACAAACACACAGCTGGTTGACCTCTAGCACTTTAAACCACACAAGTGCTTTAGGAATAACATGGCCTGTCACTCTCTCAGCACTTCAAGAGACTTACTCATTATCGGCACGAACAGTTACTTTTGGTCTCCAAGAATACATTTAAACATACAAAGGCTCAGCATCCTTGACTATAGGCCATTTATCAGTTAAGAATGCCTTTCTTCATGCCCTGTTCCCAACTATTGGGTAGCGCTCTCACCCTCAGCCTTAATAAACCTCGCAGCACAAGCGTATGGCAAACATCCAGCTGCACCAGGTGCTCAAAGAAACCTACCTTATTACTTCAATCACTCTAGACATTAAGACAAATCATAGAAAGTTAAAAGCAGCATGGTATTTATTACAGGGATAATAATAATACCGCTGGAACAAAGAATAATAGAAAATAGGACTGATAGAAAAGTCTGGATATATATATATAGTGTTTAGAAAAAGCTTTTGAAAAAGTTACAGATGACAACAATGAATGTCGCAGGCGGCTTGTGATCACAGCTGTTCATGATGCTTTTCTGACAATCAGATGCAAACTTATGTCCACCTCTGACGTATTCGTCCCTTCTTCTTCCTCCATCCTTCCTTACTCACTTAATTCCTTACTCACTATATCGCTCTTCAGATGAGGCATAGTTATTCTAAAATTGTACCAAGGGGTTTTGCAAGATGTGATTGTTAGATATTCTGATTGGCTGGCTGTCAATATGATGAATTAATTCACTCTCCGTTTTCCCAAACAATAAAACTATTTTTAATGTTCTCTGAGGTGTCACTATGTCTTCCTTTCCCAGGCTGTAAAATAATTAGATGTCCACCCTTTCTCAGGTTATAAAGTTATTGAGCCACCAGCATGTCTTCCTTTCTTTGTAGGAACAGCTGTTTTAAAAGTGAGATAAAACTGGGAAGAAGACATGCTTTGATTTGCCCTGAATGTAGTTCATCTGTTGTCTTGTCTTAATCAAAATATAATGGAAATATAAACAGATTTTGTACCTCACAACACCTCTGTCTCCCCTTCCCCACAGGTGTCATCCTTGACAGTACTCTTATATATTATTATTATTATATAGTATATTTTCAGTTCCACATCAGTAACATCTCCCAGTCTGCTTATTTGCACCTGCGTAACATGAATCATATTCGCCCCACATCACTGCTATCCTCGTTCATAGCCTCATCACCTCTCGTCTGGATTATTGAAATTCCCTTTTCTTTGGTCTTTCTCGCAAATGTATTTATAAGCTTCAACTGATCCAGAATTCAGCTGCCCATCCGCATCATTACTAGAACCTCCTCTATTCACCATATCACTCCCGTCTTGTAGCAGCTTCACTGTCTTCCATTTAAGTTCTGCATTTAATTCAAAATTCTTCTGTTAACTTTTAAGGCTCTCCACAACCTCGCCCCTCCATATCTGTCTGACCTCTTCCATGTTGCCATTCCCTCCCGCACCCTTAGATCCTCTTCCTCCATCCTCTTGACTGTCCCCTTCATCCCTCTTACCACCAGCTCTGGGACTCACGACCATCCAAGCTTAGAAACATTGAATCATTCTCTCTTTTCAAATCTAAACTTAAAACTCATTTGTTTAAGACTGCTTTTTCTATTTGATTACAATTGCTCTGTTTGATTTAGATTTTGTATTTTAGTTTTGTTTATAATGTGTGTTTTATCTATTGTTTAGTGTCCTTGAGTCTTTAGAAAGGCACCTACGAATAAATAAAATGTATTATTATTAATATTATTGTTATTCTGAGTGTGTCTCTACTTCAGCCTAAATAACACTACACAGGGGTCCCCAACTCCGGTCCTGGAGGGCCCCAGTGGCTGCAGAGTTTCATTCTAAGCCTTTTCTTAATTAGTGACCTGTTTTTGCTGCTAATTAACTCCTTTTCCATTCATGTTAATTTACTTGTTTTTGTAAGATTTTCTCTTCTGAATTTCTTCACCATTCCTCTAAATTGCTTCATTTCTTTCCTTAAATGGCACCCAAACAAAAATGAAATGTGAAATGAGTGAGCCAACAGAAGACCCACTAAGTCAGGGCATCAAACTCCAGCCAATATCACTCCAACCAGCTGCTTAATCAGGTGTAGTTTCTTGTCATTAATTAACTTGTTCTTTAATTTCATGGCTTGCTGCTGCTCTCATTGTGTAATAGCAGACATTTCCTCTTTTCTAAGAGCACTGGTCAAATGTTTTGGGGACCTGAGACCCTCATTTTTCTTTATTTTCAGATACTGTATGATGGACACAGTCTGCCGGTCATTTTGTATCTCATGATTATTTGGCTGCTAATTAAGGAAATAAGGAGATTCGTCAAAATCTCGAGGTCGAACTTTAGGATGATTACAATACTTTCCCTGGGAGAAAGTAAATCATACTCAAGGAGGTCTAAAACGTCGAGATTTGTCAAAATCTCGAAATTGAATTTTTGGATGATTACAATACTTTTCCAGTGAGAAAGTAAATTGGACTCAGGGAGGTGTAAAATGTCACGATTCATCAAAATCTCGAGGTCGAATTGTTGGATGATTACGACATTTTCCTTGCGAGAAAATAAATCCGACTTAGGAAGGTCTAAAATGTTGAGATTCATCAAAATCTCGTGGTCTAATTACACTTTCCCTATACTTCATATACGAGAAAATGAAAAAGTATCCAGTTACTGGATGTCTGGGATTGTGATGAAAGGATGATAAAACATATGCAGAATAACAGTTAACTGCAAGGATGTACACAAAATGTCTTAGATGTGGTATGTGGCATCACAAGCATATCAAAATAGGCCACCAGGCAAAGACACCTCAGTTGATAAAGGTCTGTGGTTAGAAACAGTCAACTTAACTGTGGTGAGGGGAAAATAAGTTCCACTCCTGTAAGCAAATGACATGGGGATTTTGAAAAGCATCATCTAGGTTGGTGACTAAGAATTCCTGCCGACTACGCCAATTTAACAGGAAAATGGGTAAAAGGAAAAGATTTTGATTAACTCAAACCTAACTTTCTAGGAAACTCAACCATGCTGAGGTTTTCATGGCCAACACTGTGACAGGTTATGATGAAAGTCTGGCACAACTTTTGCAGAATAACAGATGACTGCAATTAATTAACTTAACTGTAGTGGTGTGCACATATTATACCAAATGGGGTAGGACATGGCAGACGAAATGAGTTCCATCCCTGTCAGCGAAAGACAAGTGTACTTGAAAAACATCATCTACCCAGTTGAATCCCAATTCCTGCCTAACGAAAATGGGCACAACTCACATTTCAGTGGCCTGATGGGGTCCTAACAACAACTTACACTGGGGTTTTCATGCCCCACATCTCAAAGGCATATCAAAAATTGGTGTTGACGGAAGGCGGACACAACTGCTTTAGAATAAAAGGTGATGGGGCCATGGGGATTTGCACAGCTTGTAATAGATGGGGTTTGGCAGTTGTCAGCCCACATGAGTTCCACTCCTGTCAGCGAAAAACAAATAATATTTGAAAAATGTCATGTAGCCTGGTGCATCTCAGGTTCTGCCTACTTCGCGAATTGAAAGGGAGAATGGGGACAGCTGAAATACTTTAGTGTCGTTGAACACAATTTAGTAGGTGCAGCAACCTTGCTGGGGTGTTCATGCCCAGCATTATGACACTCATGTCAAGAACAGTCCGTCAGACAAAAAGAATCCAGTCCGTGGAAGTCTGTGGTTATGATGAAAGGTGGACGCAACTTGTGCAGAATAACAGATGATTGCAATCAGTTAACTTAGGTGCAGTGATGCGTACAAATTGTTGTTAAGCTGTGGAAAAGCAAGGCAGTGCAAACGAGTTCCACTCTTGTCAGCGAAAGACAAGGAGGGTTTAAAATTTTAATCGAGCTCGGTAAATCCCAGTTCCTGCCTACTATGCTAATTTAAAGGAAGAATGGGCAAAACTCAAATTTCAGTGACCTTGAAGACAATGTGGCAGTAAAAGCAACTGTGCTGAAGTTTATCAGAAACAGGCCACTATTATGCAAAAACAAACCTGTGGGTGAGTGGAGATCTGCTTGGTTTAGGGGGAAGCCGATCCTCTAACTGAGAAACTGGCCACAAAGATTACTTTAGCAAAGCCCTGACAGGGAGAAGTTTACTGTAAACCTTTGGCCATACCACAAAGGGCAGCAAAATAATCTTTATAAAAATAAAAGGTGCTTGTGACAGTGAGGGTCGAGTCCACACCACCGGTTACATCCCAGGACCCTCTGGAACCTTCCACTGCCGATAATGTACCCGAGTAATGAGCCAGCGGATGAGGACACAACACACAAAGCAAAGGGTTGGTGCAAAAAGTGCTCTGGTGCTGTTATTAAAGATAACCAAAAATCAAAATAGTGGGCAATAAGTGCAGTCCATTCAATAAATAAATAACCAATAAAAGTGAACTGTGCTGGTTAGAAACAGTCAAATCAATAGATCCATTAAAAGCGAGGTTAAAATTTCTCTTTAGAAACCAAACCCTGGTGCTTCACCTTAAAACGACCATCTCCTCAGCTTACCCCAAATGAGATCTTGCAGCCGAAGAGACGTCTAATCGGCCGTTCAGCCATCTAATCGGGTGGTGCCATGAACCGTAGTGATGCAAGCCTGCCAGGCCTCCAACTCCTGCTGCCAGGCTTGCATCACTACAGTTCATGGCACCACCCGCAGGACACCTCACTGAGCCTTCAGCCCCTGCTGCCTTTCTCCCAGCCTTATGAGGAGTCACCCCATCTAATGAGTGCCTCAGTCCCTCTGGGTCCCTAATCGCTCAGATGGCATGGCCTCCTTCAGCCACTGAGTGTCAGCTGCACCTTCTCCTGAGAGATTTTCTCCCGGTTGCCTGCCTTCTCTCTCTCACTGTCGTTCACATGCACCAGCTCTCTCCCGTCCTATATATAATACAAATTGTGATAGATAGATAGATAGATAGATAGATAGATAGATAGATAGATAGATAGATAGATAGATAGATAGATAGATAGATAGATAGATAGATATGAAAGGCACTATATGATAGATAGACAGATAGATAGATAGACAGATAGATAGATAGATAGATAGATAGATAGATAGATAGAAATGAAAGGCACTATATAATAGATAGATAGATATGATAGGCACTATATGATAGATAGATACTCTATTATATAGTGCCTTATATTTCTATCTATCTATCTCTCTATCTATCTATCATATAGTGCCTTTTGCTCTATCTGATCTATCTAATCTATCTATTTATCCTGAATGAGAACTTAGAACTTTATAGAATCTTAAGAGAGAGAAAGACAGATATAAATAATATACAGTATATACCTCCATGGGCACAGTGCTTCAATTGCATACCACAGATTTAAAGAAGCAACTGAGACAGACTGCAGCGTCACATGCAGGAGCGTCTTGCTCCAATTACTACACCAACCTTGCACAGCTGCATGAGCACGAACACCCAAGGAGATTGAGCCAGCCAATCATTTATTTATTTAAAACGGCTTCTGGATTGCTAAGCCACGGATCCTCTATTCCACAGTGCATTTTCAAAAAGGCTCTGCAACTCCAAAATGTTCAAAGAGCACAAAAATGCAAAATTGATGGGCAATCTGAGAGCAACCAAGTCCCAATATATATATAAAAAAAAACACAGGTTAGAAAGCAATATATGATAAAACATAAGATAACTCACCACACCAAGAACCTTTGACCTAGGGGTCTCCTCAGCCTTTATAGGGCTGAGAGGGGGTTCAACTTGGAGAAAGACATGTGGTCGTGCCTCTTTGGGAAGCACCCACAAACCATAAGAAATGTAACAGAACATGAAAACACACACAGAAACCTAACTACAAAATAATGAAAAATTGTACTCATCACATAATTAAGAAAGCATAGAAAACACTTGAAATGTAACAAAGAAGACATAAAAAAGGAAATAGGTAATACACAACATAAACTAGCAGAACCAAGATACCAACTAGTTTAAAAAGAGACACTGTCAGTGACTTTAAACACAATATATGGTAGAAAGAGCAACTGTGCAGCACTTTTCACATCCCATAGTATCACAGGCATATTATTAATATGCAAATCTGCAAACACCAAGCAGCTGATGCAGGTCTGGAGACAGAAATGGTGTTGAAAACGGCCAATGCAACTTATGAATAATAAAAGGCGGTTACAGTCGGTCAACTAGACTGAGGTGATGTGCCAAAGTTGTTGTAGATAGGGAGTGTAGCATTTCTGCCCTAATGAATTCTGCTCCTGACAGCGAAAGATCAGGAGTATTTGGAAAACATCATCTAGCTTGATAAATCCTGCCTACTACACTAACTTAAAGTAAGAATGGCAAAAACTGAACATTTGAGTGATTGGTTTTCATGTATAACATTTTCTCAAGAATGAGCTGCTCTGTAATTTTTTTTTAAATCCCTAATACTTATTTTTGATCCTTTTGCATGCATCTGATTAATTTATGTCTTGATTTTGTAATGGCACTGCTTTGGGATTTGTATTTGGATATTTTCTGCCATTTTGGTAACAAGTTAGTTTATGGTCATTATGCCATCATGTGACATAGAGGTGACATGATATATTGTATCAGCACATGCCAAGGATGTAAGCTGGCTATGCACAATTTCTCGACAGATTTGACTAATTTTGCTCAACAGTGTGAGCCCTCCATAACTCAAGGCATAAGGATATTTCATAAAGTTTTACCTAAAGGTATACAAAAAATCCATTTGGAGCATTTTATTGGAATCTGGCAAGACTAATTCCAGAATAAATCTGCTGGGCTCCTGCCAACTGCTGTGGTTTTAATCAATACAATGGGCTTCTCATTACTAACTAGCTCTCTGTCTGAATGACCACTCTATGGCAGAAGATTACAAAATGTTCTGGAATGTAGAAGGAGCACAACAACAACTTCAGCATAATGCCATAGCCTGCTGGGTCAGGAAAACCTTCGTTCACATGCTTAAGTGTGTTTCTCGAGTTCTCCTTCTTCAAACCACCCTAACTTCATTAAACTGTGCAAAAAAGAGAAACATCATCAATGGCCGCTGTGGATCCGGAAAACAAGCAGGAAAAGAGTGACCATTTTCTTGTGTTTTTTGGGCCATATTCCCTGTTCAAGACTGAATCTTTTTATCTGATTTGGCTATAAATTATGATCGTGTACGTTGCATGGGGGATTTTAATGTACACATTTGATTTGAAAACTGACACTTTTAGCAAATGTTTTACCTATTTGTTAAATTCAGTAGGATTTTGTCATATTGTCAATGCTCCAACTCATAATCATAACCACACATTAGATTTAATTATAACTCACAAAGCTGAAATTCTAAATTTAAATATTACTCTATTAAACAAACTTGTTTCTGATCACTACTTAAAATTGCATTTGATTTGGTTCGGCCCTTACCAATACGCTCATAGATTACAACAGCTGTGACATCTCAATTGTAACTCTAATTCAAAATTGACAGATATTTTGAATGTAGTGAGAAGTGAAGCACAATGACAGTTTTTATTGACATCGGGCCTGAAGTTGGGGCCTGAGTTGCCTCGAATGCTTGCATATTGTAATCTTTTTAGTTAGCCAATAAGAGGTGTCATTTTGCTTGACTTCTCACTACATTCATAATATCTGTAAATTTAACACGGTACAACACCATAGTACTATAGATATTTTGAGCAAGTCAAGTGTAATCGTGGAACACAATTTAGATCAGCTAACATCAAATTACAATGTGAACTTGAGAAATGCTCTGGACGCAGTGGCTCCCCTTAAAACAAGAGTGATCAAAACACATAGAAGCTCACCCTGGTTTAATGAGAGCACTTGAGCTCTTAAATTAGAGTGTCGAAAACTGGAGTGCAGATGAAGAACAATAAAGCTGCAGATCTTTCAAATTGCATGGACAGAGAGTGTTAAAAAAGCTCTCTTTAAAGCTTGCTCAGATTACTATTCTAAAGTAATAGATAACAATAATAATAATCCTTGTGTATTCTATAAAACAGAGGTTAATCTAGCAAATGGGAACTCAGGACTACAGTGCAAAATACCAACAGACAGCAGCAGTGCAGACTTTATGAACTCCTTTAATGAGAAAATTAAAAAGAAAACATCTCAGCATCAGAGTGCAAACCTCAATGCTAGCTTAGCAAACTCTGTCTCACCTTGCATACACCATTTTAGAAATTTGAATCCTGTAACAGAATAGGAAGTCTTAATTTTAATCTCTAAAATGAAACCTACCATTTGGACACTGGATCCAGTGCCAACAAAACTAGTAAAAAGCAGAATGGATGCCATGTCGTTCCCCATCCTTAGCCTCAAGCTCATTATCATTAGCACACCACTGAATGGTGTAGTACTTGACGCACTAAAAGTAAAACAAATTACTTAAAAGTCAGACCTAGACCCACAAATGCTGAATAATTAGAAACCCGTTTCAAATTAACCTTTCTCTCTAAAATACTTGAAAAAGTAGTCACCAATCAGCTTCAGTCTCTCCTTACACATTGCAATTGATTTGAGAAATTCCAGTCTGGCTTGTGCACCGGTCATAGTACAGAAACGACACTAACGAATGCTGTAAACGACATCCTGATATCCTCTGATGAAGGAAATTCCACTGTAGTTATGATGTTAGATTTAAGTGCAGCGTTTGACATCATTAACCATTTTATTTTAGTACACAGGCTGGAAAATGAGTTTGGGATGATGGGCACTGTATTTGCCTGGTTTAGTTCTTATCAAATTGATTTCCAGGACGTATAGAAATGTGCTGACAGTACTCCATCATTATACACAGAAGTTAAATATGGTGTCCCGCAGCGCTCAGCACTGGGACCTTTACTGTCTTCACTTTACATTCTTCCACTGGCAACTATCATTAGAAGCAAAGTTAAATTTTCACTTGTACACAGATGACACCCAGTTATACCTTTCTTTTAAACAAAATGATGTTTCTCCAATGTTGTCCTTAATTAGATGTGTTCATGAATTAAAGGACTGGATGGATAAGAACTACTAGCTTGAAAAAATACACATTTATTAAATCTGAACTTTCTACTGTAAAACGTACAAAATACTAAAAGTACAAAGTCAGTAGTGTAGAAAGTATAATGATACAAATAATAGTGAATAGCAATAAAAATAACGCTAATACTATATATAATGTCAAGATGTGTCATTTGTGTGGTATATCTAGAAGCACGGTGAAATACACAATCCATCGTCACAGTCGGGACAATAGTAGAGTGGCTCCTTGTGGGTTTTCTTTCCACACCAATCGGTTTTTGAACAGCACACTGCACATGTGCGATTGACACGAGTGTCACTTTCGGATTCTGCTACTCGTATCACTGTCAAGAGCGTGCAACACCTGGGCTGCTGACAAACTTTTCTTACAAGATGTCATTGTGAAGCTAAGAGAAAACGTGTCTGTACCGTTCCCTGGGTAATACTCGAGCCTGCCGCTTATGTAAGACACACCTATATCATTTCCTGAGCAACACCCAGCATTAATGATGTTGGCACTTTTACAGCCCGAGTAATCCTCAGGTCTAACGCTTATGCAAGACGCATCTACAGGTATACAATTGCCTAAATGACGTTCGGAAATAACACTTTTAGCACTGTTTTACAGCTCGATTCATGCTCGAATATAACGTTAAGGAGGTTAAACACAGATAAAACAGGGATGTTAATTGTTGGAGGGAAATGATGCTGATTGTAACAATATTTTGTCATTTTCTAACTCACTATTAGTTTTACTGAATCAGGCCGCAATCTAGGCGTTATCTTTAACGCAAGCATGTTGTTTAAAGCACACATTACAAAACTATCCAAAAAGTGTTTTTTCCATCTTAAAAAATGTGTGTAAAATGAAGGCTTTTTCTAGAAATGCAGAATACAGAGAAATCAATTCATGTATTTATTTCTAGTAGGATTGACTACTGCAATGCGATGTTCACTGGCTGTAAAATGTGTTCTTTATACATCTTTCAGTTAATCCAAAATGCTGCGGTAAGAATTATTACAAGAACAAGAAAATACAAACACATAACTCCAGTTCTTTAATCCTTATACTGGCTCCCGGATTTTAAAATCCTCCTTTTAACATATAAAGCCTTAAATGGCAGAGTCCCTGCTTACTTATCTGAACTTACCATTGATCTCAAGATGCTGGTCTGCTTAAGATTGCAAGGATTAATAAAATAACAGTGTGAGGTTGAGCTTTCAGTTACAGGACCCCTAAACTGTGGAGTGGTCTGCCTGCTACTATAAGAGATGACCCTTCAGTCTCAGCTTTCAAATCGCAACTGAAGATTCAGCTTAGCATACCTTGACTAGAGCTGCTGATTAACTGTACATACTGCATTCTCTGTGGATAGCCATTAGTATTAAAACATAAGTAACAAGATATTTATAAACTGTTACTGACACTCCCTTATTTGGTTTCTCTTCTCGGTATCCTTATGTGTCAATTGGTGCCATTGCTCTACTGTCAACTCGCTTTCTTGCCTATGGAGAAGTCATCTCAGATAAAGGGGCACTGGAATCGTCGGGTAGAGGGGTCCTTTCATCAGATTGGCCGGCTCAGCACTGACTCAGCTGTTGAATGACCAGCAGAGGGGAGGCGGCCTGTTGGCCGAGGTCTCCAGGATTCCTCATATGTGACAGTTCTGAATTTAGTGAGTGATATCATCTATTCCTGGATTTTATTTTGAAGTTTGAACTGCTGTATTGTATTCCTGAGGTGGCCATGATAGATTGGCCCTCTAGCTCTGTGAAGAAGATTACTTGTGTTCTGTTTTATGTGTTGTATTTACACCATTTTTAACACCCATGGCATATCCAGCCTACCTGGAGTGCGGTTTCTCTCTCTCTTTCTTTCTGAATTGTCTTTCCCAAGATTTCTTCTATTTTTTTTTTTATTTTGTCCCTACAAGGGTATATATTTTTCTTAGGGAGTCAAGGCTAGAGGAACTGTCAAAAAAACAGGGCCTGTTAAAGCCCATTACAGCCCTCCTTGTCTGATTTTGGGCTATGCAAGAAATAAATTGTTGTTGTTGAAAATGTTTAGTCCTTCGTGTACTGCAAAGTAAATCACATTCATCCCCTTTTTATTGTACATCCTGTACCTGTGCCACCGATGATTCACATAACTAATGCTGGCCGCTGTGTCACCCAATTACAGGGTTTTAAAATATCTGGAACAAACAGCCGGATGAAAACTACACTGACATTTTTTGAACAGGATTCTGTTGTTGGATTGCATGCAGCACTTGGCTGTGTGACTGAGCATATAAAGGGGCGGCATACCGCTATGTGTCCTTCGTGCCTTACACCAAGTGCTACTGCGATAATAATGACTTCACTGAAATAAGTATGATATACAGAGATAGAAAGATAGACAGATTGATCGATAGACAGGAAAGGCACTATATAGATTAGGCGTAGGCAGGCAGATGTGAAGGATGTCAGTCACCTAAAAGTCAGATCTGCCCTTTCCTCTCCAGCTCCTCTCCAGTTCCAAGCTCAGTCCAGCCTATCATCGACGTGGCCCTTCATGTGCTTGTAGGAGTGGACCACCGCTACATCCACTCCCTGACTAGTGATCAGACATAAAGGCTCTTTGGTGAGGTGAAAGTCAATCACCAGGGGCCTCATGCATAAAGGCGTGTGTAGAATTCACACTAAAACATGGCGTACGGACAAAAGTGGAAATGTGCGTACGACAAACTAATCCAGATGCACAAATCTGTGCGTTCGCCAACTTCCACTTTCTTCCGCTCCATAAATCCCGGTCAGCATGAAAGTAACACACGTGCATGCACCTGCCGTCACTCCCCAACTCCTCCCAGAATTACGCCTCTTTGAATATGCAAATCAATACAAATAGCCCTTAAGCTCAGCATTCTGTGAAAAGACAATGGCAAAAGCACGGGGGGAAATAGAAGAATTTCAGTAAATACCAAGTGGTGGAGAGGAAAAACGTACTATTTGTTGGTTTAAACAGTGATATAAACAACAAAAGGAAGCTGATCGAGTGACAGAGTGTCGGAGAAACTCGAAAGCGCAAGTTCACAAAGTCGCACAGTGCCTGAAAATAAAAAAGAAGTTGTCAGATATCAAAGTCGCCATGAAAAGGCGAGTCGTAGCCCAACGTCTGAGTGTCATATGAAAGCTTATTAGGGTACAGAGAAAAAAAAATAGGCACACAGTGGGGAAAAAAGCTCAAAATGTCAACTTTAATGTTGAAATTTCCACTTTAATCACCTAGTTTATTTAGTCATTAAAGTAGAACATCATAAACTTCATCTTAAAATCATTTAGTTTACTAGTTTCTCAAATCCCATCGTAACTAAAGTAGCACGTTAAATGTTTTGTTTTGTATTTGATCTTCTATGTGCTCCATGTGTGTGAATCACTACGTGCTTCTTAAATGGGTTTTCTCTTCCTCCGACAGGACACAGAATCCATTACATTTGTGATATTACAGCCCTCTGAATAATTAAAATACTGAGATGTATACTTGATATCATTTTCATGATGATAGGAGTTAAAGCACGTTATTAAACATGGGGACACGGTGGCACAGTGATTCTGACGAACTGGCGCCCTGTCCAGAGATTGTTCCTGCCTCATGCAAGATACTTGCTGTGCCGTGCCTGACCTTTGATTAATAATTTATTGCAGCAGGACTGTCTCTTTCAAACGTACTAACCCCCAGTTCCTGTCCTTCCTTTTTTTTCTCCAAATACTCAATCGCCACACAATTAGCTCTGTAATAGATGTTAAGCCATCTGTATGCTTAGAACGCCGATTCTTCAAAACTTTTATTTATTCTATCCATCTATCCTTCCAGTGTCGCGCCAGCACCAGCAAGAATACAGCGCGAGGCAGGAACAATCCCTGAACGGGGCACCAGATCGTCGCTAGCGCTGCCCACCATGTCCTCACGTGTTTAATTATTAACAATATAGATTATTTAAATGATGTTGACATTTTATCTGTATAATAAACATATTTTGCAGCATTTCATCTTAAAAATGATATCGTCATCATATGTAAATATGCTCTTTATAAAGTGGCTCAGTTTGTGAATTATAATAACTGTATCGCAAGTTTACAGTGAGCTGATTGTACTTATAAGTACAAACAGTTCTACAAGGAGCACTTGATGGACTGATTGAGTGCGTTTATAATTCTTGGAATGAAACTGTTTCTGAACCGCAAGGTCCCTAAGGAAAGGCTCTGAAGCGTTTGTCGTATGAGAGCAGTTCAAATAGTGATAAGTTCCTGATACTGTATACCGATAATTCTCTTTCCGATCAGCTGCTGTAGAGCTGTGATTCCCCACTCGGATACAGTGATATAAATACTTGAGAGTAACAACACTAAAGCAGCTATGGTATTTGGAAGAGTGGTTGGCCATTCCGTGAACCATTATATTGTTACAGGTTAATTATAATCAGATGCCTTAAACTAATAAACAATATGCGGTTAATTTCAGTGTATTTGATAAAATCACGTCAGGGATGTGCATCTAAAAAAGAAAGGGAAAGCACACTGGAACAGTAGCACTGCTTTGACGCTGGGGGTCGCCAGTTTGCAAAACCAAGCGGAGAACTTGCGTACGGCAGGGATTGAGCTAGCGTGAAAATGTGTGTGGCTTTATACATCGTGATTTGAGCGTGGAAATGGGAGTACGTAACATTTTTGTGCATAAGCACCATTTATATGCGAAGCCCCAGTTCTTTACTTCTGCTGATGTTAAGTTACAGACAGTTCTCAAAGTTCTCCCCCCAGACTCCTTTCCTCTGTCTCATTCCCCTTATCAATACCCCTCATAAGTGCAGAATCATCTGAGACTTTCTGTAAGTGACCTGACCTGCTCTTGCGATTGTGTACATTCAGCACATCAACATAAACGTATGAATTTTTGAAATACACCGTCAGACTATTTCAGCCAGGAGAAGGAATAATGCGATCGCTCGAACGTTTGCCCCTGGAACGTTATCTTTATCTTTCTACTCGTGGATCGGGTCAATTCATATGCAAACTAACAGAGCACAATGGACATGTGCAGACTACGAAATCCATAGCAGTAACCTGGTTAAGGGTTTACATGGCCACATTTTCGGGTTATTCCTCTGTTAACTGGGTTTCTCTAATCAGAACATGGCATTTTAGACACCAGGTTGCTGTAAATCAGTGTCTGCCAAAGTCCAATTAGAGCCCTAGGTGGGGTGGACAAAAGTCACCCCTCATTGTCCATAGCAAGTAGTCAGTTTTATTAGACTTCGATGACCTGGAGGGAAGCGGTGGTCCCCTCGGTGCCCGGAGCATAAATGGTGGGCCATTGTGTATATAATGTGGACTTTAAGGAGCACACAAGCCCGTTGGTGTTCAGAGTGTATTTTCATAAAGGGCACCCAACCGGTAACAGCACCCACTCAGTATAATCCGAGTTTTGACAATGGGGTTGTCCCCTTCGGCATATGAAACACGCGCCACTTAATGTTCAAAAAATGGCACCTCTCAAGTGTTGGCGCACAAGGTGACCACCAACATTGCTTAATGGATTGACTGGCTCTACTGTGAATAACCGGGTTATTAAAGAACATGTAAACGCACTTAATGAACCTGCAACCTTGGAGTTTAAAGTTAACACCAAAACCACTTTTATGGAATCCAAAAACTTCCATTGATTTTTGGCATTTTTACAGTCTGGAATTTAGGGAGATGGTATGGAATGAGGAACCAACCCTGGATGGAGGTCCAGTCCATAACGAAGCACACTGAGGTGCCCACTCACACTCACTCACCCATAGACCAGAGAAGGCCAACATGTGGAACAAAAGAGCAAGAAAGGACCTACAATTGAACCCCGGTCCATAAAGCTGTGAGGCGGTACAGCTGGCTACTTCACCACTGAGGTGCCAACTTCGACATGAAATACAACACATTAGCCAGTGCCGGCCGAACCCTTCAGATTGATCCTGCTCGCTCACTCACTGGAGAAATTCATTATTTTGGGTTATGTGCATCGATCCTTAATTCCAAATGTCACAAATCTGCGCCATCCATCACCTTTCCACTCTCACACACGGGCCACGTGTGGGCCGAATCGGCGGCCGTCTTCTGGGAAAGATGCCATTCCTTACAGACATGTGACACAAAGGGCCATTGATTTTCTGGCTGCAATTTCATTTCGGTACAGAGATGAGGCCACGAGTCGGGACTTCAATTATGAGCTGCCGTCTGAGTCAGAAAGCTGGACTTTTATTTTATGGCTCAGCAAGAGGCTTACTGAGAATAAATTGGTTGACGGTGCCGGAGTTTATCAGGTTCATTGAATGTGTGGCACGGAGAATGTCAATGTAACTTTAAGAGCGGACTTTACTTTCCTACTGTTTATAGTAGTAGTAGTGGTGGTCAAGTTGGCAGTGCCCAATGCCAAGTTAAATGCAAATACTGTATATTAAAATACAGAACTTTATTATATGTGATAGATAGATAGACAGATAGGAAAGGTACTATATAATAGATAGATTGATAGATAGATACAGTGCATCCGGAAAGTATTCACAGCGCATCACTTTTTCCACATTTTGTTACGTTACAGCCTTATAGCAAAATGAATTAAATTCATTTTTTTCCCCAGAATTCTACACACAACACCCCATAATGACAACGTGAAAAACGTTTATTTGAGATTTTGGCAAATTTATTAAAAATAAAAAAACTGAGACAGCACATGTACATAAGTATTCACAGTCTTTGCCATGAAGCTCCAAATTGAGCTCAGGTGCATCCTGTTTCCCCTGATCATCCTTGAGATGTTTCTGCAGCTTCATTGGAGTTCACCTGTGGTAAATTCAGTTGATGTGACATGATTTGGAAAGGCACACACCTGTCTATAGAAGGTCCCACAGTTGACAGTTCATGTCAGAGCACAAACCAAGCATGAAGTCAAAGGAATTGTCTGTAGACCTCCGAGACAGGATTGTCTCGAGGCACAAATCTGGGGAAGGTTACAGAAAAATCTCTGCTTCTTTGAAGGTCCCAATGAGCACAGTGACCTCCATCATCCGTAAGTGGAAGAAGTTCAAAACCACCAGGACTCTTCCTAGAGCTGGTCGGCCATCTGAACTGAGCGATTGGGGGAGAAGGGCCTTAGTCAGGGCGGTGACCAAGAACCCGATGGTCACTCTGTCAGAGCTCCGGAGGTCCTCTGTGGAGAGAGGAGAAGCTTCCAGAAGGACAACCATCTCTGCAGCAATCCACCAATCAGGCCTGTATGGTAGAGTGGCCAGACGGAAGCCACTCCTTAGTAAAAGGCACGTGGCAGCCCACCTAGAGTTTGCCTAAAGGCACCTGAAGGACTCTCAGACCATGAGAAACAAAATTCTCTGGTCTGGTGAGACAAAGATTGAACTCTTTGGTGTGAATGCCAGGCATCACATTTGGAGGAAACCAGGCACCGCTCATCACCAGGCCAATACCATCCCTACAGTGAAGCATGGTGGTGGCAGCATCATGCTGTGGGGATGGAACTGAGAGACTAGTCAGGATAAAGGGAAAGATGACTGCAGCAATGTACAGAGACATCCTGGATGAAAACCTGCTCCAGAGCGCTCTTGACCTCAGACTGGGGTGACGGTTCATCTTTCAGCAGGACAACGACCCTAAGCACACAGCCAAGATATCAAAGGAGTGGCTTCAGGACAACTCTGTGAATGTCCTTGAGTGGCCCAGCCAGAGCCCAGACTTGAATCTGATTGAACATCTCTGGAGAGATCTTAAAATGGCTGTGCACCGACGCTTCTCATCCAACCTGATGGAGCTTGAGAGGTGCTGCAAAGAGGAATGGGCGAAACTGGCCAAGGATAGGTGTGCCAAGCTTGTGGCATCATATTCAAAAAGACTTGAGGCTGGAATTGCTGCCAAAGGTGCATCAACAAAGTATTGAGCAAAGGCTGTGAATACTTATGTACATGGGATTTCTCAGTTTTTTTTATTTTGAATAAATTTGCAAAAACCTCAAGTAAACTTTTTTCATGTTGTCATTATGGGGTGTTGTGTGTGGAATTCTGAGGAAAAAAATGAATTTAATCCATTTTGGTATAAGGCTGTAAGATAAGAAAATGTGGAAGAAGTGATACGCTGTGAATACTTTCCAGATGCACTATAATAGATTGATAAATGATAGATAGATAAGGCACTATATAACAGATAGATAGATAGATAGATAGATAGATAGATAGATAGATAGATCTACCTATCTGTTATATAGTGCCTTTCCTATCTATCTATCTAGCTATCTATCTGCAATGTGCACTTTAATCACGATGTCTGAATGGCTTGATTTATAGTTTTAAACTAAGGAGCAGAGGCGGTAATCAAGGAAAGATGCGTCTTTGTCCCCAAACATTATGGTGGGCACTGAGATGTATCTGTCTTAAGTAGGTGTGCACAGTATATATATATATATATATATATATATATATATATATATATTTTATACTAACTATACATTCTTCTTCTTCTCTAATATTAATTTGTTTTCCTATGCATGTAACAACTTCTTTGACATGTTGTACTTTAAGCTCCATCCTTTGTAAGTAAATGGACTACAGAAATTATTCTTTGCTCTTTTTGTGAAGAAGACCCTCAGGAGAGTCCTGGTAAAGTTTGCGAAGTACCCAAGGCCCAACTGTTTGGCACGTCAACACTTTTCGGCACAGACCCAAGGACTTTCAGGCTTCCATAAGCTTTCTGATGAAGCCTGGCGAGCGGAGCAGAGCTGTGAGCGTCCTGCGCGGCCCCTCCATTTGAAGCCCTCATTCACTCGTGTAATCGCTTCGCTCACTGCCAATGCTTTATTCATTACTTTTTCAAAATCCCCATGGAAATCATCCAGCATGTTTTAATAATTAACTAGAAGATTAAAAATTAGAAATAAATGTGAAATATTCGGTCTGCCACAAATCACAGGGGATGCATGTGGGGGGGGCTACGATGACTGCAGTTCGGCCACGGTTCTGCCACCTCTACCTCTGAAGAACTGAGGAAAGTGCAAGACATCACTCTGAAGATGCCGCTCCGAGTTTGATTTGTGCACCCCATAGAACCCAAACGTGAAAGCTGCAGTCGCTGAACTCTTACACTCAACACGGACAGGAGTGGCTTGAAATGCTCAATAAAACTCCTGGAGAACATCTGGTTAGAATGTAAGAAACAAAATTACAAAATGAAAATCAATAACATGCACAGACCTTTTGTTGGACAGTGGCTCTGAAGGGGGTACCATACTGGACAGGATTTCGGTCCTTCTAATCATCCATCTTCCTAACCCAATTACCCAGGGCAGGGTCCTGGGACAGTTGGCGCCTAATCAAAACAATCATAGGGTGTATGGCCTGCAGGGAGTGCTCCAGCTCTCCATATCCGACACAAGCAGACGCAGACACAAGTCCAGCATGACACACACAGGTTTTATTTTCCTGAGGGAAACTCTTCCCAACGGTTAACCCAAAACAGTACAGTACAATAAGCATAAATAAGCGCCATAACACTAGAATTCCTGAAGCCTATGAAAAAACTCATAATCCCAGCCTACCTTAAATCCCTTTGCACCTCTACCATCAGCGTCTTTTGTTTTGTAAATGTGTCGATCAGCGCAAGCAGCAAGCAGTCTGCTCAAATCTCCCAGCTCAAGCCAAGGCTCCTTATCTGCGTGTGGGGTGCCTGGAGTTGTATTGGGTAAACAATACAGTATTTGTTATTTCATGTGTGTTCCGTGTCTACAAAGATCTGGGTAAGCTGGGATGAATGGAAATGCTTAACACATACCTAAAGAAGAAACTTTTTCCATGTTATACTAATAATGACGTGAAGTGTATAATGTGTGAAGACTTTAGTCCAAATATGACATAAACACGTGCGCTTTTATTTAAGAATATATCCCAAGAACAAAAAAGCATTCGATTTTACATGTGGCTGTCAATGAGTTACAAACCCAAACTCAAATGTCAATCAACAGAACACTAATGAGTATTCCTGAATGGTGCAGAGGTAAGAACTGCTGCCTTATAACCCCCAGGTCCCAGGTTCGAGACCGGGCACTCCATGCTTTGAGTGGTGAGCTGCTATTATTATTATTATTATTTCTACAATATAATAAAAACATAAATTTGATTTAAGTCTGTAACACCGGTGTAAATTTTGGCAACGTGTAAAAGTTACCGCTTGTTATTTCATTATTCAGTTTTATTCTGTCAGTGAAGTTCACGTGGTACAACAAACTTGCCTCTCCCTCTCTGAGTTAATGGCATTTATCTCCATTCTTTTCACAAAAATGTGTTTGCAAGAAGAAGGCGACCATTTCCAACATCTAAAGTGATCGGCTCGTTTACACATCTGTCAACTTAGGCACTGTATTTATTTTGTTTCTATCACTTTACTTTTATGTGAGTAACACTCAGGGCCCCACCTATTAGAATCTTCCTGTACCAGTCTAAGGTAGCTCATCAATATTCATGACTTGGGCGGAGACTTCAACGTAAACACACAAGGTGGTGTAAATGAAAATCCGTAAAGCCAGTTTTAGAACAAACTGAAACATCAGCCGAATGCAGCGATAGTGATGACAATTTGGATTGGCTGTCAGACGTTGATATGGATAGTGACACTGATGAATCTCGAATATTTTTATGCATTATTGCACTCTAAGGTAGCTCATCAATATTTATGACCTGGGCGGAAACTTCAACGTAAACACACAAGGTGGTGGTGTAAACGAGAATCTGTAAAGCCAGTGGTAGAACAAACTGAAACCTGAAGCCTCAGTTGAATGCAGCGAAAGTGATGACAATTTGGATTGGCCATCAGAGGCTGACATGGATAGTGAAACCGAAGCAATCCAAACAAAACAGATGTACGAATGTATGAGGCATGGCGTGCTTCTGTCGAGACTGTCGGGAGAATGTCAGCATCTGTCTGCCAGACAGGAAATTGCTGCCATCACCCCTAAAATGCTTGTGGATACCTTTGCCAAAATGGTGCTCATTGTCGATCTGTGTTTGCACCAACACTGAATGTGATTGACTCGTTTACACATCGATCAAGGTATCCACTGTATTTATTTCATTTCTGTTGCTTCATTATTACATTAGTAACACATCATAACTCGGATTTCCGTCCATTAGAATCTCACTGTACAACTCTAAGGTAGCTCTTCAGTATTCATGGCCTGGGTGGAGACTTCAACGTAAACACACAAGGTGGTGTAAATGAAAATCTGTAAAGCCAGTTATAGAACAAACTAAAATTGAAGCCTCAGTTGAATGCAATGATAATGATGACAATATGGATCAGCTATCAGACGTTGACATGGATAGCGAAAATAATGAATCTTGAAAATTTCTACACATTATACAGGATCATTCTAATGGGTGAGGCCCCAAGTTATGACATATTACTGTCTTAAAAATGAAGCAATCCAAACAAAACAAATGTATGAATGGATGAGGCATGGCGTTCTTCTGTCGAGACTGTCGCCGGGAAACAGAACATCGGCGTCTGTCTGCCGGACAGGAAATTGCTGCTATCACCCCTACAATGCTTGCGGATACCTTCGTCGATTTGGAGCGCCGTCTCGATCTGTGTTTGCAAGATGACCATTTGCAGCAATGGATGTGATTGGCTCGTTTACACATCTATCAAGGTATGCATTGTATTTATTTTGTTTCTATTGCTTCATTATTACATGAGTAACACATCATATCTTGCGGCCCCACACATTAGAATCTTCCTGTAACACGCTAAGATAGCTCATCAATATTCATGACCTGGGCGGAGACTGTGGTGTAAATAAAAAGCTGTAAAGCCAGTTTTAGAACAAACTGAAACTGAAACATTAGCTGAATGCGATGGTAGTGACGACAATATTGACTGGCCATCAGAAGTTGACATGTATAGTGACACTGAGGCATATGGCACCGTATGACTGACCCGCCATGATATGCCTGGTGAATTCACTTGTCTCAAGGTTCACCGTGGTGCAAGTAGGTGTGTGGCGATATGGCAAAATGATTGCGATTGAGTGGAAGGACAAGTGGAAAGACAAGAAAGACGTTAGCCCCCTAACAACTGTCAATGTCCATCTCTAGGGGAACATGGATGTCACCAAGCCTTGCGCTGTAGTGTTCTGCAATAACACAATGGGCGCCATTGATCGTACCGATCAGGCTCTGACATTCTACCCTCTCATGTGCACACAACAGAAAAAAAAGGTTATAAGAAAAGTGTGCAAAGAAGCAAACTTCTATTATCCTTTGTAGTGTGCGGCCGGGGCTCTTGCCCGGCTGGGACGCCTCCACACTGGGAGGACGGGGGGAGCAAGCATGTCCCTGGGACAGTAGATGGCAACCCCCCTGGGCTTCATGGGAGTTGGAGTGTGGTGCAGCCCTGTTGGGATCCGCAGGCCACGCCAAGGGGTGCTGCAGTAGGAGCTGCTGAGACCTTGTGGGCAGTTCTTCCAACACACCCAGAAGTGCTGCCGGAAATGAGTAAACAAGCATCTGGAGCACTTCCGGGTGCGTTATTAAAGGAGCCAGCGTGAGGAGGAGGAGTGACCAAGCTTGACCAGAGTAGTGGACAGGAGAAAATATAAAGAGAAGGAAGAGACTTGTGGTATTGGGTTAGGGTTAGGGTTATATGTCCTGCTCCACTGACAGACTGAGGAGATCGTTCTTCCCCCACACTATGCGACTCTTCAATTCCACCCTTGGGGTAAACATTAATATTATACTAAATAGTCTGTCTGTTATATCTTCATTGTTATCACTATTTAATTTAATATTGTTCTTTATTAGGATGCTGCTGCTGGAGTATGTGAATTTCCCCTTTGGATTAATAAAGTATCTATCTATCTATCTATCTATCTATCTATCTATCTATCTATCTATGCTTGTGCATGAACTGTGTTATACTTATGGGGTACGGGGAAGGCGTTTCCCACAAGGGAAAAAGAAAAACTAAACCTGATGTGCCTTGAACTTGTGTCCCACGCTTGTCTGAGTTGGGTTCAGCTGGCGCTGCCAGCCTGGTGGGCCACACCTGCTTGAGACATTGGACTTTGCATTGGTGACACACTCTAAGCATATCCCACTATGGATGTGTACTAAAACTGCATCAGTACAGCAGTGAGGATTTGACCGAACTTTCCTACTGCATTCATGTGGATATTTTGGTATTCACATGTTTCGGTGACACATATAACACAGATTCTGGTTTGTAGGAGGAGTAAACAGAATGTTAAGGAGGTTAACAAGCAGGTGAATGTACAACAGGTTCAAATTGAAGTTACACATCTCTCAAAAACTTCACCTAAAGGAAAAATTCTATTAACACAAAATCACATTACTATAAGACTCAGATATTTTCATCCTTAGGCCCAGAACTTGAAGTTGGCTGTTATTACGATTAAGCAGCTGAATATTTGCCAGCAAATGGTTGCACATTGGTGCACACATCATCCTCTAACACCTGATGCTCCCGATTCAGTTAGCTCAGTCAAAACAGCACGGGTGACCCCCACATCCCTTCCCTGTTCCCCAGTCTTCAAAACAGTGTAGGACAATCATGAGGAGGACCAAGAAGCCCCCTCAGTACCAAAATAACATCAAGTCAAGTTTTGAAGGTCCCTAAAGTCCTCCTGTCCACTACACGACTTGGTGGCTGATTCCAGGTGTCTGTGGATCTTTGTGTGAAGAAAAACTTCCTAATGTTTGTGTGAAATTTACCCTTAACAAGTTTCCAACTACGTCCCCATGCTCTTGATGAACTCATTTTAAAGTCACTGTCTCGATCCACTGGACTAATTCACTTCATAATTTTAAACACTTCAGTCAGGTCTCCTCTTCATCTCTGTGAAGACTCAGCTCTTTACAGTTGTGCTTGAAAGTTTGTGAACCCTTTAGAATTTTCTATATTTCTGCATAAATATGACCTAAAACATCATCAGATTTTCACTCAAGTCCTAAAAGTAGATAAAGAGAAACCAGTTAAACAAATGAGACAAAAATATTATACTTGTTCATTTATTTATTGAGGAAAATGATTGAATATTACATATTTGTGAGTGGCAAAAGTATGTGAACCTCAAGGATTAGCAGTTAGTTTGAAGGTAAGAATTCAAGTCCGGTGTTTTCAATCAATGGGATGCCAATCGGGTGTGAGTGGGCACCCTGTGTCATTTAAAGAACAGGATCCATCAAAGTCTGCTCTTCACAACACATGTTTGTGGAAGTGTATCACGGCACGAACAAAGGAGATTTCTGAGGACCTCACAAAAATAGTTGTTGATGCTCATCAGGCTGGAAAAGGTTACAAAACCAACTCTAAAGAGTTTGGACTCCACCAAACCACAGTCAGACAGATTGTGTACAAATGGAGGAAATTCAAGACCAGGAGTGGTCGACCAACAAAGATCACTCCAAGAGCAAGGCGTGTAATAGTCGGCGAGGTCACAAAGGACCCCAGGGTAACTTCTAAGCAATTGAAAGCCTCTCTCACATTGGCTAATGTTCATGTTCATGAGTTCACCATCAGGAGAACACTCAACAACAATGGTGTGCATGGCAGGGTTGCAAGGAGAAAGCCACTGCTCTCCAAAAAAACATTGGTGCTCGTCTGCAGTTTGCTAAAGATCACGTGGACAAACCAGAAGGCTATTGGAAGAATGTTTTGTGGACGGATGAGACCAAAATAGAACTTTTTGATTTAAATGAAAAGCGTTATGTTTGGAGAAAGGACAACACTGCATTCCAGTATAAGAACCTTATCCCATTTGTGAAACATGGTGGTGGTAGTATCATGGTTTGGGCCTGTTTTGCTGCATCTGGGCCAGGACGGCTTGCCTTCATTGATGGAACAATGAATTCTGAATGATATCAGAGAATTCTAAAGGAAAATGTCAGGACATCTGTCCATGAACTGAATCTCAAGAGAAGGAGGGTCATGCAGCAAGACAACGACCCTAAGCACACAAGTCGTTCTACCAAAGAATGGTTAAAGAAGAATAAAGTGAATGTTTTGGAATGGCCAAGTCAAAGTCCTGACCTTAATCCAATCGAAATGTCGTGGAAGGACCTGAAGCGAGCAGTTCATGTGAGGTAACCCACCAACATCCCATAGTTGAAGCTGTTCTGTATGGAGGAATGGGCTCAAATTCCTCCAAGCCGGTGTGCAGGAATGGGCAAAAGTTACCGGAAACGTTTAGTTGCAGTTATTGGGGGGTCACACCAGCTACTGAAAGCAAAGGTTCACATACTTTTGCCACTCACAAATATGTAATATTCAATCATTTTCCTCAATAAATAAATGAAGTACCGTAGATCCCGGAATGCAGGCCGACCCGGTATATTAGCCGAACCCCTTCTCTACCTACTAAATTACATGTATTTGCCGATGACCGGTATTTAAGCCGACCCCCTTCTCCAAGCAAAATTTTCTAAATTTCCTTAAAAGTGCCTCTTCGGGTATATTTATAATGTTTATCGGCGAGAATTTGAGACTGCCGCCATTTTTGATATATAATATAATGTGCATAATTTACCAAAACACCAAGAATTTTTCTAATGTACTAACTAAAAAGTTATAAAAAGTGCCTAGCCTACTTCGATTAAGATAGGAGCATGGCGGCGCGCATGGTCGCAGCGGCTCAGGGCTCTCCTTTTCAGTGCACTTTTTTGTTGTTTTTGTACTTTTTTTTTGTCCTTGTTTGTGCATGGTCGGTTCGGCGAAAATCCGCTACACCATTCAGAACCTTATAGACATCGGTGTCCAGAGCCAGACATCTGTTTCGAGTGTTTTTCATCACACGCACAACATCCCAGACAACATAGCGAGAATCTCCGTGGATTGTTGTCGGGTCTAGGAGACGACACAGACGGAGGAGGGAAAGAAAGCAGAAGCGGGGCCGCAGATCCGGTGTTATGCTAAGGCTAAAAAACAACCATACAAGCCCTATACAGAACTTTTTTCTGCACTGAAGGAGCTGCTTTTAATCTCATTGTAGATGCATATAGTGACAATAAAAGGAATTCTATTCTAGAAACAATTTCATACTGTACTCACCATTTAATTTGACATCTTTGGGCTGCAGGAAGGGAGGAGATATTTCCACACAATGTCCATCTTCGTTTCGATTGCGATCGTTTTCTTTTACCTTCTCTTCCTTCCTTAGCAATTATGTGTCTTGCTTGCATGGTCTTAATGAATTATATATATAGGTAAATCACTGCAATGACGGAAATTACATCCACAAACACATGTATCTGGGCTCCGAATGACGCTACTAACGCTCTCGGTTGTTTGCATACACGTGACCGCATCCGTTTCATAACGCAAGACGTTGATCGTAAATCAAAACAAAAAATTTCATTTTAAACTTCCCGATAATTTATTATAAATTTTATTAATAAAATCAACAACTAAACACTTTTTGGAATAAATTCTTTATTTAATTTAAAGTACCGGCATGCAAAGTTACTGTACTTCTTCATCTGAAAGATGGCTCTGTGGTTTCGTCATTATTTACTTCCGTATTCATCGGCAAAACCGGCATTGCGCTGGAAATCTTGAATCTGAAACGATACTCGTTGTATAAACCGACCCCCAAACTCCAAGCGAAAAATCTAGGACGAAATTCTCGGCTTATATAACGGGATATACGGTATAATATTTTTGTCTCATTTGTTTAACTGGTTTCTCTTTATCTTCTCTTTAGGACTCGAGTGAAAATCTGATTATATTTTAGGTCATATTTAGGCAGAAATATAGAAAATTCTAAAGGGTTCACAAACTTTCAAGCACAACTGTAAATCTTTTCTCATAACTCATCTCGTGTAGCCCTGGAATGAGTCAAATCGCCCCTCTCTGGGAGAAGAGTACCGGTGATTATTTGATTCCTCTTCAGGACCTGTTTGGGACAAAACATTACTGACCATCATCAGTGCTCACCATTGCCAGGTTATGAACAAGCAAAGGCCAATCCTGACAGCAATGGCCATGAGGCCCACCAAAGTATCATTACAGCAATTTGACACATATTTCCAGAACAAGAAACTTTGCCCCTTACCTTTCCAACAAAGACCAGGAGTCTGGCATTCATAGGATCCTCATCAGAGCTCAGCCAAAATTCGGAGTTGTCGTCAGAGGCAATGGCAAACTGGAAATCACCTGGTGGCGATATCAAGAAAAAAGGGAGCGATCACAGACTAATAAAGTACATACTGTACAGTACAAGCAAACGACACACAATGCACGTCATATAGTGCCTTTCTGTACTGAAAACCATCCCAAGCACAATTCTCGTAGTCTGAAGAGAGAACGCCATCCAGTCTTGCAGATAGACAAATCAGAAGTTCACTTAAGCAACTGGGAAGGCAAGTGCTTCCTGACTTAGGGCCCCCCTCACCCCTGGGACATGGTTACCTTCTCCAAATGAGAACAATGGCCCTGTGTGATTTTTTGCTTTGCCACCCCCTGACTTGGCATGGAATTACCTTCTTTTGGTCCTTCTAGCTGCCTCCCATGCACCCATGTGTGGATTCAAAAAAGTACTCTGATTCCTTCACTTTTTACACAAATTATGGTGTAGATTTAATAAGAAATTGATAAAATGTGACCATCAATCTAACACTTAATGACAAAACGAAAATGTGCTTGCAGATTTATTAAAAATCAAAAACTGAAATCTCTCTATACATGTCTATCTCTTTATCTATTGTGGTATATGGCCGGCAGTTTATCCCGACCAATACCCCCACACCGCTGGATGGAGTCCTCCCTGCAACATGGAGGTTCCAGCAGGGCATCATGGACCTTGGAGTTTTACTTCACAGCCCTGCTGGATATCGTGGGGGCTGCCGGGGGCCGCTGCAGGGAAGAACAGGGAGTTGTATTTTCCATATAGCCTGGAAGTACTCACTAGTCATGGGGACGGAAGAAACAAAGTACTTCTGGGTTGATGAAAAGAAGGAGTTTTCACCTGACCCGGAAGTGCTATGAAATCACGTGGACTGAGGGACAGAAGGACTTCCGGGTAGAGGAGTATAAAAGGACTGTGGGAGATCACAGCAGGGAGACGAGTTGGGTGGGAGTGTGACGGAGCTGCTGGGAGTGGAGGATTGTGTTCATTGCTGTTTATTGTATATTATTGATTTATTATTGAGAATAGTGGAGATGGAGGTGCTTTGGGCACATCATTGTGAAAATAAATTCATTATTGGGACTTTTTACCTGGTGTCTGAACATGTTATCTAAGGGTTCAGTGGTCAACAGTGACCCCTGTCTGTCACACTATCTACTATATAATTAAACATTAAGGTTTCTGTCTCCAGTCCCTTAGAACAATCTGATTGGTCAGTGTGACTTTGGTGTGATTGGTCAGTTTATCTTTGGTGTGACTGGTCAATTTGGCTTTTGAGATGTGATGAAAGAGGAAGCGCATGTGTGAAACGCATGAGGAAGAGTAAAGGCACAGGATGAGAGAGTCGCCTTCAAGGATGTAAAGAATAAGACCAGGCAGGAGGTGAGAAAGACACCTCAAAAATAATGAGTCTGGGAAGCAGGATTTATGGGTACACACCAGAGAATGGAGCACCAGTGAAGAGCTGTTCAGACACAAGTGAATACTGAGGAAAGGTGATATAGGTATGTTCATGTAGGGCAAGAGATTCCAATGTATTTTTAAACTAGCCGCGTAGTGCTGAAACAGGACAAAGTTTAAAATCAATAAACAAACAGATATCGCTAGCTAAGCAGAGACAAGGTACACTCTGAAACGCAGAGGTAGACCGACTGCCCACTCCTGACGTCACTCTTCTCCCTCCCATTCGGCCCGCAGCCTATGTCTCGGATTAGCGAGAACGTATCGCTCCTGCAAGTGAACTATGATACTTAGCACGATGAGAAAGGTCGCAAAATCTACCGGAATGTACACTTCACCCCTATTCAGACTTGCATGTGATAATGATATATAAGGTACTAGCCGTCCCCCACGGTTCCGCCCACGTAGTAGAGAAACAGGACAAACTTTAAAAATCAATAAACAAAAAGATATCGCTAGCTAAACGCACGCAAGGTACGCTCCAAAATGCAGAGGTAGACCGACTCGCCACTCCTGAGGTCCTGTTTCCCCCTTCCCTCAGCCCGCTGCCTCTGTCTCGGATTAGCGCGAATATATCGATCCCGTAAGCGAACTGTGATTCTTAACGTGATGAGAGAAGTCACAAAATCAACTAGAATGTTCAAGCAAATTCTAGACAAAAACCTGATCTAAATTCACTAAGTAGTTCTCTCGTTCCCTAGCTAAGCAGAATTAAGGTTATGCCCAAAGCAGACGTGCAGCCCGATGAGTTTCTCTCGGATTCCTGCTAATAAATCGGCACCACCAGCAAACTATGATACTTAGCGCAATGAGAAAGTTGCAAAATCAACCACAATGTTCAAGAAAATTTTAGGCAAAAAATACGATCTAAATCCGTTAAGTAGTTCTCTCGTGAAAAGCGGACAGACAGATGTTGGATTTTATATAGAGAGACTATTGTATTATCTGTCTTCAATAGGTACCATGGCTAGTGTGTATATATACTGTGTATATATATATATATATTATGGAGGACTGCCGGCTTCCCATGCCAGTCCCCACCCCCAGGCCGCCAGGAGGAGCTCTCCTGACAGCAGGATCATGCCCCGAGGTCCAGCAGGGCCTTATGGACTTAGTAGTGTTTATACACAGCCCTGCCAGATACCTTGGGGACCACCAGGAGTCGCTGTGGGGGGGCTTATGGGCCCTGTGGGGCCGTATGACCCGGGAGTACGTCACGGTCACGTGACGGGAAGAAATGTCGTGCTCCCGGGTTGAATAAAAGGACTGATTGCCCTGACCCGGAAGGAATTAGGAACTATGGATTGACGGGACAAACACCTCCGGGTCAGGGGCTATAAAAGGATGGTGCCTCAGTCCAGACACTGAGCTGTGCTGGGTGGGAAAGGAGCGAAGTGTTTGGGCGAGGAGGAGTGGTTATTGTGTTGATTTATTATATGAGTAGTGTGGAAGGTGCTTGGTGCACTGTGAGTCAAAATAAAAAGTATTGGACTTTTACCTGCTGTTTGGAGTCATACCTGAGGGTTCAAGGGAGCACTAGCGTCCCCTACTGCCACATATATATATATATATATATATATATATATATATATATATATATATATACACTGCTCAAAAAAATTAAAGGAACACTTTTTAATCAGAGTATAGCATAAAGTCAATGAAACTTATGGGATATTAATCTGGTCAGTTAAGTAGCAGAGGGGTTGTTAATCAGTTTCAGCTGCTGTGGTGTTAATGAAATTAACAACAGATGCACTAGAGGGGCAACAATGAGATGACCCCCAAAACAGGAATGGTTTAACAGGTGGAGGCCACTGACATTTTTCCCTCCTCATCTTTTCTGACTGTTTTTTTCACTAGTTTTGCATTTCGCTATGGTCAGTGTCACTACTGGTAGCATGAGGATACCTGGACCCTACAGAGGTTGCACAGGTAGTCCAACTTCTCCAGGATGGCACATCAATGTGTCATTGCCAGAAGGTTTGCAGTGTCTCCCAGCACTGTCTCAAGGGCATGGAGGAGATTCCAGGAGACAGGCAGTTAGTCTAGGAGAGCTGGACAGGACCATAAAAGGTCCATAACCCATCAGCAGGACTGGTATCTGCTCCTTTGGACAAGGAGGAACAGGATGAGCACTGCCAGAGCTCTACAAAATGACCTCCAGCAGGCCACTGGTGTGAATGTCTCTGACCAAACAATCAGAAACAGACTTCTTGAGGGTGGTCTGAGGGCCCAACGTCCTCTAGTGGGCCCTGTGCTCACAACCCAGCGCAGTGGAGCTTGATCGGCATTTACCATAGAATACCAGAATTGTCAGGTCCACCAATGGCACCCTGTGTTTTTCACAGATGAGAGCAGGTTCACCCTGAGCACATGTGACAGACGTTGAAGGGTCTGCAGAAGCCATGGAGAATGTTATGCTGTCTGTAACATCATTCGGCATGACCAGTTTGGTGGTGGGTCAGTGATGGTCTGGGGAGGCATATCCATGGAGGGACGCACAGACTTCTACAAGCTAGACAAAGACACCTTGACTGCCATTAGGTATCAGGATGAAATCCTTGAACCTATTGTCAGACTCTATGCTGGTGCAGTAGGTCCTGGTTTCCTCCTAATGCACGACAATGCCCGGCCTCATGTGGCAAGAGTATGCAGGCAGTACCTGGAGGATGAAGGAATTGAAACAATTGAATGGCCTTCACGATCCCCTGACTTAAACCCAATAGAACATCTGTGGGACATTATGTTTTGGTCCATTAGGCGCCGCCAGGTTGCTCCTCAGACTGTACAACAGCTCAGGGATGCCCTCATACAGATCTGGGAGGAAATGCCACAAGACACCATCCGTCGTCTCATTAGGAGCATGCCCCGACGTTGTCAAGCATGCATACAAGCTCGTGGGGGCCACACAAGATACTGAAAAGCATTTTGAGTAGCAGAAATTAAGTTTTTGAAAAAATGGACTAGCCTGCCACATCTTCATTTCACTCTGATTTTAGGGTGTCTACACAATTGAGCCCTCTTTAGGCAGAAAACTTTTATTTCCATTAAAAGACTTGGCATCCTTTTGTTCCTAAGACATTGCCCTGTCGTTATTTGTATAGATATCCAACTTCATATTGAGATCTGATGTATCTAATGTGTTTCTTTAAAGTGTTCCTTTAATTTTTGTGAGCAGTGTATATACTGTATATATATCCATCCAATCCATCCATCCATTCATTATCCAACCCACTATATCCCAACCACAGGGTCACGGGGGTCTGCTGGAGCCAATCCCAGCCAACACAGGGTGCAAGGCAGGAAACAAACAATACAATACAATTTATTTTTGTATAGCCCAAAATCACACAAGAAGTGCCACAATGGGCTTTAACCGCCCCTGCCTCTTGACAGCCCCCCAACCTTGACTCTCTAAGAAGACAAGAAAAAACTTCCAAAAGTTTGAGTACCGAGAAGAGAAACAGAATAGGTGAGGGTTAATATCAAACCCCGGGCAGGTCGCCAGCCCACTGCAGGGCGCACACACACCAAGCGACAATTTAGAATCGCCAATGCACCTAAGCTGCACGTCTTTGGACTGCGGGAGGAAACCCACACAGACACGGGGAGAACATGCAGACTTCACACAGGGAGGACCTGGAAAGCGAACCCGGGTCCCCTAACTGCGAGGCAGCAGCGCTACCCACTGCGCCACCATACTGTATATATAAATATATATATATATAGTCACACATGCGTGTTTAGGAGACAACTAAAGGGCTTGAGTACGTATAATTCCAAGCCGGACCAGGGGATGGCGAAGTGCACTAATTCTTCCTCTCGATCTTTTACTGACCATTCTAGGGAAATCCCGCCTGGCTCAGGGGCAGCCAACAACGTCACTTCCGGTCCCAGTCCTGATGACATCACTTCCTCCACCTGATGACATCACTTCCTCCACGTTTAAAGCAGCCATATTGCTCCCAGTTAATCAGTTCTGTTTTGGACTCTGTTGTATGAACATGTCTGTGCTTTGGCATCAATTTTGCAGCCACGAAAAATTATATGGGTGGCTGCCCCAAACCTTCGCAATGTCTTATGGTCATTCTTCTTACAATATATATAGACATTGAAGACAGGGGTTTGCTGGCATCCCGACTGGGATGGATGGTTCTTTACACAGCCAGGACACCTTTTATAATGGAAGGATGGAAAGAGGCCATGTGCTCCCTAAGTCCGACAGGTGGCAGCCGCTCTGAGGGGTCTCCCATAAACGCTCCTGCAGGGCTTCATGAAGATTGGAGTTCCAATAGGCAGCTCTGCTGTGTCTCATGGGAGCCACCAGAGGGAGCTTTGGAGAGGAGGTTTCCTCTTTTTTAGGGAGGTGCCACCTGACCCAGAAGTGCTTCCTGGATCCAATGTGGCAGCACTAGAATTACTCCTGCGTCCGGTATAAAGGAAGCCACTCCTCCTCACTTCAGTTGTAGAGGAGGATGAAGCTCACTGAGGAGGAGTGAGGGAGAGGAGGTAACAATATAAAGCCAATTGTGGAACACTTCACATCCCTCGATGACAGCCACACTGATCTCTCTGGTTGTGTTCTCTCACAGGGCTTCAAAGACACTTTTAAAATAGAACAAGAAGACGCTCAGCTCCTTCTCAGCCTGGGAACACGTTACTTCTTTTTAATCCGTGCCTTCATTTTCTCCAATGGCAGTCTGTTCTCACCTACCCTCACTGTTTCTCTTTCCTTCTGCCTTGGCTTTGTTCCCCTCTTATGTTTGTCACCTGCACTTTTCCTTTTCAGCGTCACACCTGATGAAGGCCATACAACTTGAACGTCGGGTCTTTTACCTTCTGTTCCTTTTCTGTTTGGAAATAACGTTTAACCCTTTTCTTCCTTTGCAGACTGTAGAGTTGGTGAAGTTGTGGGATGGTAAGATATTGAAGGATGAGTGCTACTTAATTTATATTCTATTTGTGCCCATATTGGCTCATAACTGCTTTTAGACCTCTGCCAACCTGCCTTAAAAGCCAGTGATCTTCCGTGTTTCTATTTTGGACTCAGCCTGTACACTTCGGTGTTGCCAAAGCTCCATTATTGCAGCCTTATTCAAGTATACGGGTGGCTGCCCCAAACCTCTTTCTGGTGTCAGGGTCTATTCATTTTACACATGGTACAACACCTTAGTACTATGTGATTTAAGAAAATAAATGCAATTGTGCTGTAAACGTTGCTACATCATTAGGAAGGCGCAACGCACGCGTATTTAACGTCAGTTGCTATGAAAGGTGCTATATTTAACAGCAGTTATTTACAATTAATAACACTGTGCGAGGGGCTCCAAGAGTGCTTTATAATTTCTATCGTGTTGTGAAAGGTGCGATATATACCGTAAGAGATGGCCGGCTGCTCAACCTGGCCAGGACACCCCTGAGATGGAAATATGTGGGAAGGCAGATTTTCAAGGACACTGCCTCCCCCAAAATGCTACATGGCAGCTCCCCTGGAGTGTAACGGTGCCCCGGATTCCCACAGGGCATCTTGAGACTTGGCATTGATTTGCTCAGCCCTGTTGGGTACCGTGGGTGGCGCCAGGAGGAGCTGTGAGAGGAGCCATGCCTCATCCATAGCCTGGAAGTACTGCCAAGCCACGTGGGGCCCTGAGGTACTTCTGGGCTGATTAAAGAACTTTCATTTTCCGTCTGACCCAGAAGTGCTGGCAAGTCACATGGGCAGAAGAGTAGAAGTACTTCCGGGTCAAGGGCTATTTAATGGACTGCTGGAGTCGGGAGGAGGTGGACGACGCTTGCTGGGAGGTGTGGAGGAGTTATAAAAAGACAGAATTGTGTTTAATTGTGTTTTTGTGCATAGGGAGCACTGGAAATGAAGAAGACATTTAATAAATATTATCTGGATGCTTTTAACCTGTGTCCTGTGCATCTATCTGTTGGGTTTTAGGGGTAACAGCAACCCCTAATGTCCACAATACACACCAACTGTGAAAACTGCAATACACACACATAACAGTTAGCATGTGTGCCATGAAAACCATTAGGAAGGTCTTCTTTACACTGCGAGCCACCGACACTAGGAAGAAGTGACCAAGTCGTCTGATCCCACTGCTGCCACCACTTTGTCTGGGGACACAGCAGATCCTTCATGTTTTACACAGAGAACCTCAGACACCTGGAGTATGTGACTAAGTAGTGTGGTAGACAGCAGGACTTTAGGGACCTTCAAAACTCAACTTGATGTTATTTTAGAAGAACAAAGTGGACAGGACCGGCAAGCTTTGCTGGGCTGAATGGCCTGTTTCTCGTCCAGATTGCTCTCATGTTCTGAAAGATGCTATATGCACAGTCAAAAATGGCTGCCCCTCGCAGATCTGGCACGTTTTCACTGCAGTCGCCAGAGAACAGGTTCGTTTTGGGAAGTGTGCTTTGATTTACGCCGCGCGCTAAAGAGCTTTTAGCCTCGCCTGTAATTAGAATCGTATTCCAGTGCGGCTGTTTAGCCACCGAGCTGCAGCCCGTTTTTTTCTTTGCTAGATGAATGAGGCGTCGCCGCCGAATATTCAGCTCCAGAGGAAAGCCACCTGATCCCCGCCGCACTCATTTCTCATCGTGCTCAGATAATAAATTAGTCATACATTGCTAGGTGTGTTTATTGATATCTGAGCTTGTATAATTAGTGCCGTCATTTTTCATGTGGATTGCAGCTTGCTGAATATTTATTAGCGTGGCGAAGGCAACTAATATTCAAGGTTATCAGAAACCAATATTCCGCTCACGGCTAAGCCAGATGGATGGACTGGATTACAAAGGCAGTGTCAAAAGTCGGTCAATCGACCTTGAGTTTTTATAGCGCCTTATGAGGTTTTCACCGTCACATGATGCATTATAACACACAGGGACGCGATATGACAAAGTGTAATGTGAATAGAAGAGACGGAGACAGCACCCTGACCCCCTGGAATCAAAAAAAAGTTAAAACAAGGAAGGGAACATCTGACGAACAGGAAGATACAGCAGTCCTGTACTGCAGAGCCCATCTACAAAATAAAACGTCTAATGCATTGCAGCGGCCCAATTTCACAGGCCAAAATAAAAAAAAAATCAACACAGGCTGATCAGTTTCTTGAGAAAGCTGCTTCACTTTGGCCAGTGTTGAACCCAGAACTGGAGTTTAGGAATAAAGGGAAAAACAGAAGGTAATGCAGTCAGAAAAGCTTCTCTAATATCCAATTAGCAAGTAAACGCAACTCATGAAGGGGAAGCTAAGGCAGCTGACCACCCGGACACTGAGGGAATGGCTGCTGAAAATGGGGCTCTACAACCACATGTGAGTAATAAATAAAAAATCAGACAATTCCAGCAGTGCTAGCAGTCATACACACAAATAACGCCTTGGCTATTTTTACATCAATTGAATGGTCAGTTTCTATTAAAGGAATGAAAAGTTCTGCATGGGTCCAAACGTTTCAGCTGACCACCACATGACGGACCACCTGGACTGGGACCCGAGTGCAGTGGGTGACACCTCAGCACCAGTAGTATAAGTAAATATGCATACAAACACAAATGCTAAATATATTGTGGTGCCCGGCCGGAACGCCCAGGAGGACCAGAGGAGGGCTTGTGCCTCCTCCAGACCACGAGGGGGCGTCCGTCCTGGTTATGTTGGGGGCCACGGGTAGAGGGCTTGGAAGCCCAACCCTGTAGGGGCCCGTGGCCACCGCCAGGCAGCGCCCAGATGCCTGAGGAACTCTGGAGCCCAGCACTTCCGCCACACCAGGAAGTGCTGGGGGGAAGACGACAGGGGACACCCGGACGGCTTCCGAGTGCGCAGCCGGCACTTCCCCCACACAAGGGCGTGTCTGCGGAGGGGTGCCGGGAAGCAGCTGGTGCCCATCCGGGTTCCTATAAAAGGGGCCGCCTCCCTCCAGTCAGGGGCGAAAGTTGGGAGGATGAGGACGGAGCTGGAGTGAGGACTGGAGGCGGCCAGGAGAGAGAAAGGCACAGGACTGTGTGGCCTGGACTTGGGGGAATCGGTGCTGGAGGCACTGGGGTTTGTGTGTGCACGGTAAATGGTAAATATTATAATAGTTGTAAATAAACAGTGTGTGGTGGAACTATGTCGTCCGTCTGTCTGTGTCCGAGGCCCAGTCCACAATATATATAGTGTGTATATACAGTGTGTGTGTATATATATATATATATATTGTCAGAGTTGGCTTGGGTGGCGACCTTGCCGGGACGCCCAGGAGGACCAGAGGAGGGCTTGCGCCTTCCCCAGACCATCTGGGGGCAACCGCTCTGGTTCCTTTGGGGGCTACGGGTACAGAGCTTTGAAGCTCCACCCTGTAAGGGGCCTGTGGTCACCGCCAGGGGGCGCCCCCATGCCTTTGGAGTCCTGGACCTCAACACTTCCACCACACCAGGAAGTGCTGGGGGGAAGAGGAGCAGGGACACCTGGAGTGCTTCGGGGGGTACAGCCGGCACTTCCGCCACATGGAGACGTGTCGGTGAGAGATTGCCGGGAAGCACCTGAAGAAAGGCATTGTGTGGCCAGGTCTTTGGGAGTTTGTGTGGCACTTTTGTATATAGTGTGGACTGATGAATAAACGTGTGTTGGGTGAAATGGACGTGTCTACCGGTCTGTGTCCGGGCCAGCCTCCACTATATATATATATATATATATATATATATATATATATATATATATATATATATATATATATATATACTAGCTGATTACCCAGTGGCTTTGCAAGGGATAAAAATAAAATGTAGTACATAAATTATTAAACAGTAAAACATTAACATGTAAGAAGTAAAGATACATTGAGTAGTACTAGAGTGCTTTCGGGTAAAGTACATTTTAAAGGCGCTATAACACAACAGGTAAGTAGTACTAATAGCAGCTTAAATGCATTTGGTTCATCTCTCATGAGCAGATCCCTTGTGAAAGGCACTACACGACCGCTGTGGTATAGAAATTACATTTTCTATGTGATCCTCCAAATTTCTGCCTGACAACCTTGCACTATGTGCCTGTGATTTAAGAGAAACATTATTCTGAGAAATGTGGACGCTGCCCTTCCATGCCTAACGGGCAGAAGGTCCAAACGATCCCCAAGTCCAAAACTTAACATGAAGAGGTCGGTGCATCTTCTTAGATGTAAACCTGTGGTGTAGCGGGTCCACAGTGCATGACAAAAGGTCCATTTTTAAATAAATAATCACCGCGCTCATGGCTTAGCAGGGGGCGTGGTAGTGTGGCTGAAGCGGTTCTCGGTGTCGGCGTTTCTCACCTAAGTGCACAGGTGAGAAACTGTCCACATCCGTGATTGTTCCTGGGGTCGCTGATTTGGCACAGCTGCCATGCCGTCTTGATAAATAGAAGCGCGAGTCAGATAGAGGGGAAGGAAAAGAAAGGAAAAAAAGAATGGGCAGGAGGTTGCAGGAGGAAAAAGCAGAAAGCAGTGGGGAGAAAGAGAAAGCCGGTGCGGGAGAGCGAGCCAGTGAAGGCTTGCATGCAGCTGTGCAGGTAGCCTGAGTGTTTGGCCGACACCCGGATCGTAGTAGTTGTGGCCGCTCTCGCAAAGTTTGTTTTTATGAAGGACGGGAGTGACCGGAAGGCGGATGACTCTCCGCATAAGGCTGCGGAAGGCAGCGGGAGTCGGGACTTGGAACGTGGTGTTCCCAGCGTGAGAGCCTTGGTCGTTGGGGAATCCCAAGTCGCTGTTCGTAGAGCCTACCGGAGCCAGGGATTGGTAAGGTGACCGCCCAGCAGGAGAGTGGACAGAAGGCCAGCAGCAGGTAGGGTGACTCCCCTGTTGAGAAGCCCAGATGGGGGGAGTAGGGGAGTTGCCGCAGGAAAGAAGACACCGGGCTTTGTTGTTTTAAAGGATTGCTTCCTGCATTATTTTATCATTTATTTTGTTGTTTTTAGAAGATTTGTTCCATTTAATTTTAAACTCCACAATAACACTCGTTTTAATGGATTATTTATTTAATGACTTTTGAATGCACTGCACTTATTTTAAACACCTTGCTTTTGTTGTTGTTTTTAAATAAAAGCACTTGACATTTTTTCACCATCCCCTTGCTTTGTTGTGCCTCACTGCTAAGCTCATCGGTAACATTACAGACGGTGTACGGTTCAAAGGCTCCCATGAAGACGGTTGGGAGCATGGAACGAACCCTCATCATCACAAAAGCAACCTTGAATGTTGCAGGGTTTTAGTGACCTAAACTCACCTTAAGGGCAGTAAGTAGTCGTGCAGCGCAATTTACAAAGAGAGCGATGGCGCCGATCACATTCATTCGCAAAGATTTCCACTCTCCCAAGAGCCGATGAGGCACTCAAAGTGTCACAAAGAGAGGACGCTGCCCAAAATGCGAAGCTCTCGACCCGGCAGAGCAGCCCGACATTCTGCGCCTCCGAGCGTCCACTTTGTACTCACGACCCTCGCTGAAGGCGTGTCGTCTTCACATTGTTTACAGCTCGGCGCAGTTAAAAAGTAGAAAGACGCAAAGCTGTTTTCCTCATCTCTTCTACTATCAAGTACTGCCAATTAAAAAAAAAACTGAGAATGTGGCAGTTTCCGTGACAGTCACGTAGACGAATAAATAAAACTTCTCTGTCAGAACGCGCCTGGTGGTGGACGGCTCAGCGCTGGAGTTCACAGAGGAGGCCTGGGAGAGGGCGACGCGGGGCTGACTTCTATGGGATAGATCGGCGTGTTTGTGTTTACTTCTTTTCAATATCAGTAAAATAACTCGCACACAAATAATAACAATTCATAAAGACGATATAAAAATGTCATCCACAAACGAAGTGATTAATTCCTGTATTATAATATGTTCTGTGGTCATACATAATTTCTGTTTCAAATGCGAAAAGAATTTATTATTATACTATATATATATATATATAGTGATAGACCCGCTGGGATGCACCTTTGACACTGGATACTGGGGAGCAGCCATGGGATGCACACTACGTACCCCGGAACGCGTGGTGGCAACCCTCCATATATATATATATATATATATATATATATATATATATATATATATATATATATATATATATATATATATATATATACATATATACAGTCATATGAAAAAGTTTGGGAACCCCTCTTAATTTTTGGATTTTTGTTTCTCATTGGCTGAGATTTCAAAGTAGAAACTTCCTTTTAATATCTGACATGCCTCATGGAAACAGTAGGATTTCAGCAGTGACATTAAGTTTATTGGATTAACAGAAAATATGCAATATGCACCATAACAAAATTAGAAAGGTGCATAAATGTGGGCCCCCCAACAGAGAGATGACATCAAGACTTAGTTGAGCCTCCTTTTGCTAATCTAACAGCCTCTTGACGCCTCCTATAGCCTGAGATGAGTGTCTGGATTCTGGATGGAGGTATTTCTGACCATTCTTCATACAAAATCTCTCCAGTTCAGTTCAATTTGATGGCTGCCGAGCACATGGACAGCCTGCTTCAAATCATCCCATAGATTTTCCATGATATTCAAGTCAGTGGACTGTGATGGCCATTTCAGAACATTGTACTTCTCCCTCTGCATGAATGCCTTTGTAGATTTCGAACTGTGTTTTGGGTCATTGTCTTGTTGGAATATCCAACCCCTGCGTAACTTCAACTTTGTGACTGATTTGAACATTATCCTGAAGAATTTGTTGATATTGGGTTGAATTCATCCGACCCTCAACTTTAACAAGGGCCCCAGTCCCTGAACTAGCCACACAGCCCCACAGCATGATGGGACCTCCACCAAATCTGACAGTAGGTAGCAGGTGTTTTTCTTGGAATGCGGTGTTCTTCTTCCGCCATGCAAAGCACTTTTTGTTCTGACCAAATTACTCAATTTTTGTCTCATCAGTCCAAAGCACTTTGTTCCAAAATGAATCTGACTTGTCTAAATGAACATTTCATACAACAAGCGAGTCTGTTTGTGTCGTGAGTGCAGAAAGGGCTTCTCTCTCATCACCCTGCCATACAGATGTTCTTTGTGCAAATTGTGCTGAATTGTAGAACGATGTGCAGATACACCATCTGCAGCCAGATGTTCTTGCAGGTCTTTGGAGGTGATCTGTGGGTTGTCTGTAACCATTCTCACAATCCTGCTCATATGCTCATATCCTGTATTTTTCTTGGCCTGCCAGTCCTGCTGTGTTGGTTTAACAGCAACTGTGCCTGTGGCCTTCCATTTCCTGATCACATTCCTTACAGTTGAAATTGACAGTTTAAACCTCTGAGATGGCTTTTTGTAGCCTTCCCCTAAACCATGAGACTAAACAATCTTTGTTTTCAGATCTTTTGAGAGTTGCTTTGAGGATCCCATGCTGTCTGTCACTCTTCAGAGGAGAGTCAAAGGGAGAAGCACAACTTGCGATTGACCACCTTAAATACCTTTGACCACTCATGATTGGACACTCCTGTCTATGAAGTTCAAGGCTTAGCGAGCTCATCCAACCAAGTAATCAGTATTGAGCAGTGACAGGCATTCAAATCAGCACAATGACAAGGGGACCCACATTTGTTCACAGCCAGTTTTTCACATTTGATTTAATTTCATACAACTAAATACTGCATCACTAAAAATCTTTGTTCGGTAAACACCGCAGTGCTCAGATGTTCCTAGGAAATGTAAGACATACCACTGTTATCTTTTTTGTTGAAAGGAGAGTCAATTATTATGCAGGCTGAGATGGGTTCACAAACTTTTTCATATGACTGTGTCTACTCTATATATCCATACTAATAAAAGGCAAAGCCCTCACTCACTCACTCACTCACTCATCACTAATTCTCCAACTTCCCGTGTAGGTAGAAGGCTGAAATTTGGCAGGCTAATTCCTTACAGATTACTTACAAATGTTAAGCAGGTTTCATTTTGAAATTCTACGAGTAACGGTCAGAACGGTCGACAACGTCCGCCATGTTGAACTTTCTTATTTATGGCCCCATCTTCATGAGATTTGTTAGGTGCTTCCCTGCGCTAACCGAGACCAATGTACAGTGGAAGCTCAGTTTGCGAGTATAATTCGTTCCGGAAACGTGCTTGCAATCCAAAGCACTCGTATATCAAAGCGAATTTCCCCATAAGAAATAATGGAAACTCAGATGATTCGTTCCACAACCCAAAACTATTCATATAAAAATGATTAATACAAAATATAAAGTAAAATACATAATACAAATTAACCTGCACTTTACCTTTAAAAAGAATCATCACTGGTGTGAGTTTCTAAACTCATGTGGGATTCCACCCAACGGGACAACACTTGGAAGAGAGTCCCAAAGCAATCGCATTCTCCCAGCTCTGTAGCAGTTCGCCATATAAGCGAAGATCGCAGACATGCTATAAGCGCCTGTCGTCAATGGGTCATACAAGGAACATTATAAAGATCCCACTACAATAAATAACAGCGCTGTTGCTGTTTCAAGCTGAATAAAGCTGGTGTTAAAAGTACTGAGACTCAGCTTCATGTTTTGGGGAGCAAAATGGGGACTCGCACTTCACAGCGCACACACACATTCACAATGCTGTAGTAAACAGTATACGCTCATACGGATGTTGACTATATGAGTGAGGCACACAGACATAGACGGAGAATAGGAGACGATTGTCAGAGAGAGAGAAAGAAACAGGCGAGCAAGCGAGATAAGGAGAGAGAGAGAGAAAGAGAGACGCGCTGGGCGAGCGAGCGAGATAAGGAGAGAGAGAGAGACGCGCTGGGCGAGCGAGCGAGATAAGGAGAGAGAGAGAGGGAGACTTGCTGGGCGAGCGAGCGAGATAAGGAGAGAGAGAGAGAGAACCACTGTCAGCTCAGTTGTGATCACATGACGCTTAGCAGACAAAGTGTATCCATACTACTCGTATTGCAAGACATCGCTTGTTTATCAAGTCAAAATTTATTAAAAATTTTTGCTCGTCTTGCAAAACACTCATAAACCAAGTGTGGTCCCCGACCTGGACGCCCAGGAGGACGAGAGGAGGGCTTGTGTCTCCTCCAGACCGCGAGGGGGCGTCTGTCCTGGTTATGTTGGGGGCCTCGAGTAAAGGGCTTGGAAGCCCAGCCCTGTAGGGACCCGTGGCCACCGCCAGGCGGCGCCCCGATGCCGGTATATCCCGTGTGGTCCCCGGCCGGGACGCCCAGGAGGACCAGAGGAGGGCTTGTGCCGCCTCCAGACCGCGAGGGGTCGTCTGTCCTGGTTATGTGGGGGCCTCGAGTAAAGGGCTTGGAAGCCCAGCCCTGTAGGGACCCGTGGCCACCGCCAGGTGGCGCCCCGATGCAGGTATATTCCGTGTGGTCCCTGGCCGGGACGCCCAGGAGGACCAGAGGAGGGCTTGTGCCTCCTCCAGACCGCGAGGGGGTGTCCGTCCTGGTTATGCTGGAGCCCAGCACTTCCGCCACACCAGGAAGTGCTGGGGGGAAGACGACCGGGTACACCCGGACGGCTTCCGGTGCGCAGCCGGCACTTCCGCCACACTGGGGTGTGGCTAGGACTGATTGCTGGGAAGCAGCTGGAGCCCAACCGGGTTCCTATAAAAGGGGCCGCCTCCCTCCAGTCAGTAGTGGATGTCGGGTGGAAGAGGACAGAACTGGAGAGAGGACGGCAGAGAAACTGTATGGCCTGGACATTGGGGGAATCGGTGCAAGAGGCACTGGGGTTTGTGAGCACGTTAAATTTGTAAATATTGTAAATAAACGGTGTGTTGGGTGAACTATGTTGTCTGTCTGCCTGTGTCCGGGCCAGCGTTCACACAAATTACTCGTAAACCGAGGTTCCACTGTACGTACTTATTTCAGTGGAATGACGCCACTGTCGGCCGCCATATTAAACTTTCCAACGGTCTTTATTACTTATGGGACCATCTCCAAGAAATTTGGTACGCGGGTTCCCAACGCTAACTGAATCCTACTTACGTACATATATACGTTCATAGCCTGCAGCTCGGTCACCATGTGAGGTGGCTTTGGGTCCCCCATCCCAACGTCTCCCACATTGTTGGCTGCCTGCCTATATAAGGCTGTCTGTCGCTCCAGTCTCTTCCTTCCCTTCTTTGCTTCGCCACGGGATTCACGTCTCCCTGCTGATAACTACAGCCTTTTTATCTAATCCACGGCTTCTCCGCTGTTTTATTGTTCATTTATTACGATTATAGTTATTGTGGAGGTATTTAAGACTTACTTTACATTGTTCACGTACCCATTTCCTTTATCATTCCAACCCCCATTAACATGTCTATCGAGGTGATCACCATCGATCAAAGAACTGTCACTTACCGAGTGGTTTCCATGCCCTGAGATGGCACCTGCCTTTTCCATTCTCTGTGTTACATATTGCACGGCCATATCAGGCTCACTCTTGATATCCGGAGGAACATTGTGTCTTATGTATTGAATGACTGGGACAGGTTCAAGGTGTGGACTGATGACGGCACAGGAGATAATTAGACTACACAGGAGCACTAGAAGAGTGAAATGCTTAAGCCCTTCACCGATGGTTCTGCATGTGAGTTGATGGCTGCCGCTGAATTGTTCAGTTGTCGCTTTCAAGTGTACCAAAATGGCCAAATATTTTACACCTTTGGACAACCGCCAATGCCTCTTAAACATCTTAGATTCACAGGTGACGATTTCAGTAGTGGACACTTTGATGTTTATGAATGTTTAAACTCTCAAAAGCTGGATGTGAAGTTATCGATGAAACCGGTTGTGTGCGTACAACACTTGACAGATGCGAATGTCACTTCAACACAAGTCCTACAAATACTGTCGTCATTGAAACAAACCATGAAACTCAAACCGATTATGACAGCAGCAATCCAAGGTGTGAGATTTGAAACAAGATTACTGTTCACATGGCCAACTGTACGTTTCATGCTCAAGAGTAAGTTCAGCGCACAGCTTGGTCATATTACAACTGGAGGGCCGAACTCACAATGTGGTATACAAAGAGATCCATAACAAATAATTATTGGTATATTTTCCCTCAGTTTAGAAAGGTTTAATTTTCTTCTTAATAAAAATCTTAAGGCAGTACTTCACGTGCGCGGGTATTTTGCTAGTATATATATATAAAATCCTAAGCCTAAAAATGCAATTGTGACGTTTTTTGTCACTCTTATTTTATTGAGTTGTATCACTCTTTTCAGAATTTATCAAACTTTAATGTGATGTTGTTAGATTTTCAGATTCTTCCGTTTTTTAAATTATAAACTAAAAAATATCAAGAACTCACATCCTGCGAGATGAGACTTTGTGCCAAGAGATTTAAGTAAGCCTGGGGCCGGAAATAAAAGACAAAGAGTAGATGACAAAGACAGCTGCTGTACAGGCTTTGAAATGTTTGAAGCGCCATGTGAGATGCAGATCACGTGGCACAGCAGTAGCTGATCGAGCAAAGAGGAGGTAAAAAAATAAACTGTATTTGTTTCCCATTGTATCACCATTTAAGAGGGGGTTTCGGTGGAGCGACTGAGTCTCCTTGGGGTGCATTCAGCCCCCCTCTTCACAACGTGAGCGGCAGAAACGCAAAGTGGCTGGTGAATGAAGTGAGCAGGGGGGAACCCCCTAGAATATATATATATTGTATTTATATATATATATATATATATATATATATATATATTGTCACGCATGGGCGAGTAGGAGGCCGCGGGCGGACCCAAATTACTTCAAGGGACGCTTTGTCGCTAGGGAATGGCGGGTACTAACCTTTCTGCTTTTCTTTCAGGAAAAAGACGCCCGCTACCATAACCTGACTGCACCGCGCCCACTTCCGCCCTTCCTCCGCCATCTTCCCTGACGCCACGGATCCCGCCATCCCTCACGCCTCCTTCCCAGCAGTCCTCCACTTCCGCTCCTCCTGTATAAAAATGGCCGACGCGTGTACAGACGTCGGTGCATAAGCAAATGTTTTGTTTGTATTCTGACCTGAGTTGTTTTTGTAAAAAGTATTTTATTTGTATTTTATTTTATGACAGTATACGGGGCCGGAAACCCCAACCCTTCATGCTGTGTTGTCTTTACTTTTACAATATATATATATATATATATATATATATATATATATATATATATATATATATATATATATATATATATATATATATATATATATATATATATATATATATATATAGATATAGATATATATATAGATATAGATATAGATATACATACACATACAATGTATATGTATACAGGGTGTCTATAAAGTCCGTGTGCAATTTAAAATAGTTTTAACTTTGTAAGTATATGAGATTGAAAGAATTTGTAAATAGGATTGGAAAGCTTGATGTCTCTAGTTTTTTTTTTTTTAAAGTTTTATTTTTGCCGTATTTGGGGAGCTGAAAATCCACATGAGTCTGTTGAACATGAAAGAGATTCTCCCAAATTTAATGTGTTGTAAGCTTTGGGGAAAAAATCGAGTCATAGGGCCATTCTTATTTGAAGGGTGTGTTGTTAATGGTGTTAGCTATTTAGAAATGCAGCAAAATGACTGGAACAATTAGGACTGACAGAGAATACAGTGTTTCAACAAGATGGTGCTCCTTGTCACTTTGCTTTGCATGTTAGTCAGTCTCTACATGAGAAATTTCCTAACAGATGGATTGGAAGAGGTGGACCATTTTCTTGGCCTCCACGTTCACCAGATTTGGCTCCACTGGATTTCTTTTTATGGGGACATGTGAAAACGAATGTTTACTCAACCAAACCTTGATCTTTAGAAGACTTGCAAGCTACGATAACTGATGTGATCGGGAGGCTTGGGAGGTGGATGCCCCAGCGTGAGTGCCCTAGTCGCTGGGGAACCCAAGCCTCAGTCTGGGGAGAGCAGAACAAAGCCAGGGATTGGGAAGCCACCAGACCAGCAGGCAGAGAAGGTCAGCTGCAGGTAGGGCGACTCCCCTCATACAAAGCCTGGACGGGAGAAGCAGGGGAGCCGCCAGCAGAAGGCGGCACCGGGTGTTGTTTAAAAGGACTGCTTCCAGCCATTGTTTTTTAACCTCGCTTTTAAAAAGATTATTTATTGGATTTTAACCCCCACTGATTCACCCATGTTTTAATGGATTATTTAATAACTTTCTTTTAGGAGCACTGCACTATTTTTTTGAACATCATTTTTGGACACTGTTTTTGGTTTTGTTTTAAATATGTCTTCACTGTTCAGCTCATCTGGTGACATTACCAATGGTGTTGGGTTCAAGAGCTCCCAGAACAGAGACGGGAGCCTGGAACAGAACCCACATCGTCAAAGCCCAGTAGAGGGGGATTTCCCATCAAACCCCGGCTAGATGTAAGGGCAAACACAGAATCATTAAAGAATAAAAAGTAAATTCTAACAAAACGCACAGTGGAGCTAGAAAGGGCAAAAAAGGCATAAAGGACAAGGCAATCCAAGCAAACCAAGTCCCAAAAGAGAATCGAAGGCGTTGTGAAAAAACAGTGCACAGGATCATCCAATCCATCCATCCATTATCCAACCTGCTATATCCTAACTACAGGTTCAGGGGGGACTGCTGGAGCCAATCCCAGCCAACACAAGGCGCAAGGCAGGAAACAAACCCCGGGCAGGGTGCCAGCCCACCGCTGGGCGCACACACACACACACACCAAGAACAATTTAGAATCACCAATGCACCTAACCTGCATGTCTTTGGACTGTAGGAGGAAACCCACGCGGACACGGGGAGAACATGCAAACTCCATGCAGGGAGGACCCAGGAAGTGAACCCAGGTCTCCTAACTGCGAGGCAGCAGCGATACCCACTGCACCACTGTGCCACCCAGCACAGGTTAAAAAAACTGAAAATAAAAAATTCACAAGCACATTTAAGTCACAGTAACTCACCAAGCACTCCTAAGCACATTCACAATGAACCGCCAGGGACTGTGGGAGACCCTCTGGTTTTATAGGGAGGAGGGCAGTTCCTGTCGGTGATTGACAGATGGACGCGCCTCTTGGGGGACCACCCACAAATCATAAGGCACATATTAAAGGCAGCTTATATATGAGGGACATTCAAGTAGTTAACTCTATTTACTGTATTAAGAATTTCAAAAACAAATAACATCACTTTTCTACATTGCCCCCCTCGTTTCCGACACAATTTTCCCAGCGTTGTACCAACTTTTCAATGCCCAATTAGTACTCCCACCTTCACCGTTTCCAACATAAGTATAAAAGTGCAGAAACTCTTTGAACGTCCCTCACACGTAGACAAAATCATTAAAAAAGAATGACGCATTTAATCAACACACGTAAATAAAACAACCAAGAGATTCTATAAAATGAACCTCAGCTACGGAATGAATCCAGGCTGAAACATAACAACATCATTTTGTTCATATGCTGGGGCGTTCAGTGTTTTAATTGCTTATCTTATTAGTGTTTTTTAGGTGCATTCGTATTTGTAGAGTTGTGTTTCCCAAATTCGGTCCTGGGGGTCCACTGTGGCTGCAGATTCCTAATCAGTGACAACACCTGATAACACTGATTTCATGTAATGAGCCGGGATTATTGATTTCATTATATTTTGACCGACGAGATTAGACAGGAGTCCTGGTGGACTATGATGTTTGCTGATGACATTGTGATCTGTAGTGATAGGAGGGAGGAGGTTGAGGAGATCGTGGAGAGGTGGAGATATGCTGTAGAGAGGAGATGAAGGAGGTCAGTGGGACCACCAAGACAGAATACATGTGTGTGAATGAGCGGGAGGTCAGTGGAATGGTGACGATGCAGGGAGTAGAGTTGGCGAAGGTGGATGGGTTTAAATACTTGGGATCAACAGTCCAGAGTAATGGGGATTGTGGAAGAGAGGTGAAGAAGAGAGTGCAGGCAAGGGGGAATGGGTGGAGAAGAGTGTCAGGAGTGATTTGTGACAGATGGGTATCAGCAAAAGTGAAAGGGAAGGTCTACAGGACGGTAGTGAGACCAGCTATGTTATATTGGCTGGAGACGGTGACACAGGAGACAGAGCCGGAGGTGGCAGAGTTAAAGATAATAAGATTTGCATTGGGTGTGACGAGGATGGACAGGATTAGAAATGAGGACATCAGAGGATCAGCTCATGTTGGATGGTTGGGAGACAAGGACAGAGATTGTGTTGGTTTGGACATGTGCAGAGGAGAGATGCTAGGTATACTGGGAGAAGGATGTTAAGGATAGAGCTGCCAAAGAAGAGGAGAAGAGGAAGGCCTAAGACGAGGTTTATGGATGTTGCGAGGTAGGGCATGCAGATGATGGGGGTGATAGAACAAGATGCAGAGTACAGAAAGATATGGAAGAAGATGATCCGCTGTGGCGACCCCTAAAAGGAGCAGCCAAAAGAAGAAGAAGAAGAGCAGACACGCTGGCAAACAACACTAAATAATCAAAGGCTGCAACTACTTTAGCATCAGACCCACTAATTAGTAAACAATGGATTAATTTAACAATCAGAACACCTAGAAAAGTAGAATGAAAATCAAGATAAAATTATTGTTAAAAAGAAAAAAAATACATTATTCCTATATGACTGCTTGGTACATTTTAATATATACTCAGCAAAAAAAGAAACGTCCTCTGACTTTCAACTGTTTTTACTTTCAGTAAACTTAATGTGTAAATATTTGTATGAACACTAAAAGAGTCAACACCATAAGACATCAACTAAAAATGTTTCACAATGTGTCCCTGAATGAAGGGAGGCTCAAAATCCAAAGTACCAGTCAGTATGTGGTGTGGCCACCAGCTGCTTGAAGTACTGCAGTGCATCTCCTCCTCATGGACTGGACCAGATTTGTCAGTTCTTGCTGTGAGATGTTACCCCACTCTTCCACCAAGGCACCTGCAAGTTCCTGGACATTTCTGGGGGGAATGGCCCTAGCCCTCACCCTGCGATCCAACAGGTCCCAGACGTGCTCAATTCCTTCGACGATAAACACGAATCCGTCCATCAGCCTTGGTGAAGAGCACTTTTTGCCACTCCTGTCTGGTCCAGCGAAGGTGGGTTTGTGCCCATAGGCGGCGTTGTTGCTGGTGATGTCTGGTAAGGACCTGCCTTACAACAGGCCTACAAGCCCTCGGTCCAGCCTCTCTCAGCCTATTGCGGACAGTCTGAGCACTGATGGAGGGATTGTGTGTTCCTGGTGTGACTCAGGCAGTTGTTGTGGCCATCCTGTACCTGTCACGCAGGTTTGATATTCGGATGTGCCGATCCTGTGCAGGTGTTGTTACACGTGGTCTTCCACTGCGAGGATGATCAGCTGTCCTTCCTGTCTCCCTGTAGCGCTGTCTTAGGCGTCTCACAGTGCGGACATGGCAATTTATTCAGCAGTCCTCATGCCTCCCTGCAGCATGCCTAATGCACGTTCACGTAGATGAGCAGGGACCCTGGACATCTTTCACAGTCGATAGACAAGTCTCTTTAGTGTCCTGCGTTTTTAGAACTGTGACCTTAAATGGCTACTTTCTGTAAGCTGTTAAGGTCTTAACGACCATTCCACAGGTGCATGTTAATTAATTGATTAGGGTTAATTGAACATGCATGGAAAACATTGTTTAAACCCTTTACAATGAAGATCTGTAAAGTTATTTGGATTTTTAAAACATTATTGTTGAAATACACAGTCCTGAAAAAGGGACGTTTCTTTTTTTGCTGAGTATATATATACAGTACATATATTTTTTTACCAAACTTAGTTTTCTAATTTTTCTAGATTATCCAACGGCATCTCCTTAGTGTGTGTTCAACCACCATTCACAACATGAGCAGCATTACACGTCGTGCGAGAAAGAGACTTAATCACGCCCGGGACCATAAATAAAGTTTTTAATAATTGTTTTTACAAAAGTTTTAAAGTAAAAGTGAAAATAATGCATATGTAACAATTCCCATGAAAATAACAATCTCTTTAAATTGTATATTTGGTAAAACAAACCATGGGGTGGGCGAGCGAAGTGAGCAGGGGGCAGAGCCCCTTAGTATATACAGTCGACCCTTGATATACGACCGGCCTGACATGCGAACAACTTGATTTACGACCAAAATTTTTGTTTTGATTTATGACCAACATCTCAACATCTTGCGTTACGACCCGAATGCGGTCACGTGTATCCGCTTGTGCGATTGTAAACAAAGAGCCGAGGGCGTTCGTAAGCATCAGTCGGAGCCCAAATACATGTGTTTGTGGACGTAATATCGGTTAGTGCAGTAATTTATCTATAAATATATAATTCACTACAACCATGGCAAGCAAGACACATAATTGCTAAGGAAGGAAGAGAAGATAATGAAGGTAAAGAAAGCGATTGTTAAGGGATGTTAGCTAGCGGGCTGGCGCGGCACATGATGATGTCATCAGGCTGAGTTGGCACCGGCTTGCTTTGGAGTGTATTATTATTACAGCAGTTCACAACACGGCCAGCTTTGAACTGAGTGCTCGACTACTCTCATTATTAACTTGAGAAACAGCGATCACAATCGAAACGAAGAAGGAAATTGTGCGGAAGTATGACAGTGGTGTTCGTGTGACCGATCTCGTTAATATGTACAGCATGTCGAAATCCACCATCTCGACAATTTTACAAAGAAAAGATTTGCATTAGGAGGCTCCTTCTAAACAATAACCACCTTCCATTTCATTCTCCTCCTCCTCCCTTCCTGCAGCCCAAAGATGTCAAATTAAATGGTGAGTACAGTATGACATTGTTGTTTCTGGTTGGCTACGCACTTTTTATAACTTTTTGGTTAGTACTTTAGAAAAATGATTGGTGTTTTTGGTAAATTATGCACATTATACAACCCTTTTTTATTATGAAAAGGTTAAGTAAGTGTTGCTGTGGGAGGTTCGGAATGTATTATGGATATTTCTATTATTTCTTATGGGAAAAATAGTCTGGACTTACAACCAACTTGAGTTACAACCAGCACTCGTGAACGAATTGAGTTCGTAAGTCAAGGGTCCACTGTATATAGATTAATAGCTAGATGGGAAGCTTATTTCAGTTACTTTCCTCCATTCACAGGTAATACTGATGCTGATGTTATGCTAGTGTTGGCCATTTTGTATTTATTGATACTTTCCAACTGCGGTGGGCTGGCGCCCTGCCCGGGGTTTGTTTCCTGCCTTGCGCCCTGTGTTGTCTGGGATTGGCTCCAGCAGACCCCCATGACCCTGTAGTTAGGATATAGCAGGTTGGATAATGGATGGATGGATGGATGGATATTTTCCAATTGCTAATTATTGGATGGGTGTTCTTTCACAAATGTTATAGTTAGAAAAACTGAACAACAAAAAGTCGCAGACCAAACTGTTACATCACTGGAATTGCAGTCTGCTGTGCAGAGCCACGACAAGCCTACTTGGGCTCCATTTTTATCTCCTAAACGCCTGCATACTTAATGTTGACTTCTGACAAATAGAATTGCATTCTACTATCGCAAAAAATGAATGAAAAAAGGATAACAAAGCCGAAAGAGATCTCTCGTAGTTAAGACGAATTCTATATAGCCGACGATGGAGAGCTTTATAATGAGAGCAGTGCCAAATGCTGAGTGAACGTTCCGGTGTGTCGCCAAAACATTGAAATGGGGAGCTAACAACGACGGAGAGAGGCCACGGGATCGAGCATCCAGTGTGAAGGCAAGACGTTCTGGAGAGGGAGCTATGGTGGTCTGCAGAGGTGACAGGTCTAGGGAACGGTGGTGACGGGATGAGGTGCCAGTCTGTGGTCCATAAGGTGTATCAGAATGTGGCGGGTCCTGCAAGGTGCACCTGATCGGGCATCCTAAGAGGAGAATAAAGTCTTTTATGAGAATTACACTTTTAAACATGTTGTTTTATGGGGACCTGTCTTTGTTAAACACTTCAAGACCCTGGTTTTCTTTGAAGGCACCATTTTATCAGATTTATTTGCTGAAATATGTATCCAACGTGGAAATGACCCATTTTGCACATGTTTGCAATCACTTTAATTTTCATTTTCATAATTTTAATAAACTCTGCTCAACTGTAGACAAGTAAGTCTTGCTTCTTTGCTCACTTGCACTGGTGGTCCATCCACGGTCTATCAATTCCCCACATACAGTAAAGTGACCAGGACTGGGGGTCTGCAGCATCACAGAATGAGATTTGTGTTTTCTATCGATCATCCCATATTTGAAGTGTTGATTTAAGAGTTTCGCCGGCCTTTTGTTTCTTTATCTTGCCGTGTCTGCCTCACAGCTGGGAATTTCCTCTTCTTCAGATATATTTGCACATCGTAATTATGGGCTGCTGTTTCAAATTCATGTCCACTGCATGTTTCCTCCATCAGATACATGTGCTCTCCTTGTATGCTTTGTTGCGGCTTCTCTTTCTAATCTTGACTTTTACTGTTTAGGCGATTTGTTTTGTCAAACTTCATGCACTTTCCCTCTTCTGGTTTTTTTGCATGCATCTTTATTTATCTTTGAAAATGTCAGTTGCTTAAATTGGGTTGACAAGTGTTAATTTAAAAGCTTTTTGTGTTAAATTTCTGCAAAACTGCTTTCATATTGAAACAAGTGTCCTTTTAACTTTAACTGCTGAACAGACAGAAATCTACTTAAATTATTGAGATATACAGAATACAGTGTGTGTATATATATATATATATATATATATATACGCAGACAAACAAAGATCAAGATCCAAATGAAGATTATATATATATATATAATATAGCAGGATAATGCACCATGTCACAAAGCTCGAATCATTTCAAATTGGTTTCTTGAACATGACAACGAGTTCACTGTACTAAAATGGCCCCCACAGTCACCAGATCTCAATCCAATAGAGCATCTTTGGGATGTCGTGTCCTGGATGTGCATCCCACAAATCCCCATCAACTGCAAGATGCTATCCTATCAATATGGGCCAACATTTCTAAAGAATGCTTTCAGCACCTTGTTGAATCAATGCCACGTAGAATTAAGGCAGTTCTGAAGGCCAAAGGGGTCAAACACCGTATTAGTATGGTGCTCCTAATAATCCTTTAGGTGAGTGTATATATATATATATATATATATATATATATATATATATATATATATATATATATATATATATAGTAATCCTCCTCGATCGGGTTATGCTCCAGTCCCCCGCATAGGTGAAAATCCGCAAGTAGAAACCATATGTTTGTGTAGTTATTTTTATGTATTTTAAGCTCTTATAAACTCTTCCACACTGTTAACATTATTAGAGCCCTCTAGACATGAAATAACACCCTTTAGTAAAAAGTTTAAACTGCGCTCCATGACAAGACACAGATGACAGTTCTTTCTCACAATTAAAAGAATGCAAACATATCTTCCTCTTCAAAGGAGCGCCGTCAGTAGCAGAGAATGTCAGAGAGAGAGAGAGAGAAGCAAACAATCAAAAAATCAATACGTACTGTTGAGCTTTTAAGTATGCGCACTGCGATAAAGCAACTGCAAAAAAGGGAGAAATATGAAGGTAGTCTTTCAGCATTTTTTAGAGTAGCGTCCGTATCTTCTAAACAAACAGCCCCTGTGCAAACAGCCCCTCCGTCAGGCGCAGAGAAAGTCAGAGAGAGTGAGAGAGAATGAGAAAAGCAAACAATCAAGCACCGCTCGGGAAGCATATCGCATATCATTGAGGAGTTTTAGTTAATACGTAACACATGCTCTGATTGGGTAGCTTCTAAGCCATCCACCAATAGCGTCCCTTGTATGAAATCAACTGGGCAAACAAACTGAGGAAGCATGTACCATAAATTAAAAGACCCACTGTCCGCGAACCAGCTAAAAATCTGTGATATATATTTAGATATGCTTACATTTAAAATCGCGATGGAGTGAAGCTGCGAAAGTCGGCCGATATAGTAAGGATTACTGTATATATATATATATATATATACAGTGGTGTGAAAACTATTTGCCCTCTTCCTGATTTCTTATTCTTGTGCATGTTTGTCACACAAAATGTTTCTGATCATCAAACACATTTAACCATTAGTCAAATATAACACAAGTAAACACAAAATGCAGTTTTTAAATGATGGTTTTATTATTTAGGAGAAAAAAATCCAAACCTACATGGCCCTGTGTGAAAAGTAGTTGCCCCTGTTAAAAATAACCTAACTGTGGTGTATCACACTTGAGTTCAATTTCCGTAGCCACCCCCAGGCCTGATTACTGCCACACCTGTTTCAATCAAGAAATCACTTAAATAAAAGCTGCCTGACACAGAGAATTAGACCAAAAGCACCTCAAAAGCTAGACATCATGCCAAGATCCAAAGAAATTCAGGAACAAATGAGAACAGAAGTAATTGAGATCTATCAGTCTGGTAAAGGTTATAAAGCCATTTCTAAAGCTTTGGGACTCCAGCGAACCACAGTGAGAGCCATTATCCACAAATGGCAAAACATGGAACAGTGGTGAACCTTCCCAGAAGTGGCCGGCTGACCAAAATTACCCTAAGAGCAGAGACGACTCATCCGAGAGGTCACAAAGACCCCAGGACAACGTCTAAAGAACTGCAGGCCTCACTTGCCTCAATTAAGGTCAGTGTTCACGACTCCACCATAAGAAAGAGACTGGGCAAAACGTCCTGCATGGCAAATTTCCAAGACGCAAACCACTGTTAAGCAAAAAGAACATTAGGGCTCATCTCAATTTTGCTAAGAAACATCTCAATGATTGCCAAGACTTTTGGGAAAATACCTTGTGGACTGATGAGACAAAAGTTGAACTTTTGGAAGGCAAATGTCCCGTTACATCTGGCGTAAAAGGAACACAGCATTTCAGAAAAGAACATCATACCAACAGTAAAATATGGTGGTGGTAGTGTGATGGTCTGGGGTTGTTTTGCTGCTTCAGGACCTGGAAGGCTTGCTGTGATAGATGGAACCATGAATTCTACTGTCTACCAAAAATCCTGAAGGAGAATGTCCGCCATCTGTTCGTCAACTCAAGCTGAAGTGATCTTGGGTGCTGCAACAGGACAATGACCCAAAACACACCAGCAAATCCACCTCTGAATGGCTGAAGAAAACAAAATGAAGACTTTGGAGTGGCCTAGTCAAAGTCCTGACCTGAATCCAATTGAGATTCTATGGCATGACCTTAAAAAGGCGGTTCATGCTAGAAAACCCTCAAATAAAGCTGAATTACAACAATTCTGCAAAGATGAGTGGGCCAAAATTCCTCCAGAGCGCTGTAAAAGACTCATTGCAAGTTATCGCAAACGCTTGATTGCAGTTATTGCTGCTAAGGGTGGCCCAACCAATTATTAGGTTCAGGGGGCAATTACTTTTTCACACAGGGTCATGTAGGTTTGGATTTTTTTTTCTCCTTAAATAATAAAAACCAGCATTTAAAAACTGCATTTTGTGTTTACTTGTGTTATATTTGACTAGTGGTTAAATGTGTTTGATGATCAGAAACATTTTGTGTGACAAACATGCAAAAGAATAAGAAATCAGGAAGGGGGCAAATAGTTTTTAACACCACTGTATATATATATATACACTCACCTAAAGGATTATTAGGAACACCTGTTCAATTTCACATTAATGCAATTATCTAATCAACCAATCACATGGCAGTTGCTTCAATGCATTTAGGGGTGTGGTCCTGGTCAAGACAATCTCCTGAACTCCAAACTGAATGTCAGAATGGGAAAGAAAGGAGATTTAAGCACTTTGGAGCGTGGCATGGTTGTTGGTGCCAGACGGGCCGGTCTGAGTATTTCACAATCTGCTCAGTTGCTGGGATTTTCACGCACAACCATTTCTAGGGTTTACAAAGAATGGTGTGAAAAGGGAAAAACATCCAGTATGCGGCAGTCCTGTGGGCGAAAATGCCTTGTTGATGCTAGAGCTCAGAGGAGAATGGGCCGACTGATTCAAGCTGATAGAAGAGCAACTTTGACTGAAATAACCACTCGTTACAACCGAGGTATGCAGCAAAGCATTTGTGAAGCCACAACACGCACAACCTTGAGGCGGATGGGCTACAACAGCAGAAGACCCCACCGGGTACCACTCATCTCCACTACAAATAGGAAAAAGAGGCTACAATTTGCACGAGCTCACCAAAATTGGACAGTTGAAGACTGGAAAAATGTTGACTAGTCTGATGAGTCTCGATTTCTGTTGAGACATTCAAATGGTAGAGTCAGAATTTGGCGTAAACAGAATGAGAACATGGATCCATCATGCCTTGTTACCACTGTGCAGGCTGGTGGTGGTGGTATAATGGTGTGGGGGATGTTTTCTTGGCACACTTTAGGCCCCTTTGTGCCAATTGGGCATCATTTAAATGCCAAGGGCTACCTGAGCATTGTTTCTGACCATGTCCATCCCTTCATGACCACCATGTACCCATCCTCTGATGGCTACTTCCAGCAGGATAATGCACCATGTCACAAAGCTCGAATCATTTCAAATTGGTTTCTTGAACATGACAATGAGTTCACTGTACTAAAATGGCCCCCACAGTCACCAGATCTCAACCCAATAGAGCATCTTTGGGATGTGGTGGAACGGGAGCTTCGTGCCCTGGATGTGCATCCCACAAATTTCCATCAACTGCAAGATGCTATCCTATCAATATGAGCCAACATTTCTAAAGAATGCTTTCAGCACCTTGTTGAATCAATGCCACGTAGAATTAAGGCAGTTCTGAAGGCGAAAGGGGGTCAAACACCGTATTAGTATGGTGCTCCTAATAATCCTTTAGGTGAGTGTATGTATATATATATATATATATATATATATATATATATATATATATATATATATATATATATATATATATATATATATATATATATATATACATATACACAGTGGTACCTCGGTATACGTCCTTAATTCGTTCCAGATCCTTGGACTTATACCAAACGAATTTTTTCCATAAGTAATAAAGGAAAAATTGTTAATCCGTTCCCATGAAAAAAAATCGTATTGTTATTGGCATATTATACATTGATGGGGTTGTAAAAAATAATTTAAACACTGCTTAATACTAAAATACATAAATACAAAAGCAATTAGATGAAATAAATGAAAAATTTACCTCACTTTACTTTTTAATAACGTCTCTATTTTTCACAATCGTAGATACCGTCGTTCTCGGCATACAGTATGTAGCAGCCAAGTCCCGGAGACGCATTCCACCTTCATACTTTTCAACAATCAATTCAAATTTACGTGAAAAAACACAAAATCACGTGAAAATTCACAGAGAATTATAGCGCGGGTTGTTCACTGAATGCTAGCAACTGGTGTACTGACGCGTGTGGGCAGTCGTGGCTTTGTCTCGAGAGAGAGGTAAACAAGGGTAGCGCGGGGTGTTCTAGCACGCAAGCAAACTTTTTCGCGTCCAAACAGGACGTATACCAAGTTGGACGTATTCTAAAGTGGATGTATACCGAGATACCACTGTATATATATATATTGTGACACTAGAGGGTGCTGTCGCTCCTCAGACCCAATAGACAAACGTTCAACACACCAGGTAAAAGCACCAGGAAATATTTTAATTTCATTTTTTCTTCAATATAATGTGCCTTCAAAGCACCACCTTCACCACCACAATACACAATAAATCAATAATCACAATAAATTTCCTCCTCTCCTCCCAGCAGGTCAGTCACACTCCCTCCCTACTCCGGCTCTCCTGCTGGGTATCCGCCAGTCCTTTATATAGACCTTGACCCGGAAGTGCTGACAAGTCACGTAAACAGAATTCATCCGACCCTCGACTTTAACAAGGGCCCCAGTCCCTGAACTGGCCACACAGCCCCACAGCATGATGGGACCTCCACCAAATTTGACAGTAGGTAGCAGGTGTTTTTCTTGAATGCGGTGTTCTTCTTCCGCCATGCAAAGCGCTTTTTGTTTTGACCAAATAACTCAATTTTTGTCTCATCAGTCCAAAGCACTTTGTTCCAAAATGAATCTGACTTGTCTAAATGAGCATTGGCATACAACAAGCGACTCTGTTTGTGGCGTGAGTGCAGAAAGGGCTTCTCTCTCATCACCCTGCTATACAGATGTTCTTTGTGCAAATTGTGCTGAATTGTAGAACGATGTCCAGATACACCATCTGCAGTGAGATGTTCTCGCAGGTCTTTGGAGGTGATCTGTGGGTTGTCTGTAACCATTCTCACAATCCTGCTCATATGCCACTCCTGTATTTTTCTAGGCCTGTCAGACCTGAGTTGGTTTAACAGCAACTGTGCCTGTGGCCTTCCATTTTCTGATTCCATTCCTTACACTTGAAACTGACAGTTTAAACCTCTGAGATGGCTTTTTGTAGCCTTCCCCTAAACCAGGAGACTGAACAAACTTTGTTTTCAGATCTTTTGAGAGTTGCTTTGAGGATCCCATGCTGTCTGTCACTCTTCAGAGGAGAGTCAAAGGGAAGGAAGCACAACTTGCAATTGACCACCTTAAATACCTTTGACCACTCATGATTGGACACTCCTGTCTATGAAGTTCAAGGATTAACGAGCTCATCCAACCAAGTGATCAGCATTGAGCAGTGACAGGCATTCAAATCAGCACAATGACAAGGGGACCCACATTTGTGCACAGCCAGTTTTTCACATTTGATTTCATTTCATACAACTAAATACTGCGTCACTAAAAATCTTTGTTCGTAAAACACCTCAGTATTCAGATGTTCCTAGGAAATGAAAGACACACCACTGTTATGTTTTTTGTTGAAAGCTGTGTTGAATTATATATTTTTTTCAGGTAGGGATTTTGGTTGATTAAAGAGTATGTGAATTTCTCCTTGGGATTAATAAAGTATCTATCTATCTATCTATAGTATCTATCTACAGTATCCATCTATCTATCTATCAGTTATATAGTGCCTATCTATCTATCTATCTATCCCTGACCCATCACTTTGAGACAGAAGTCAGGAGTGAATCGAGCAGGTCTACTGCGCACAGATAGGAAGAGAAGTCGCTCTCTGGGTCTTAGAAGAGCTCAGTCCATACATACCACAGGCTCAGGTGGTATACATTTCCATACCTGGAAAGTTTCATAAAACTCTCACTGAAAATGCAAAAGGAGTGAATATTTAATGCTGAGGAACTTTCTAAATGCTAGAAGTCATCTACAAGAAGAATGCCTCCTGCACTCCACTGAACCAAACATACAATCAGCTGCATTTTAAAGCAAGTTAAATATATAAAGAAAAACTATAAAAAAATTGGTTCAGGACCTTAGCTTTGTCCTTATCCCTCTCTAGCACCTGGGCCCTGTGATTATACCCAGTCCATTCCAGACATAGACTGGGTAGGTTTGTTTTCTATTTTAGCATCCTTTCCTTCACTTGGCCAATTTAACAATGACCGTCCACCTTGCTGTGAAGCATCAGTGCTACCGCTGCACAACCATGCTGCCCATTCCCAAAGCCATTTAATTCAATTCAGGATTAAGGTGAAGCAAAGAAGGAAGTAACCTTGGATGGGGTGCCAGTCCGCTACTGGGTCCTCTCTTACATACACCCCCAATTAATGAATTAATTAAGTCACCCTGAAGATGTGCACCAGGAAAGCCACTCAGATAATAGAACATCAGAACCCTCTAGATGAGAACAGGCCATTCAGTCCAACAAAGCTCGCCAGTCCTATCCACTTATTTCTTCTAAAGTTGAGTTCTGAAAGTCCCTAAAGTCTTACTGTCTACCACACTACTTGGCCGCTTATTCCAAGTGACTATTGTTCTTGGTGTATAGAAAAACTTCCTCATGTTTGTGTAAAATTTCCCCTTCACAAGTTTCCAACTGTGTCCCCGTGTTCTTGATGAACTAATTTTAAAGTCACCGTCTCGATCCACTAGACTAAGCATTTTAAGCACTTCAGTCAGGTCTCCTCTTAATCTCCTTAAGGCTCAGCTCTTTTATTCTTCCCTCATAACTCATCTCCTGTAGCCCTGTAGTCATCCTAGTTGCTCTTCTCTGGACCTTTTCTTGTGCTTCTATGTCCTTTTTGTAGCCTGGAGACCAAAACTGCCACCAGTACACCAGATGAGGCCTCACCAGTGTGTTATAAAGCTTGAGCAGAACCTCCTGGGGCTTGGACATTCTCATGAACAAAGAGCAAGATTCATTTGCAATCTCAAACATTACCCAAGAATGAGGCCCACGGTTCTCATTCATTTGATTTATGAAGAGGATCATTCCCGTGAGCGAGGAGCACAACTCCACACATCAGGGTGCTATATAACCTGACATTCTTTTAACCTTCTTAATGGCTTCTGAACACTCCAGATGAGGCCTCGCCAGTGTGTTATAAAGCTTGAGCAGAACCTCCTGTGACTTGTACTCCACACATCAAGGCGCTATATAACCTGACATTCTGTTAGCCGTTGTTAATGGCTTCTGAACACTGTTGGGAAGTTGAAAGCTTAGAGTCCACTATTTACTCTTAAGTCCTTCTCATGAAGTGAACTTTTAATTTTCAGACCTCTCATTGTGTATTCAAACCTCACATTTTTACTCCTCCTTTCGGGTATATAAGTCTATATCTCATCCCCTGTAGCCCTGAATCAGCCTAGTTGCTCTTTTCTGGACTTTTTCTTGTGCTGTTATGTCCTTTTTGTAGTCTGGAGACCAAAACTGCCACCAGTACACCAGATGAGGCCTCACCAGTGTGTTATAAAGCTTGAGCAGAACCTCCTGGGGCTTGGACATTCTCATGAACAAAGAGCAAGATTCATTTGCAAACTCAAACATTACCCAAGAATGAGGCCCACGGTTCTCATTCATTTGATTTATGAAGAGGATCATTCCCGTGAGCGAGGAGCACAACTCCACACATCAGGGCGCTGTATAACCTGACATTCTGTTAACCTTCTTAATGGATTCTGAACAATATGTGGAGAGCATGCAAATTCCACGCAGGCAAACCTCAAAATTGAAAGCCAGGGCGGCAGCACTACGCACTCTTAGCTTGAAATAATGTTTTCACTCAAGGCACTAAATAATATAAAGGTTGCTTGTTCCTCTCTCCCTTTGAGATGGGTTTTCAAAGAGGATTAAAACAATATACATTTTCACCCCAGGATCAACCACATACTCACCATCTGTGGGTGGATGAATGTACCCGAAAATGCGCAGTCCATAGTTTTTCCACTTGGGGGCCACAGCCAGCTTCTTTACCACCGTTCGTGTCTGAAAAGTAAAGCAGAGAAAGAAGACGTGAGCAGCGGTGGCCGGAGGACAAGTACTGTTAGTACGGCGGGGCTGCAAGGGGCCTTCTTGTCATCTCGTTTCCCAAGCGGTCCTGTCAGCTGCTGAAGTCCTAAATAGCACAAATCGGTGGTGGCCTCCGATTCGGCAGCTCATCACGAAAGCCGGACCGCCAGGTTTGAACTCCACTGAGGCGTTGTACGGCATCATTAAAGTCAATCAGTCTAAGCATCCAACTGTCAGATTTGGGTTTAAAAAGTCATAATGAATTGAAGAAAACAGGCTGATTGATGCCAGGCTCGGACTCACTCTAGGGCAGTGCTGTATAATAAGCTTGAGCTTCGTGCTTCGGCTCCAAAATATCAAGCGACAGAAATAAAAACTGGAAATCAAACGCCCGTGCGGAAACTCACATGCTTCTCAAAATGTCTGCCGGTACAATGAATTTATTGCACCCGTAGCTGTTGGTTGCGAAAGGCCGACTTGACCACTAATCAATTAGGAATCCTGCCGCTGCATACTTATAACAAATGACAAGTTTTGTGATCGTGTCCCTCTCGCTGGATAAGCAGGTACACAGAGGTGACACTTTATTTTATATAGCAAATTTCTAAAGGAAGCCCCATCCTTTAACTTTGTAAGGTGCCATAATAAATGACTAACATACTTTTTCTTCATGGGCGGCACAGTAAGAACACCTGGGTTCGCTTTCTGAGTCCTTTTCCGAGTTTGGATGTTCTCCCCGTGTCTGGGTGGGTTTCCTCCCACAGTCCAAAGACACGCAGGTTAGATGCATTGGCGATCCTAAATTGTCCCTAGTGTCTGCTTGTTGTTTGGGTGTGCCCTGTGTTGGCTAGGATTGGCTTCAGCAGACCCCTGTGACCCTGTGTTAGGATATAGCGGGTTGGACACTGACTGACTTTTTCTTCATAGCTGTAGCAACAGTTGGTGACAACCCCGTGTTTTATGGTGGGCATGTTGGCTTACTCATCATATAATTTAAGCACCACAACGTGCTGAATTTGTACCTTAAACAATTCATTTTAAAGCAGTGGTTCCCAACCTTTTTTTGGCCATGCCCCACCTAGGCCTCACTAAAATCATGATGTCTCCCACTGTAACATACACCTTTTCAAAAAGTGAACTCCTACTCTAAGACATTGTTAAAAAAAAAATAATATAATATGAAGTAACATTAAAAATAAGGAGCGGTATGGTGGCGCAGTGGGTAGCGCTGCTACCTCGCAGTTAGGAGACCCGAGTTCACTTCCCGGGTCCTCCCTGTGCGGAGTTTGCATGTGTCTGGGTGGGTTTCCTCCCACAGTCCAAAGACATGCAGGTTAGGTGCATTGGCGATCCTAAATTGTCCCTAGTGTGGGCTTGGTGTGTGTGTGTGCCCTGCGGTGGGCTGGCGCCCTGCCTGGGGTTTGTTTCCTGCCTTGTGCCCTGTGTTAGCTGGGATTGGCTCCTGCAGACCCCCGTGACCCTGTAGTTAGGATATAGCGAGTGGGATAATGGATGGATGGATATGAAAATACAGCAAGTACAGTTTTGAAAACATATAATAATTGTCGTGATATTCATAAATATAAAATAACTTTAATGACAGCTTATTCAGTATTCTGTAATTTTATATTTTTTGTTATATTGCAAAATTTTATAATCATTGTTACAATTCATATTATTTTAATGGTAAAAATGATTTCTAAGTAGAAAAACCCAAGCCGGTTGTAAAATCATAAATTAAAGGGTTCTTCACCATCCCTTCTATGTTTACACTATATAAATATATAAATGTCTCTGTAAAAAATAAAAATCTATCATTTTTAACAGTGAATTTCTGTTTTTTTCATTTTATAAATTGTTTAACATACCTAAATTTGCGAATTGCCCCCCTAAAAAAATCAAATTGCCCCCCAGCGGGGCGTGCATCCCACATTGGGAATCACCATTTTAAAGTGAACGAATGAGCAATCTTTATTTAATATAGCGCCTTTCCACAGTAAGCAATCACATAACTGTAATTCTGTTCTCTGACTTGTCATTTACCGTATATACTCATTAATAAGTTCTCCCGTGTATAAGTCAGGACTTGATTTTATCATATAATTTATGGTATTTTATAATGTCGGTCATATAAGTCGAATGCGGAAAACTCACGCTATTGGTCCAAGAGATTACGATATGCTAACGCCCACCTGAGAGAGCAACCACGGCGTACACAGCCTTTCTTTTCTATGTAATGTGCCTACATGCCCGCCGTGTAATACCCAAACTACTTTCAAGCGACATTTGCACTGTTTAGTGTTTTTTGTATCCCTTATCTACGATGGAGCGTTCGATCAGAAGAAAATATGAAGCTGGTTTTAAATTAAAAGTCGTTGAAGTGGCGAAAGAAATTGGTAACTGCACTACTGTAACAAAATTCAATGTCTTAGAAACTGCTGCGAGGTTGGAGGAGGCAAGAAGATGTAAAAAGAAAAAAAATGTAGATGTTGTATGTTTGAACGGGCGTCGGGGTCTGATTTTATGATCGATTTTTTGGGTTTCCCGACTTATATGAGTATTTACAGTATTTATCATCTAGGAGTACAACGCTATCTGTGTAGGATTTCTTGTATGGTAAGAACATGGTAGATACACTCACTAAGCAAATTATTAGGACCACCCATCCAGCTGACTATTCATACAATTATCTAAAATCACGGGTGGGGAACAGCTGAAAGGCTTAGGTGGTGGTAACTCTCCGCCGAGACAGGAGATGGTGCTGCATGACAACAGTCTCTCTTCTCCTCGCCCCTGCAGAAAGACATGTTGTCACCATTCCATCTTTGGCGTCACTTCTTGGTTCTGTCTACATGGACTCGCGTCTTCTACCCAGAACGTCTGAAATGCAATGAGGAGCTGTCATCTTGGACAGTCTATATGAGACGAAAGTCAGGGTGACACACTTTGCAGTGTTTTTTGTTCTCAAACAATTTTCATCATAATTATACGGGTTTGGCCGCAAGGTGCCCCAAAACTTTCACTTTGTTCTGTCTGTTGTTACACCAATCAGCTTTAAATGCTTGAATGGATGGGTTGGCATCCTGACTGGGCCAGAGAGAGAGATGTCTTACCCAACCTGGAGGTCCATAAAGGATGGACTACATTAGTGGAGGTGCAACCCGGCCAGGATGGCTCTAGGCTCCTGTCCTAGTTGGGTGATCATATTAATGGATGGAAGGGGTGGGTCGGGACTTTTATTCCCCAGATGAAAAGATGGCAGTGTTATTCTGGTACCGTCCCAATTTGGACTCCCTGTAGTTGGGTAATTGGGTAACTCTGTTGGGGGGGGGTCCATCCTTGCCACCAGAGGGCACAGCCGAGAGAAAATCTACCTAATTTTGAGAGCTTCCACATGACCCAGGAGTACTTCAGATGACCACAACAGAGCATGGCAGAAGCAGGGACCCCCAATAGGGTTGCCTTACCAAGCCTTGGGGATATTTGGCATTATTAATGGCATTCGGACATAAAAATCACAGCAAAGCCTCTATTGGAGAATTCTAGTAAAAAAAAAATAAATAAATAAAAAATAGTGACCCCATGAGAAAATGGGAAGAAGAAGAAGAAGAAAAGGAAGAAGAAGAAGAAGAAAAAGAAGCAGAAGAAGAAGAAGAAGAAGAAAAAGGACAGTAAGGAACATCTCTTTATATATAAAATCCAACGTCTGTATGTCTGTCCGCTTTTCATGAGACAACTTAACGGATTTAGATCGGGTCTTTATCTATAATTTGCTTGAACATTCCGGCTGATTTTGCGACTTCTCTCATCGCACTATGTATCATCGTTCGCTTGCGGTATCAATTTATTAGCACGACTCCAAGGAAGACACAGCAGACTGATGGGCGATACCCTCCTCATTCAGGTGCCAGCCTCCATTTGAGTCGCTCTACCTCTCACCGCATGTTGGAGCGTACCTTACCTCCCACTTAGCTAGCGAATGACAGAACTACTTAACGGATTTAGATCAGGTTTTTACAGTATCTATAATTTGCTTGAACATTCCGGCTGATTTTGCGACACTTCTCTCATCGTTCGCTTGCGGTATCAATTTATTTGCTCAACTCCGAGGGAAATGCAGAGGACCGAGGGGAGGTGGGGCGGGACGATCCTCATTCAGGCGCCAGCTTCCATTTGAGTCGCTCTACCTCTCGCTGCGTGTTGGAGCGTACCTTACCTCCCACTTAGCTAGGGAACGAGAGAACTACTTAACGGATTTAGATCAAGTTTTTTTATTCAATAATTTGCTTGAACACTCTGGTTGATTTTGCAATTTGTCTCATCGAGGTAAGTTGTAGCACCGATTTATTCCCGTGAATCCGAGAGATGGGCTGCAGGCCGAGGGGAGTGGGAGGTGGGACCTCAGGAGCTGGGCAGGGCCTTCCACACTCACTCACCAGCCTCCGTTCAAGTCGCTCTACCTCTCGCCATGTGTTGGAGCGTATCCTGCATCTGCTTAGCTAGCTATAACTGTTTGTTCAGCAGACATTACCATCTGAAGATTGTTAAGGAGTAACGTTTGACGTTTTTGAGAGAGAGATGACAACTGCGTTGTTTTTAGAGGGTATCTGCTCATTGGCAGGTGCTTTTCTTCCCATGTGGGGGTCGATCTCAAGTCAAAGCTGAACATGATCAGATACGGTGCCAACGTTTGACGTCGGAGCGTACTGATCTTCCCCTTGGCCAGAGATACCTTGCCAACTTTTTTACTTTTGGCAAATAGATCACAGCTACATCCTCACCCCTAAGAGCAAAACCAAAAATATTACATGTTAAGAGGCCCTCGGATACGAAAGTCATCAATACAAATTCTTCTCAGTACAAATGATTACATTTTTTTTTACATGTTCTGTTTGCGGGTAAAGTCACAGGGGACAGCTAGTACACAATAAATCTGTCTAAATACAGGATTTTCCAAACCTGTTTAGTCAGAGTAGGATTGCAGGGCAGCTGGAGCCTATCCCAATAAGCATTGGGCTCAGGGCAGACACACTCCCTGGACAGGGTGCCAGTTCATCACACTGTGAACACACACACACACACACACACACACATTAGGGCCAAATGAACAACGGCAATGGCGATCCACCTAACCTGAAGGTCTTTGGACTCTGGGAGCAAACCGGATTTCTGTTAAAGTGACCACTGGGTGTTTGGTCACCTAACTGACCGAGGGCCTTCTTACATGATTACTCAAAACAATTTTGGCCACATAGCCAACTCTAAGGAGACTCCTGGAGGTTCCAAAGTTCTTCTCTTAGTGATTGGCAAAAATGGATATAATGAGGGTATTAGAAATAAACTTGTGTCTCGTCCATTACGGGAGATGGACGTCTGAAGCGGAGCTCCGTTGCAGCGGCTTTATTTTCTCTCTTTTTTCTTATTATCCTGAGGTATCCTTTATTTAGGAGTTTCTACTACAGTATATAAACATGAGTAACAAGAAAGGGAGTCAGAAAGAAACGGAAAAGAAACTTTTAGTTTAGACTGACATTAACCCCAAGTGCAAGGTATGGCCTTTCAGAGACTGACCTGGAACAGACAGGCGAAAGCACAAACTTCCCAGGTCCCCGCTCTGCTGTATCATCTCCAGTCGAGAGCGAAAATGGGAGTGAAGGTGCAAGTGGTGCAGGTCACGATAGCTCGCCGAGTCCACCAAGATCACTAGAAATGGCCTTGCAGTCCGTGCTTTCATCTACTCCTCGCGAGCCGGAGGCATCGGCTGTAACTGGGTTTGCCACTTCACTCACGGAGCACGAAAGCCGAAACGATTTGTCCAAAATGAAGGAAATGATCGCAACATTGGCCACGGCCATAAGTGAGTTCAAGAAAGACATTCAGAAAAATATGAAGAAAGCAATAAATGGCTTGCTCAAGACAAACGAGAAGCTGCGGCTGGAGATGCAAGAGCTGCGGCAGGATAATAAAGACTTGGGAAAATGTATATATATAATCGTTTTGATGCAAACTTTAAAAGTATGCTGGGAAAACTTGAGGAACACATTCAGGAAAATGTGTCTAAACTGAGAGAACTTGCCAATCAGCTGAAAGACGTTAAGCAGACAATCACGACTTGAATTGAAACAGCGGAACATTTTGCATATACCGCCGATGGAAAAGCTACAGCTGCAAATTCTGAATGCAAAAAACTCAGAGACAGACTTGCGGCTCTGGAAAATGGATGCAGAAGGAATAATATTAGAATCGAAGGTCTACTTGAGAATCGTGAAAGTCCAAACCCAGTGAAACTCGTAGTTGAGGACTTTAGATCAGATACCGAGACAGCGGCAGTTTATCGCATACGTGGATCAAATACCTCTAAACCTAGGACTCTAATTGTCCGCTTTGAGAGATTACAATTTAAGCTTAATGTAATGGTACTTCTCAGACACAAACAAGAGATTATAACTGAAAATAACCACATTCGTATTTTCCCAGATTTCTCACCCTCAACAGCTGCTAAACGTGCAGCTTTTTACAACATTAAACAGCGGTTACAGAAAGCTGATATCAGATCCGGCCTCTTGTATCCTGCCAAACTGAAAGTGGATATTCAAGACAAATATTACATCTTCTCCACCAAGGAGGAAGCAGAAAAGGAGTTAAGGAAGCTGATGCCAACACTTTTTTAAAATACGATAGTGAGTCGCATTCTGTCATGTCATGGCAAGAGGATATTACCTGCTGTCTGATCCGCTTGAAATGATACGGGTACCATAATTATACATCCTTTTCTCTTTTCAGACACTTTTTGTTTATGTAATAATTACACACGGAAGTATGGAAGAAATTAAAGTAGTTTTTTTTTTTTTTTTACTATTCTAAAGGAGGCCGTTTAACATCATACCCTTGGTTTGTAGTTATTATTGCATTAACGTTTACTATGCTTATCCAGGGCCACTTTTTAACACCATTCCCTGGGCTTACTGTCTTAATATTTCAAGGCTGTTGAAGATTTTATTTTATGCTTATAGTATTTAGACTTTATCGGCAATACAGGGGGGTCCAGATCTAATTATGCAATTATAAAAAGGCGAACACATCGCACTCGCTGTTTAAATGACAATCGTCTCCCCGCCATTTTGGAATGCAGGGCAGGTGCTGCCATCTATCGGCAACAAAATTTTTGTGAATTCTCTATGTAATAAACTAAATAAGTTATAGCGTAATGAAAATTGCATAATTAGATCTGGATCACCCTATAGATATCTCTACCTTTTAATCCTCAAACGCCGCTGCTAGGGGGCTTGCTTTGTTTTGGACGTGCTCTGTCTCTGGGTATGTCAGAAGACTGGGACTTTGTGAAGTGGGGTCCAGCCTCATGTGGGGAGGCAAAATGGGGGGGGGGATAAGGGGGGAGAAAGAGAGCAAGCTATTTCTAATATATTCTTTTAATCCTTATAATTATACCTACCAACATAACAATAGGCTGCATGGCAATAACTTGTTGGAAAATTGGAAATTAAGGTCAAAGCTGTCTCACTTCTAGTTAAGATTACAAAATGACATCAAAAATTCAGAATTAATGTCTCCATGATGGGACAGTTAACTTTGTGAGTTCGAATGTTAAAGGCCTGAATCACAAATTAAAGAGAAAGAAAGTATTCTCTCACCTAACAGGTCTAAACGCTAAAACAGTATAAAAAACAGTACAGGAGACCCGCTTACTAAGCAAGGATCAGTTCCTGCTGCAGAAAGACTGGACGGGCCAAATGTTCCATTCTAGTTTTACAAAGAAAACTAGAGGTGTGGGAATCCTTATACATAGAACAGTCTCATTTGTAGTATTAGATGTAGTATCTGATCCCGAAGGAAGATATGTGATTGTCATGGGCAATTTATTTAACTGTAAAGTAATTTTGATGAATGTTTATGCACCCAATGTCAATGATAGGGAATTCATGCAAAATGTATTTGCATCCATGCCCAATGTGAACACTCATAAAATTATAATGGCTGGGAACTTTAATTGTGTTTTAAATCCACTCTTAGATAGGACTCCTGTCACACGGGGGATGACATCTAACACTGCAAAGACAATTACACAGTTTTTAACTAACCACAACTTATCAGACCCCTGGAGGTTTCTAGACCCAAACTCAAGAACATATTCCTTCTACTCACCAGTGCATCATTGCTACTCAAGAGTTGATTATTTCTTTGTAGATAACAATTTCTTGCCTACGATAAAATCTTGCAAGTACGACGCTATTGTTATTTCCATGCCCCTCTGATCTGGGAGCTAAAATCATTATGCCCCACATACTAATCTAGCAGATGGCATCTTAACCGCTTCTATTAGCAGACGAGAACTGTACAGAATTTATATCAAAACATATCAGTTTCTTCCTAGAGATAAATACATCCTAAGAGGTGTCTGCAGGAATACTCTGGGAAACTCTAAAGGCCTTCTTAGGAGGACAGATTATTTCATATCTCTCCCACAGTAAAAACTTAGAAACCAAGAAAGTATCAGAGCTAAGAAGTGAAATTACAAGAATAGACGAAGAACATCCCAGGCGAGGCTCTTCATAGGAAAAGGCAGGCTCTGCATTCAGAATTCAACCTCTTGACAACTAAAGAAACTGAACAACTTATTTATAAATCAAGACATCATTACTATGAACTAATAACCTCTCAGCTCAACAAATCCACAAGCAAGAAGTTCACAATGCAATCCCAGCAATCACCAACACGAACAGAGATAAAATCATTGACCATAAAAATATAATGCACACATTTAGACTACTATAAATCCTTATATTCTACTGAGTTTTAAGAAGACAACATACAATCTAATGCATTTCTGGATACATTACAGATACCACAAATAGAGTCTCAGTGCAGAGGAATTGGATAAACCTCTGGCACTATCAGAATTACTAGATGCTATAAAGTCACTTCAGAGTGGGAAAGCAGCAGGCCCTGATGGCTACCCTATAGAATTTTATAAGAAATTCTCCACTCAGCTAGCCCCCCTCTTATTAGCAACATTTACAGAAGCCAGAGACAATCAAATTCTACCTCAAACGTTTCACCAAGCATTAATCACCGTCTTTCCTAAACAAAATAAGGACTTGTTACAATGAGCATCATACAGACCAATTTCACTTCTGAATAATGATGTTAAGATACCCTCTAAGGTCCTAGCTTGAAGGATGGAGAAAGTGCAGCCTTCGGTAATATCACAAGACCAAACTGGATTTATTAAAGGCCAACACTTAGCTTCCAATCTATGGAGGAATATTCCGGACAAAATTAAATAAATAAATAAATGCGTAAATAAATAAAAGTACTGTGAAATGTGAGCATAAATAAATAAATGTGTCATGAAATGAGAGCATAAATAAATAAATGTGTCACAAAATGTTTTTTGTTGCTTATTTATTTATTTCATTTTGTCCGTAACATTCCTGCAAACCGTCATGAAATACGACTTGAAATAAAACTGTCATTTTCACTCGTCAAAGTTGAGAGGGTGGGCTCTAACACGCCCTCTAGTTACTGATTGGTGAATCGATAGCACAAGAATTAATTAGAAAAATGCTTACTACTGCCGATGAAATGGATTCTGCTCAAGATATTACGTATTTCAGAGAGAGAATTGAAGATTTATCGGAAGAAATTACAATGTTGGCGGCCCTTTTAGACTCCGATATAGATGAAACTGTTTCTGAAATTATCGAAGAACAGGTGGAACGGACTCTGCTACACTCCAGTTCAGGTGACACAGTTCCCTGCTCTGGACGTCCAACCTTTGACATTCCAGCTGAGTCAATAGAACACCTTCTGTTATGCGGTTTAAAAGTACGACAGATTGCAGATCTATATGGTGTATCGGAGAAGACGATCACAAGGCAAATGAGCCAGTTTGGTATACGGTAAGCTGCAATGGCTGTATTAGTTTAGGTACTTTGACATGGAATGCCCAAAGCAGCTCCAACTAATATTTTGAACTGAGTATTTGACCCATGTTTTACGAGTATAAAGTCAGGTGCAGATTCGCAGCTACTTTTTCAAACAACTCTACAGCTCTGATCAGTGGCAAAGTTATTCAGTTCAAAATATTAATTTTCCTCTATGCTGGAAAAAATATTGCTCAATTTCGAGGTCTCAGACAGCATTTCTGCAATATATAAAAATATTTTACAGTCCCTCCCTGTCAAAGATCCAAGAGGACAATGGGAAGAAGATCTCTCACTCAACATATCAGAAAAGGAGTGGAAGGTAGCAATGCAGAGAATTCATTCAAGCTCCATATGCGCAAAGCATACCATTATTCAACTCAAAATTATATATCGAGCACATCTGTCTCACTTAAAACAGTCCAACATGTCTCCAGGGCGAGAGCCAACTTGTGAACGTTGCACTCGAGCTCCAGCCTCACTGGGTCACATGTTCTGGGCCTGCACTAAATTAACAACATTCTGGACCAAAATCTTTAAATGCCTTTCAGACAGCCTTGGTGTCACAATCCCTCCTAACCCACTAACAGCTGTGTTTGGTGGGTTCACAGGGGGGCAAAGCAAGCAAACTGTGATTGACTTCACTACACTATTGCACGCAGACATATTTTGCTAAACTGGAAGAATCCTAACCCTCCCCTTTCAAGTCAGTGGGTAACTGATGTTTTAAATTATTTAAATTTGGAAAAAATCAGATTCTCACTTTAAAGGATCTGTGCAGAACTTTTTCAAAACCTGGCAGGATCTAATCAATAAAATTTTAGAATAAGCTCTTAAAGCTTAGTGCTGCCTCACTAGCATTTACTTGAAAATGCATTCGAGTTATCCCTAACCCTAACCCCACTTCATCAAAGAGGACAGTCCGCTGATATCCCCTTATAGCACATGTGCCCAACGGGATGGGCAAAGAGCAGGAGGAGGGCGTAGAAATGCCATCTCTGAGCCTTTCTGGTACTTACGTGGGGGTAAAGCGGGAAGTGCAGGTTCTTTCTCAACTGGGAAACGGCGGATCCACACCAGTCCTCAAACACGTGGAGATTAGCCTGGCCTTTGTACTGAAAAGAAAAGACAAGACGAGACAAGACATGGAGTGAGAAAGTGATGCGCACACGGCCATGTGAATTACTTAGTCAGTCTTTACTTCACAAAGCGCCTTCATGTTCAAAGTCTTGCATTCCGTTCCTCGGCATCTTTTCATCGAGCCAAGCACTTGTTTATTATGAGCTGAACGTTTCTATTTAAAACTACCGGCAAAGTGAAAGTGGCACAAAGGTCAGCCTGGTCTATCAGAGTCTCTCTTTTTCTTTGCTTGCTCCACTCAGAAGAAGATTCCAGAAGACTTTCTCAGTGGCGTTAATTAAAACAGACGTCCAGTCAAACCAAACATCAAAAGAACAGAAATTACACATCTACTGTACAACACTCAGCCATGACACACAAGAAAAAGAGAAAAACCCCAAACTCTAGCAGGGCAGCAATCTATAGTGGTGCCACCTCACCCTTACTGCTTGTCTCCTCATTTAACTGTGTTTAGGGATCCCAAAGTGACGGTGGGAACTGCACCTTTATGGTGGGACAGGAACTGAGAAATGGCCAAAGGGGGAAAGAAGTCCTGAGCTGGGGGGTTTCAAATCAAGACAGAGACACTTGTTCTATCAAAAGAAAGATGATCATCAAGGCTATGTTTATGGCTGGGCAAAATATCCAATTTTCAGTTTGATTTGATGTCCAATGATTGTCAATATCATGATGTTCGGCACTTATAAAAGGCACATGTCATGCATGTTTTTCTGAGGGTCACCTACCGGGCTAAGCACTACCACTCTGGGACACCAGGGGGCGTGAACACTAACTCTATTATCATGTCTCTCTTATTACCCACAGTGCCCACTGACCACACCCCTTCAGGTCTGGGAGCTATAAAAGTGAGTGTCCTCATCCCTCAATGCTTCCCGGGTCCTCCCTGCGTGAAGTTTTCATGTTCTCCCCGTGTCTGCGTGGGTTTCCTCCCACAGTCCAAAGACATGCAGGTTATGTGCATTGGCAATCCTAAATTGTCCCTAGTGTGTTGTGTGTGTGTGTGTATGCCTTGTGGTGGGCTGGCGCACTGCCCGGGATTTGTTCCTGTCTTGCGCCCTGTGTTGGCTGGGATTGGCTCCAGCAGACCCACGTGACCCTGTAGTTAGGATATAGCGGGTGGGATAATGAGTGGCTGACTGTCTGCTCACTACACTGGTTACCTGTGTCATTCAGGATTGACTTTAAAATTCTGCTTATGGTTTATAAAGCCTTAAATAATCTCGCTCCATCTTATATATCAGAATGTCTGACACGTTATATTCCAAATAGTAACCTTAGATCCTCAAATGAGTGTCTCCTTAGAATTCCAAGAACAAAACTTAAAAGAAGTGGTGAGGCGGCCTTCTGCTGTTATGCACCTAAAATCTGGAATAGCCTGCCAATGGGAATTCGCCAGGCTGATACAGTAGAGCACTTTAAAAACACTGCTGAAAACACATTACTTTAACATGGCCTTCTCATAACTTCACTTTAACTTAATCCTAATACTCTGTATGTTCAATTCATCATAATAACTATTCATGGTGGCTCTAAAATCTGTACTGACCCCTACTCTCTCTTCTGTTTCTTTTTCCGGTTTCTTTGTGGTGGTAGCCACCTACTCAAAGCATCATGATGCTCCAACAATGATGGATGGATTAAAAGGCAGAACTCTACGTGACCATCATCATCATCAAGTCCTTCCGTGAGAACCCTAAATCCAAAGAGGACTGTTTCATTTATGTGAGGTAGAATGCCCAGAGGGGACTGGGCGGTCTCATGGTCTGGAATCTATACAGATTTTTTTTTTCTCCAGCCGTCTGGAGTTTTTTTTTTCTGTCCCCCCTGGCCATTGGACCTTACTCTTATTCTGTGTTAATTAATGTTGATTTATTTTATTTTATTATTGTGTCTTTTATTTTTCTATTCTTCATTATGTAAAGCACTTTGAGCTACTTTTTGTATGAAAATGTGCTATATAAATAAATGTTGTTGAATAATTTATTGGCTGAAAACCTCAATGCTAACTGTCAGAGTGAATCCAGCAGGGGGCGTTAGCTCTTTAATTTAATAATGTTTTTTATCAGTATGCTGCTGCTGGAGTATGTGAATTTCCACTTGGGATTAATAAAGTATCTATCTATCTATCAATCATATAGTACCTTTCATATCTATCTATCTATCTATCTATCATATAGTACCTTTCATATCTATCTATCTGTTATATAGTGATTTTCATATCTATCTATCTATCATATAGTACCTTTCATATCTATCTATCTATCTATCTATCTGTCTAGCTCCCTGGTTGGAATAAGTTCTTTTGTAATTGAGGCATGTTGCATAGCCCAAAGTGCGGCACGGTGGCGCAGTGGGTATCGCTGCTGCCTCACAGTAAGCAGACCTGTGTTTACTTCCCGGGTCCTCCCTGTGTGGAGTTTGCATGTTCTCCCCGTGTCTGCGTGGGTTTCCTCCCACAGTCCAAAGACATGCAGGTTAGGTGCATTGGCGATCCTAAATTGTGCTTGGTGCATGTTCATGCCCTGCGGTGGGCTGGTGCCATGCCCAGGGATTTGTTTCTGCCTTGAACCCTGTGCTGGCTCGGATTAGCTGCAGCAGACCCCTGTGACCCTGTAGTTATGATATAGCGGGTTGGGAAATGACTGACTGACTGACATATTAAATATTTGTGACATCTGTTTTGCTAAATGCTGCATTTAAACAATATGGCTGAAGTCAACCAGTCCACCTCAATGGGTCACACTGACCCCTCAGGGAGGCCTCACACCATGTGTCCTATCTGACCATCCTGGAGGTCCCCTTGAGAGCCTTAATGCCTCAGTTTGACAAGTCACCACCACATCTTTGTGATAATAAAATTATGCAATTATATTTTAGAAGAAATACAGAACTGCTCCCCACCTGTGGAAATGCAAATTGCCTCCCGTGCTCTTCAAGAGATGCAAATGATGGGTTTTTTCCCCAACTGACTTGTAATTAGAAGATTAGAGAAGCAGAGAAATCGGTAATCACATTCAGAGCAGTCAAAAGTCACATCAGAGAGGCCTTCGTTTTCCTTCTGAAGAGTTAAAATGATGTTTTCGATGCCTTTAAATTCAGTCCCATTAAAGACACCTGCAGTTCAAATTTTGACTCATCAAAATGTAATTAGAGATAATCAGAAATATGAAATTGGCATGAGACGTCACCTCTTCATGCACCTTGCCATTGCCCTAAGCTCCCTTTAATCCTCTCACAAATAAAATAATTTAGCAAATGTTTATGATACCCTGTCTGTTGGAATGATCAGTGTAATGCATATACCTTTTGTTATATGCCATTTGGTGTGGGTTGCATAACAGCAGTGTTAAACATGTGACGCGCCATCTGTTGGAATGACAGACACAATGCATTTTATAACTACAAACTTGTTGTGCTACCTGTCTAAGATGTGTTGAAATCTAAATATTCAACGCAGACCTCAGCAGTAACGTTTACAGTGGACCGTGACATGCATATATCTCTGTTATATGCCAATTGGTATGAGGTTCGCAACAGCAGCATTAATGTTTGTGATGCGCATTCAGTTGGAATGACAGACACAAATGAATTTTATCACTACAAACTAGTTGTGCTTCCCATCTAAGACATGTTGAAATCTAAATAATCAGCGCAGACCTCAGCATTAACATTTGTAGTAAATCATGAGATGCATATATCTCTGTTATACGCCATTTGGAATGGGATTCGTAAAAGCAGTGTTGAAGTTTGAGATGCACCATCTGTTGGAATGACAAATGCAATGCAATTTGTTGCTAAAAACATTTGTAATGTGTCATATTTTGTAATGGCAGAGACATAGTGACCAGATGGACACACATACAGACACACAAACACTTACTCTTTTGTTAAGGTAGACATTTGTGATGCACCATCTGTGGGAATGATAAAAGCAATGAATTTTTTTCATACAATGGGCTTTGCTACCCATCTAAAACGGGTTGAAATATAATCAACATAGATCTCAGCATTAACGTTTGCATTGCATCATGAGATGCATATATATCTGTTATATGCCATTTGGTATGGGATTCGTAAAAGCAGTGTTGATGTTTGTGATGCACCATCTGTTGGAATGACGAATGCAATGCATTATATTACTAAAAACGTTTGTGATGTGCCATCTTTTGTAATGGCAGAGACATAGCAACCAGAAGGACACAGACACTTATCCTTTTATTAAGGTAGACATTTGTGATGTGCCAACTGTTGGAATGACAAAAGCAATGCATTTTATTCCTACAATAAGCTTTGCTGCCCATCTAAAATGGGTTGAAATTTAAGTAATCAATATAGACCTCAGAGTTAATATTTGCAGTGTACCATGCAAGGCATCTGTCTCTGTTTCATGTCTTTTTGTATGAGATTCGTAAAAGCAGCGCTAATGTTTGTGATGCGCCATCTGCTGGAATGAAAAATGCAATGCATTATTTGCCTAAAAATTGTTTGTGATGTGCCATTGTTTGGAATGGGAGTGTCCTGACTCCACAGGAAAACAGGAGAACTGATTTTGTGAGTAAACCGGGAGAAACAGGCAAAAGGAAAAACAAAAGAACATAAAAGTAAATCGTGGCAACCATAACCCAACTGACAGTTAAAATCAAGTTCAATTAACGGGCAATGAGTCAAAAGCAGGCAATAGAAGAAGGGAAAACGCACAAGAGAGCAAATTGACATGAAGGATTTTATCTGCAGATCAGATAACATTCCTGACCTTTTATGACAGTTGTGGATTAAGTTAAGGTCATGACCCCAGAGACCCCTCCCCTAGACCCTGACAATGGTACACAACATGGCTTCTCTTAAAGAAAAAAGCTATGAAGTGTTAGTTTTTAACATAAATCATGACAGGGAGAAACAAAGCAACCAGAAACGTATCCTTTAGTTAAGCTGGATGTTTGTGATGCGCCATCTGTTGGAATAACAGAGACATTGCAATCAGACACACACTCGTTCCTTTACAGAGGTGGGTATTACGTTATATACTCACATTTAGATAAATGGATGCTTTTCAATACGGACAATTAATTGAGAAATTCAAAGTCATCTGCACATGTGTGGTATTGAATATAAGGTCTCTGTCCTGCACAATGGTTGTATGTCTGCAATGTCATAAATTAAAAAATGACATCACATTAAGTTACTTTGCCACTATATGGCCTTGTACATTGTGTATTGTTAGTTTATACGGTTAATTCCCATTATCCACAGGGGTTACATTCCCGGAAAACCCAGCAGAAGTAGAACCTACAGATACTGAAGCATTGATTCTGTGGGGAAAAATGGGGTCAGGTTCCAGCGGACCCTATTCACATACCCTAAACATATCACTTTTGTGTACCAAAAATCAACTAAGCTAATCACGTGTTTGCAGTTAGGATCACTCGGCCAAACACTTTCACTAGCAATATGTTTCATTGCCATTGCTGAAATTGAATAAATGTATTTGAAATAACAGCATAAATTACAGAGAACTGTGGGGACTTGTTAACACAACAGAAGCCCCCAGATTGAGACCGCAGCTCCCCTCGTGGCGCTGCTGTGCCACTGGACTCAATTTTTTTTTCCTCTGCCTTGCATAATCATGAACTGACAAGAGCAAGAAGGTGCGCCCTGTAGTACGATGTGATCCCTGTCATACACAAATAACAAAAGTACTGCCACCTACTGGCACACGGGGCCCACTGGGCTTCCACTGCACTTTGATATCCTGCTCTCATTCTCTGAACCAGTGGTCACATGGGCACCAACAGCATATCGCTATAAAAATCCCACCCAGACTGAGAACTGCTCATGAAATAAACCAGTTATGCAAGTTGGGTGGTAAATTCCTTTAAAAGAAAGGGGGAGGAAAAAACAGAATAAATGTAAGCCTGTTGACCCATTTTTCTATATATTGCCCTTCATGGCTGCAAAAAATCAACTGATGACAACATCAGTCAGTAGGATAAAGAACTCGAGCAGTACGGCCATGACTAAGGGACCCTCATATGGCTCACTGACTTTTCATTCACGAGATCAGCCAACTGGGCAGACAAGAGTCGGACATTCATTCCAGGAAGCTGCATCCTGGTTTTCCACTTTTACCCTCAGGTTCCTCACAAGTGGGGGCTTCACGATCACAAGGTACAGTAATTCCTTCCCAAACCTTGGGCCGTTTTTCTTTTCCCGTTGTTGCTGTTGTGGTTTCCATTATTATTAATGGATTATCTGCTGGATATCACTCTCCATTAGGACTGTTTCCAGCTTGCAGGAGGCACATTTCCAATGATGCATTTCATGTAATGTATTCCCAAACTGCCTGTAATTGCATTCAATATGGGAGGAACACAAAGGCATCAATCATGCAGGGAACAAAGGTCAATGGACTGCCAGATGGGCTCCATGAATAAAATCAATTTACTCCTCAGTCTGTGCGCTAAGAGAGTTTAAAAGGGAGCAAAAAATAAACAAATAACACGGGGATATGGGATACACAGTAACAAGAAAATCTCAGTGGTGGCTCATGGGAGATAAACAGATATGCAAGGCACTATATACTAAAAACAGACAGACAGATAGATATGAAAGGCACTATATAATAGATAGATAGATAGATAGATAGATAGATAGATAGATAGATAGATAGATAGATAGATAGATAGATAGATGTGAAAGGCACTATATGATAGATAGATAGATAGATAGAGATAGATAGATAGATAGATAGATAGATAGATTTAGTTGTCCCTGTTTTAGGCACAGAACCATATGTTGCTCTGGAGCCATTTATTGAAACTTTGAGTTTTTTGCTTTGTACAATATAGGGGGCGGTTCGCCAAACCTTTTCCTGCCTTTTTTGTGTATCTTTACAATATGTTTATATATATATATATACAATGTTATCTCTCTGTATTTACTCAAAGCAGGCACAAATTATATAAATGTCTATTTAACAGAACATATCATGGACATTAAGAAGTGCACAACTGTGTGTTTTTATATATACCTTCGATGTACAGTAGTCCGGGGGAGAAACCATGGGCTGCTCAATACCTCCCCCGGGACACTTGGTGGCAGACTCCCTGGCTGACGGTGGTGCCTCAGCTTTCCTCAGGGCTCCATGGGAGATGAAATTCTCCACAGCCCTGTTGGGATCTGGGGTGGCTGTCAGGGGGCGCTACATGGGCTCCTGAGCCCAACTGGACATATCTTCAGCCCCACCTGGGAGTGCAACCGTAAACAGGTGATGAAGCACCTGGACCACTTCCGGGTAGGCCATTAAAGGAGCCAGCAAACACCACTCAACAGCCAGAGTCGGGAGGAGGAGGACAAAGCTTGTGGAGGTAGAAGAGAAGAGTGTGTGGTGCTATACCTTGTGTGTTTTGAGTTTGTGCTTGGGACTATGTTGTGGCTGGTGGACACAGGGAAGACGTGCCCTCCACCTGAAGAAAATAAACAGTTTATTTACTTTTATATGTGCCTCCCGTGTCCAATCTGTGCCGGGTCGGTCGCTATATAGCACCTTTGTTACAATATATATATGTATATATACACAAATATAAATACAAATGTTTATATTTATTTATTTCCCATGTTGGCATATTGAAGTCCCCCCTGTAAGAGTTCAGAATGTTATCTCTGCCCCTTGCTGGCTGAGTAAGGCATTGTGAGTGCAAATACAACCTCATTATTACCTCTCAAAGCTTAGAATACATCTCACCTCTGACTTCCAGGGCAAAAGGTTTTGTTTATCGATGAGGAACTTCTTCAGTTGTTTAAGATACTGGCCGTCATCTCCATTCAGCTCTTCTAGATGGCCTAGGCCTATCACCTGTTTAAAAAAAAAAAATTATATATATATATACGTTTTTTTTTGTCAAAAATAAAAATTTGAACTTGGGTTTAAACACACATGTATTAACAGATCCACTAGCTCACAGATAGATAGATAGATAGATAGATAGATAGATAGATAGATAGATAGATAGATAGATAGATAGATAGATAGATAGATAGATAGATAGATAGATAGATAGATAGATATGAAAGGCACTATATAATAGATGCTGTTGGTATAAAGGACCCCCATCCCTATTCTCAACACACTTCTGCTGATTCATTGACTAGAAGTCCTCAGTGCTGGTTTGTCAGAGAGAGGATGTGCAACATTGTTCATAATGGGGCTCAGTTTGGTCTTCATTTTCTTCTCCTCTGTTAAGTCCAGGGGGTCCAGAGTGTGTCTCATAACTGAACTTGCCCTTTTAATTAGCTTATTGATTTGGTGGGTCTCTCCTGATGTGATGTTACCAGCCCAGCACACCACACTGGCCATCACAGAGTTATAGATGATGTGATGGATGTCAATTTGTACATTAAAGGAATGCAGTCTCCTAAGGTAGAAGAGCCTGCTCTTTCCTTTCTTCTTCAGTTCCTCTGTGTTCTGAGACCAGTCCAAACTGTCACTGCTGTGGGCCACCAAGTACTTGTAGGAGTGGACCACCTCTACATCCACCCCCTTATTAGTGATTAGACATTGAGGCACTTTGGTGCGGTGACAATTAATAAGCGTTTTTTTTGATTTTGCTGATGTTAAGGTGCAGGCAGTTCTCAAAGTTCTCTCCCTGCCTCCCCTCCTCTGTCTCCTCCATTTGAGAAAACTCATCTGAGAATTTCTTCAAGTGACCTGACCTGCTGTTATATTTCTAGTCAGAGGTGTACAGACTGAAGAGTGGGGCAGACAGTCCTGTTCCCTGTGGTGCTCCAGTGTTGCTCACACAGTCCTTGAGTCTCACAAACTGACCTTCCTTCATCCAGGACACCACAGGCTCATCCACCTGCAGATCTCTGAGTTTGGCTGGATAGTAGTGAAGATGTTGGAGAAATTAGAAACCATAATCCTCACAGTGCAGTCAGGTGGACTTTGGGTTCCGCAGAGACAAGCTATTTATTTTAAAAGTGTCCATAAAGGGTACTTTAGTACCCTACGATTTTTTTTTTTTTTAATTTGCGGACAAGTTAATCCTAGAAACGCCTAACTAATGTTCCTGAGCTTACAGGCTTTATTTTATTTGTACATCCCACAATGCTTATCTCTGGAATCCTTAGAGCGTACAGACAGCTTGCTGCTGGGAAAAATCTGAATTTCAGTTTTACACCGTGCAAGGGCTGAACCTGAACACTTTAACAATGGCTGAAATCAATACACTACTACAATAGTAAACACCATAAATACACTAAATACTAATAATAAAGTCCAGGAGCCACAGTCTGATCCCAGAACCTGAACAAGCAGTGCTTATTGTATTACTAAAGCTTTTAATGCGTATGACTTGGACTAGAATTTTACAGAACCTGGATAAGTATCTTAGCCCCTCATCCTATAGAACCTCCGACCCTCTGGTGATTGCTGGGATCAGTAAACAACAAGTTATCTTTGAGGTAAGAACAAAATGACACCATTGAAACTTAGCTTTCTTCCTAAATAGTTTAGACATCTCATTTGGCTACTGGATATCTCAAAAATACCCTAACATTATGGACAATCCTACAAAATCCTGCCGACTACGCCAAATGTTTCATCACAAAAGAGACTGCGAAAGGCACTTTAGTCTCTAAGGTTCTTTGCTATTGGTAGACAAGTTAATCCTAGAAATGCTTAAATAATGCTCCTGAGCTTACAGGCTTCGTTTTACTTGAACATCCCGTAATGCTTATCTCTGGAATCCTTAGAGCGCGCAGACAGCTTGCTGCTGGGACAAATCTGACTCTCAGTTTTACACCGTGCAAGGGCTGAACCTGAACACTTTAATAATGGCTGAAGCCAATCTTGCTCTCAGCTTCGCATCAGTGCAATGACTGAATCGTTACTACCAGGGACTGGTTACCCTGAAATGACTGCACTTAATACACTATTGCTATAGTAAACACCCTAAATACACTAAATACTAATAACAAAGTCCAGGAGCCAGCTCTGCAGGGATCACAGGCCACAGTCTGATCCCAGTTTACTACCTCTGAAAGGGTTTAACCTGAATCAGCACTGCTTTCGATATTATTAAAGCTTTTAACACTTGGACTAGAATCTTACAGAACCTGGATAAGTATCTTAGCCCCTTATCCAATAGAACCTCTGATCTTCTAGTGATTGCTGGTGTCAGTAAACAACAAGTCAACTTCGAGATAAGAACAAAATGACTCCACTAAAACTTAGCTTTCTTCCTACTGTAAATAGTTCAGACATCTCATTTGACCACTGGAAACCACAAAAATACCCTAACATTTTGGACAATCCTATGAAATCCTACCGACTACGCCAAATGTTTCATCACGAAAGCAACCAAGTAGTGTGGTAGACAGTAGGACTTATGGTCCTTCAAAACTGGATTTGATGTTTTCTTAGAAGAAATAAGTGGATAGGACTGTCTATCTGTCTATCTATCAATTTTATAGTGCCTTTCATATCTATCTATCGATCTATTATGTAGTGCTTTTCATATTTATCTAGCAATTTTATAGTGCCTTTCCTATTTATCTATTTATCAATTTTATAGTGCCTTTCCTATTTAGATTAGATTAGATTAGATTCACTTTATTGTCATTACACATGTATAAATACAGGGCAACGAGATTCGGTTTAGCATCTAATCAGAAGTGCAAAGAGCAGAAGTACAATAAATATAATATGTGCATATTATGTACAGTTAAATACGATATTTACAGTTAAATGCGATATATAAATCATATTTATATATATTTATCAATTTTATAGTGCCTTTCATATCTATCTATCTATCTATTTTATAGTGCCTTTCATATCTATCTATCGATCTATTATGTAGTGCCTTTCATATCTATCTATTGATCTATCGATCTATTATATAGTGCCTTTTCTATCTATCTATCTATCCATCTATCAATTTTATGTTAACGAGCTTTGTTGGGCTGAATGGCCTGTTCTCGCCCAGAGTGTTCTAATGTTCTAATGGAATATCAGTGTAGATGTAGCATATGAAAATGAACCTGTCAGGATGAATTCCAGTGACATGCTTCTTATTTTATTTGTTGAAGACCAGTAGTATCCATTATCCCATCATCTGCAAAAATACGGCAATTTATTTTACATTTTCTTGCGTCCTCCAATCTCGCACCAGTTTCTCAGACACATCGAATTTTGTTGCAGAAGTGCAGTCACCAATTTCTTTCGCCACTTCAATGACTTTTAATTTAACACCAGCTTCATATTTTCTTCTGATCGAACGATAAACGTGCATGAGGGTGTGAGATACAAAAAACACAAAACAGTGCAAAAGTCTCTTTAGAGTAGTTCGGGTATCACCGTGTGGTCACGTAGGCATAATAGAGAGAGACAGAAAGAGGTTAGAAGCACATGCTGATACAGCACATTGCCACACCCACATAGAAAAAAAAGGCTGTGTGCTCGGTGGTTACTCTCTCAGGTGGGCATCAGCATATCATATTTTCTGCATTCGACTTATACGACTGACATTATAAAATACCAGAAATTATATGGTAAATCAAACCCCGACTTATCTGCGGGAGAACTTAAACGCGAGTAAATACAATAAATAACAGTGCTGAGCTTACTACTTTTGTTTCGCATGTACATTGAAACAGAAAAGAAATCCGTAGAAGTCACAAATTCACCAATGCTTTCCAATGGGAGATTTTGAAATTTCACAAATGCACTGTATTCGAGATATCTCTATGAAAGTGTAACTGTCTTGACAAATTTAATTAAAGAATAAATTCCTGTTTGGAGAAGATTAGATTTACCTCAGGTGTTCGAGTAAAGAAATTATTCACTCACTGAATTACTCAAATGACAGAATTTCACTGCTGTATCAATTCGCATGGGACTAGTTTAGCCTAGTTATTTGGTTGTTATAGTTAGTTACATAGATAATTCAGTGTAGATTGCAGGATTACATAGATAGATAGATAGATAGATAGATAGATAGATAGATAGATAGATAGATAGATGTGAAAGACACTATATAATAGATAGATAGATAGATAGATAGATAGACTAGTTTAGCCGGGCTTTTTAAAAAAAATGTAAAATCCACTGTGATCTTTACTGAAACATGAAAGTGAAGTCCATAAAAAGTTACTGACGTGATGGCGTGATTTGGGCATAACTAAAATTTCAGAGGTCCTCTGGTGGTAATTAGTTTACCCCACTTACTAATTTTGCCCGAATAGAGCTTACATTGGTCCACTGGGGGTCAAGTTGTTTTGTGTGGACATACAGACAGACAGACAGACAGAAAGGGCAATCTCAGGTGCTTTTTGCATTATATATGAACAAATCGAAAAAAGGATCAACTTCCATATATTTTTCTTAACTTATATTTTCATCTTCATGAATGAATCAAATTGTTTGTATAAATAAACATGCCATTTACAAAATAAGTAACACATACAAATATTTTGCTTCATATGTAACAGAATGATCAATTCCTTATAGTAAGCAGTGCCCACAGTGTACTATAACTGGAAATGTTTCTTCATGCCAAGCCCCTCCTTAGCCACTTGTCCTAACCCATAAAATGCCCATACCCACTCCTGCAGGTGAACCATGAAGCCGGGGGGCAATTACTCCTCTGGAAAGGAAATGTACAAAATGATACAGTGTCTCCCACCGGCAGGTACCAACAGGTGACGACAATCTTGTCCCGTCATTTGTTAATTACGGCCACTAAACTCTCGGCTGTCCTAGAAAGCAGCATTTCTTTAACACTCCAATCAAGCTGTCAGTTACCTAATGAGTTTAATTGTTTGATTAATTAGGCAAATGTGCAACTTTTACAGGGGCAGAATAATTTATAGTAAGTTCAGACTGTAAATAAGTCAATTTTTAAATCATTAACTGAGAAAGGCCGGGGAAAAAAATGATTAAATGTATCCATGTGAATGGCTAATTAGATCAATTAAAGTAATTGAGAGGCCTAATTGAAATGAAAATGAGAAAATACTGAGACCCTAGAGGACTGAAATGGAGGAGTGTAACCCCGATGGAGGGGGTGAAGCCATGCATCTGTTTTCATTCAGCCATTTTACTGCCAAGGGTACTGGTGTCTGCCTCACAGCAAAAGGGTCCTGGGGTTCAAATCCCAGCCCAGTGTCAGGTGTTCTGGCTTGTAAATTGTAAAGAAGGATGGGTACCTGCATGGGCAGCATAATGAATTAGCCAAGGGTTAGATTCAAGAGATTTATACATTTATTGGCAGATGTCAACATAACTGAGTAAACTTCAGTCTGGAGGACATTTTGGTAACAAGTGTACCATGACAAGGTGACAGAACTGATCACCACAAGTGATGAGCTCAGAAGAACAGAACAGGATAGATAGATAGATAGATAGATAGATAGATAGATAGATAGATAGATAGATAGATAGATAGATAGATAGATAGATAGATAGATAGATAGATGTGAAAGACACTATATAATAGATAGATAGATAGATAGATAGATAGATAGATAGATAGATAGATAGATAGATAGATAGATAGATAGATGTGAAAGACACTATATAATAGATAGATAGATAGATAGATAGATAGATAGATAGATAGATAGATAGATAGATCACAAGGATAAGTCAGGTAAAGTGTTGGATGCTAATTCACTTTGGTAATTGATTTCCAAACAGTGAGCACATCATGGCCCGGGGCATCGTCGTGATGGATGCTCCACTTCTGATGGATGCTTCCATCCTCACCACATGGCACTTTCGACAGTTTCAGTTGCACTTAGCCGTATGGGCAACACGACATGGCTGTCCTGGGTATTACACACTCACACCTCATATAGGCCTTGTGCTGAGCCATTGACTACTCGGTAGCCGACCATTAAGGATTTGAACTGAATACTTGCTGCTGCATTGAGCCAATGTAGTAATCTGAATAGAGGAGTGGTGTGTGCCCACCTCAGCTGGTTTTTGGTAGCTCTCCTGCTATACTAAACTCAACATGTCTGAAAAGAGACTGTAGGCCAACGAATTGTCACTCAGATTGTAATGATAATGCTCATTTTGAAAGACGCTACACAAAATAAAAAAAGGACAGCATCTTCTACGTTAGTGGAACAAGTCAGCAGACCAAGAAGTTCTGCCTTTGCTCTTATGGTCAGTGTGAAAGGTGATATAAAATTCCATGTTCTAAAAATTTCAGGTCAGGTTAGGAAGCATGCACTGCTACAGGGTGCTACTGCACCCACCACATGACGAAACAGCTTGGGATCCTGGTTGGCAACCCCCTCAGAAAAGACACGGAGTCCAGTCCCACCCTCCAGAAATGACCCTCTATCTGCCTCAGTCAGGTGTTACGTGGGCGTCCTCTTGGCCAGATGCCCCACAGCTGCTGGACCCCATGACCCTGCCCAACACCCAGTCCATGCAAGTATTGAACAGACCCCTGATGAACCCCAGAATCAACTGGGAAAAACACAGAGGTTCTGCCTCCACTCTGCACAGCACTTACAGTGCCAGTGTACAGGCCGCTCATGATATCCAGCAACCTTGAGGGGATCCCGAGAAGTCTCAGGATGTCCCACAGCGCACCTCGATCCACTGAGTTGAACACTTTATGAAAATCAACAGAGGCTGCAAAGAAACTCTGCCAATATTTGTGTTAGCACTTGATGAGAACCCTCAGTGTTAGGATGCGTTCAATGGTGGACTTCTTAGGCGTAAAACCAGACTGTTCCAGTCGCTGAAAGGTGAGCAGGTGATCACAGATCCTACTGCAGACGACCCTTGCCTGGACCTTTCTCAGCACCAAGAGCAGTGTTACCCCCCTGTAGTTGCCGCAATCCATGTGATCACCCTTCCCTTTCCAGATAGGAATGACAAGTCCCGTTTTCCAGTCAGATGGGAAGATGCCTGTCTCCCAAATGGAGGCAAAGATTGCTTGTAATGCCAAGGGGGACAGCCTTACCACCAGCCTGGAGAAGTTCACTTCGGATACAACAGATCCCTGCAGCCTTCCCTACCCTCAGCTGGTTCACCACCTGCGCAATCTCAATGAGCCTGGATGGTTCACAGCTATGAGGAGGATCAGCCTCTAACCCACTTAATACTTCTGTAAACTCGGCCACTACAAGAAGTTGTTGGGGCTCTGATCTTAGTAGGTGAAAGGCACCATAGAAAACAGCACAGGGCAGATCTTCAGCTATGCTCAACTCTACATTTATGAAATACTGGCCATCTCCCGTGGCTCAGCCCATGTGTTTGTGAAACAGAACAGAGAGGAGGGCCCTGCCTTTCTCCCCACTGCTGACATCACACTTGCCCCTCCCCTCGGCCTGTAGCCTCTCTCTCGGATTAGCACGAATATATCAATTCTGCAAGCAAACTGATTCTTGGCATGATGATAGAAGATGAAAAATCAACCGGAATGTTCAAGGAAATTCCAGAAAAAAAATGATCTAGATCGGTTAAGTAGTTCTTTTATTCGCTAGCTAAGCGGAGGTGCGTGAGTGAGGATTTTACATATACAGAGGAGACAGTAGGCCAATGAACTGTAGCTCTGACTAGTAATGATAATACTCACTTTGAAAGGCGCTATATAAAACAATAGGTCAGCAGACCACACAGTTCTGCCTCTGCTCTTACAGTCAAGGTGAAAGATGCTATATAAATTTCTCAGGGCAGATCCTTTGAAAGGCGCTATATACAACACCAAAAGATAGATCTTCATCCTTTGTGAATTGTAGCAAAAAGTCAGCAGACTGGGAAGTTTGGCCTCTGATCTTATAATCCAGAGTGAAAGGTGCTATATAACACAGCAAACGGCTGGCTGGCTTTCATCTGTTGTAAATTACACAATGACATTGAGCCATCGGGCCAAGGATGCCTAGTTCTGATCACAGTGAAAATATTCCTGGTGAAAGGCACTATATAAAAACACCACAGGACAGATCTACATCTATATAAAACTCCATGTCTGAGGAATGAAGAAAGGTGCCGAGCCAGAGGTTCTGTTTTGTTGAGGAAAATACTCAAAGTGAAAGGCGCTATATAAAATACCTTAGGGGAGATCTTCACCTAATACAAACTCAGGCTTCGTGAAGCAAATCAGTGGACCTAGATGTTCTACCTCTGCTCTTATATAAAACACCAAAGGGCTGATGGCGATCGATTGTAAACTCTACCGTAAAATGCACCATCAGACCAAAGGGGCCTACAGTAGACCCACTCATAGTCATAACACTAAAGGTGAAAGGCGCTATATAAAATATCAAAGCCTTGGCATTCATCTATCATGTACTCTACTTCTGTAAATAAGCCATCGCACTAACGAGTCTGGGCTCCGCTTTCCGCTTGAATTCATTAGACGTTTCTTTTCTCTCTGAAGACGCCGGCCGCCATTCACTCATTCATCACTTTTTTATTGTAAAATGTAAATGGTGGCTGTTTTAAAGAAAATCCAATGGCATTACGGGCCTTTTAAATGGCGAGCTTTGGAACGCGTTATCAATCATTCACAGCTCTGTGGAGTTCACACAGTCGCTTGAAGAGTGGCCTCCGCCATCTATCACTCCAAGATTCGTCTAATTAGGGGTTTCAATGAAGAAATTGCACGATAAAGCAGTGAGTGGCATGAAGTGCTCAGTCTATTGATGTCTCAAGTTAATTCCCAGTGATTTAGAGCGGAGCCACGTCCAGCATTACCTCCACCATCAGTCGCTGCGCTGACGACGATGGTGTACAGCTGTCTGCCGACCTGCTCCCTTCAAGTTTAATCAACGCTGGACGTCATACTGGAGAAATAAGTTCAACTACAGAATATACTGGGAATTATAGCTCCGTAGGGAGGACACGATGGACTCCCCAAATCATGCATTAGGATGGCCGAGGCAGGTTAACAAAAAGGCACCAAAGATGACACCCTCGGGCTGTTTCCTGGTAATTCAGTTGAAACGTGTGGTGGGGTCAGGGGTGGGTTGGGGTTTGGATGGATGGGCTTGAGCGTGAAATTCAATCCAAGTGACCTGGCCATCAGTAATTATGACAAACACGGAATCGACTTCATTAAATTATTTATATAGTGCCTTTCTCAATGATCAACATAAGTAAGCCAACAAACAACACAATTTAAAAGTAATGTAAGATGTTTTGTCCCCAGGTCAGAGAGGCACTTATTGGTGGCCTACAATGGTGTGCTTATGGACCACCCCTTGTCCACTTCTGATTTATAACCAAAGGTTATGGTTTTTGGCATTTTTAAATTATAACTTTTCATATTTTATACAGTTTCTGTTATGTTTGCTTATAATTTTTTATGTGCTATCTTTTTAAATGCTCATCCCTTCCTTGTACTTTGGAACCCCCAGGAGGCGGGGCCACCCTGACATCACTGCTGCTGGGTCCTCCCCCTGCCTTCATATTCAGTCAGAGAGAGGGACCCAGCAGTGGATCATTGAGGTTGAGAGTTTCATAACTAATGCTCGTCTTTGATTTATTTTCTGGCTTTCGCTCCATCAATTGGATTGTGTTTGACAACTTGTGTGACTTGGACTACCTACCTACATATATATATATTTATAGCAAAATACCCGTGCTTCGCAGCACTGAAGTACTGCCTTAAAATTTTTATTAAGAAGAAAATTAAACCTTTTTAAACTGAGGGAAAATATACCAATAATTATTTGTTAAGGATCTCTTTGTATACCACATTGTCAGTTCGTCCCTCCGGTTGTAATATGACCAAGCTGTGCGCTAAGCTTACTCTTGAACATGCAACGTACAGTCGGCCATGTGAACAGTAATCTTGTCTCAGATCTCACAGCTTGGATTGCTTCTGTCATAATTAGTTTGAGTTTCATGGTTTGTTTCAATTACGACAGCATTTGCAGGACTTGTTGTGTTGAAGAGACATTCGGCATCTGTCAAGCGTTGTACGCACACAACCGGTTTCATCGATAACTTCACATCCAGCTTTTGAGAGTTTAAACATTCATAAACATCAAAGTGTCCACTACTGAAATCGTCACCTGACAATCTAAGATGTTTAAGAGGCATTGGCGGTTGTCCAAAGGTGTAAAATATTTGGCCATTTTGGTACACTTGAAAGCGACAACTGAACAATTCAGCGGCAGCCATCAACTCACATGCAGAACCATAGGTGAAGGGCTTAAGCATTTCACTCTTCTAGTGCTCCTGTGTAGTCTAATTATCTCCTGTACCGTCATCAGTCCACACCTTGAACCTGTCCCAGTCATTCAATACATAAGACACAATATCAAGAGTGAGCCTGATATGGCCGAGCAATATGTAACACAGAGAATGGAAAAGGCAGATGCCATCCCCGGAGATGGAAACCACTCGGTAAGTGACAGTTCTTTGATCGATGGTGATCACCTTGATAGACATGTTAATGGGGGTACGGTTGGAATGAAAAAGGAAATGGGTACCTGAGCAATGTAAAGTAAGTCTAAAATACCTACACAATAACTACAATCGTAATAAACCAAAAATAAAACAGCGGAGAAGCCGTGGATTAAATAAAAAGGCTGTAGTTATCAGCAGTGAGACGTGAATCCCATGGCGAAGCAAGGAAGGGAATGTATAGACTGGAGCGACGGACAGCCTTAAATAGGCAGGCAGCCAACAATGTGGGAGGCGTTGCGATGGGGGACGCAACGCCGCCTCACACGGTGACCGAGCTGCAGGCTATGGACGTATATATGTACGTAAGAAGGATTCAGTTAGCGTTGGGAACACGCGTACCAAATTTATTTTCCCATAAGTAAAAAGACCATTGGAAAGTTCAATATGGCGGCCGACAGTGGCATCATACCACCAAAATAAGTACGTACATTGGTTTTGGTTAACGCAGGGAAGCCGCCTATCAAATTTCGTGAAGGTGGGGCCATAAATAAGAAAGTTCAACATGGCGGACGTTGTCGACCGTTATGACCGTTACTCGTAGAATTTCGAAATGAAACTTGCCTAACTTTTGTAAGTAAGCTGTAAGGAATGAGCCTGCGAAATTGCCTTCTACCTACACGGGATGTTGGAGAATTAGTGACAAGTGAGTCAGTCAGTGAGTGAGGGCTTTGCCTTTTAAAAGTAAAGTATATATATATATATATATATATATATATATTGTCACATATGTGCGACTAGTAGGGAGCTGAGTGGACCAAGTGTAGATAATTACCCGGCAGGCCAGGGGGTGACAATGTGCACTAAGTCTACCTCTGTTAACTCTACAGGCCAAATACGGGAAAATCTGCCTGATTCAACAGTATTCCAATTCCAGCTCCCAGACTGAGGTCACTTCTGGTTCCAGCCAAATGACATCACTTCCGCTTTTCGGCTTATAAAGCTGCCATCTTCTCCTAACATGATCAGCTCAGTTCAGGACTCAAAACAGTGTACATGAGTGCTATTTCAAAACCTTTCTGCAGCCAGGGAAAATATATTGGTGGTTGCCCCAAACCTTTTTGTGTGTGACGAGGCTGTTCATTTCACTATATATATATATATATATATATATATATATATATATATATATATATATATATATATATATATATATATATATACTAGAAAATACCAGCCAGCTGGAGAAATAGTGTGTTAAAGAAGTAATGAAAAAAAAAAGGAAACATTTTGAAAATAACCTAACATGACTGTCAATGTAATTGTTTTGTCACTGTTATGAGTGTTGCTGTCATATATATATTATATTCACACACATATAAACATATACATATCCATACATATATACATATAAACATATACACATATATATACACACACACACACATATATACATACATATATACACATACACACAAACACATATATATATATATACACATATAAACAGTCTTTGGGGTGCCAGAATCCATGAAGGAAGAAAAATGAAAAACATTATTTGTACAAAATCTTAATTTATTTATCCATTTCTAAATAATTAAATGGGCAGGCTATTTCATATCAGTGCTATACGCTGCTTGTTAAAACGGATAACTCACGCTCTTACGTGCAAGTCTGCGTGGATATTATGAACTATCGTATTTGTTCAAGTTCTATTTAAATTTTAAATGGAAGGAATTTTTATTTAGTCGACAGAAATATCTTTGGTAGGAATGGTAAAAACAGACAGGAATATTATTCCTGAATAAATCAACTCAAACCTTAAACAACTTATAATATTTTGCTCTCCATAAAATATATACTGTCTAAATTATACAAGTTAGAAATAAAGTAAACGTTAAAAGAACAAACATTCAAATTTCTTTACTCTTATGTAATTTTATATAAAAAAAACTTAAATTTTAAATATCCCAAAAGATTTTGCTCTCCATAAAAATATATCCTGTCAAAATTATACAAATTCAAATATGAACATGCTGCATAACAAAACCTGGAAATATAAATAAAATGTGTTCCTTTCAGCAATAACAAATCAAATCATTCAGTTGTCTTTGCTCAGATGTCATTTTAGAGCTGGACGCCTGGCATCTTTTTTTGGCCACAAGTTCGTTTCTGTTTGGTGTGAGGTTCTGTGTTGTGGAGATTCTCAGGATGGACTGCAGGTGCTCATCAGTGAGGCGACTCCTGTGTGCTGTTTTGTTAGTCTTCATCACTGAGAAGAGCTTCTCACACAGATATGTGCTACCAAACATGCACAAGGTTCGAGCCGCATGTAGACGGAGCTGGAGCATTTCTGTGGTAATGCAGTGAATAAACTGTGCGTGCCGTGCAGTATCGTACTTTGCCTTCAGTGTGCCATTACACTGCAGCTCAATCACCTCCATCTGAATCTGCACAGGTGCAGTTTCCACATCGACGGCAAATGGGTTGCAAAACAACTCAAAATTCTTTTTTTGTTCTTCAAAGTCACCAAAGCGCCGTGCGAACTCAGTGCGCAGTGCGCTCAGTTTATCAGCAAAGTGCGTATTTGGGAACACCATTGTGCCAACTTGGTTCAACATTACTTGGCAACAGGGAAAGTGGGGCAAGTTGCACTGGTGCATTTGTGTCTCCCATAAAAGTAGCTTCACTTGAAATCACTTTGTGATTTTGCATGGGTAAAAATGTCTGCTGAAGTGTCAGATTCTTCTTTAACTCTTCTGCTTTCTGTATCTTGTGCATTGCATTCAGGTCTTTCAGGTTATCTTGATGTTTTGTCTCATAGTGCCGTCTTAGATTAAATTCTGTAATTACAGCCACATTAGCTCCACAAATGAGACACACGGGTTCAGTAAACATATACTCAGCATCCCATCGGTTTTTAAAGGCTCTATGTTCAGAATCACCTTTTCTCTTTGGCATCGTGTGAGCTAGCTTCGCAATAACTTGCAGCATCATAAGTTAGACTTGATTAACGTGGTAAGTGTTCGACAAGGCAGCTGAAGGGCTGCATTATGGGATCTGTAGTTTATTGTGTTACCAGTGCTTCATATCCCCGGGCCATTAATAACAATAATACAGTATATAAAATGATCTTGCGGGCAGATATAATTACACACGGGCGGATGTGGCCCGTGGGCCTTGAGTTTGACACATATGGACTAAATAGAACTTGAAAATAAATTTTTAATGTGATCGCGCAATTCAGATCGAGTTGATGCGCACTACAGTACATCGAGCCTGCGTGCTATTGTGGTTTTGCCTGCGTGCCTCAATAAGTTATCCTCCCCTTGCTCTTACTTTTTTACCGTTCATCTAATGAATACACTGAGTATGGCTTTACCAAAACAATCATTGATCGCGAATAAAGTATCCATTATTCATAAAGCTTCAATTGGTGATCTGTCTTTCTCGTTAACCGCATATTTTTCATACGTCTCAAACCAAGGGGATGCGAGGCTAAAATGAATCGAGAAGCGTGCGTACATACTTAGTGCATCCCTCGAATCGAACCTCGGACGTCGGTGCTACAGGCAAAGCCTCTACTATTGCGCCACGGCGTGTGATTTGTCTATTTGAGCGTAGCAGTGTAATTCGGTTTTTGTTCAGCACTCTTTGGAACTGTTGCTTTTTGTCTGCGCACTGCGTCAGTTCACGTGAGCCGCTGAATATGGTTGTATATGTCACTCGCTCGCTTCTAATTGTTTCGCTGCCTTCTTAATTATATAATGCATGTTTTCTTCAGCGCTTTTGTAGCTCTTCCTGGTTTTCTACTTAATGCGTGATTACGTAAGGCGTGATGATGTCACACGAAACTCCGCCCCCCACGGCTTTCGAGCTCAACTCCATTACAGTAAATGGAGAAAAATAGCTTCTAGTTATGACCATTATGCATAGAATTTCGAAATGAAACCTGCCCAACTTTTGTAAGGAAGCTGTAAGGAATGAGCCTGCCAAATGTCAGCCTTCTACACGGGAAGTTTGAGAATTAGTGATGAGTCAGTGAGTCAGTGAGAGCTTTACCTTTTATTAGTATATATATATATATATATATATATATATATATATATATAGTCACGCACGTGTAATTAGGGGGCCGCGTACGGACCTAAACGGTGTCGTATGCCAGAAGGGAATGGCGGGATACTAACCTTTCTCTGTTTATTTCCCACAGAAAGAAAGACGCACCGCCGTCATGACTATTCCCAACTCGCTAACCACGCATCGCCAGTTCCGCCCTTCCTCTGTCAACTCCTGATGAAGTCAGCAATATCAACATCCATCTCGGCTCCTTCCCAGCATACCTCTCTCTCTACTTCCAGTCCTTCTTCATAAATATTCCCCCTCCGCCATTTTGAATGTCGACTGTATGGTAAAATTGTGTACTGCATTAACAATTATTATTTTGCAAACATTTTTTACAATATACAGGGCAGGAAACCCCAAACCTTTATGATCGTGTGTCTTTCTTTTCACAATATATATATATATATATATATATATATATATATATATTAGGTCCCGGCCGGGCTGGAGCCCGGCCGGGACGCTAGGAGGACGGAGGAGGGCTTGTGCCTCCTCCAGACCGCGAGGCGTCCGTCCTGGTTCTGTTGGGAGCCACGGGTCGAGGGCATGGAAGCCCTACCCTGTAGGGGCCCGTGGCCACCGCCAGGCGGCGCCCGATGCCGTTCATCCCGTGTGGCCCTCGGCCGGGGATGGAGCCCGGCCGGGACGCCTTAGAGGACCGGAGGAGGGCGTGTGCCTTCTCCAGACTGAGTGGGGGCGTCCGTCCTGGTTAGACAGGGGGCCTCGGGTACAGGGCTTGGAAGCCCAGCCCTGTAGGGACCCGTGGCCACCGCCAGGCGGCGCCTCAGTGCCTGTTTATTCCGGGGGGAAGACAACCGGGGAGACACGGACGGCTTCCGGGTGCGCAGCCGGCACTTCCGCCACACAGGGGTGTGGCCACCGTTAAGTGCCGGGGAGCAGCTGGAGCCCATCCGGCTCCCCATAAAAGGGGCTTCCTCCCTCAAGTCAGCGGTGGAAGTCAGGAGGAAGCGGACTGAGCAAGAGGAAGTACTGGAGGCGGCCAGGAAAGGCACAAAAGACTGTGGGCCTGGACTTTGGGGAAATCGGTGCAAGAAGGCACTGGGGGTGCACGTAAGCCAGTTTGTAAATAATATTGGTGAAAATAAATGGTGTGTGGTGAAACAATGTTGTCCGTCTGTCTGTGCCGGGGCCAGCGTTCACAATATATATAGTGGCATACGGCCAGGGACCTTGACGCCTGGATCAGGGAAGCACAAGGAGAGGGGCAATATCTTCCCTGGGCACAAAAGGACAGCCCCCCTGGATTTCCATCAAGTGCCACAGATACAGAGTTGGGAAGCTACATCCTTTTTTGGGTCCGTGGCCCAACCAAAGGGCTGCCTGTATGGTTCCTGATCCCTGGAGAACAGCACTTCCACCACATCAGGAAGTGCTGCCAGTCCAGGAACTGTGTACGCCCAGAGTGCTTCCAGGTGCAAGGGCAGCACTTCTGCCAGAGCACCTGGAGTACATCCGGGAGATGATAAAAGGGGTCGCCACACTCCCTTCGAGGAGCCAGAGTCAGGAGGAGGAAGACGGTGCTTGTGAGGAAGGAGTGGAGGCGGGTGAAGAGAGACAAAGGACTGATCAATAGTGTGTGAGTCGCTGGAACCATTGTTGTGAAGGCTGAAAATAAACCGTGTGCTGTGAACTTTGGTGTTGTGTCTGTCTGTGGTCGGGCTAGCTTCTATGTATATATATATATATATATATATATATATATATATATATATATATATATATATGGTCTGATATTTGGCTTACAGAACCTAATAAAATTATTGGTCCAGGTGGTCTATGGTGTCCTACCTAGTGCAACAAACCTTCATATCTGGGGCAAGAGTGAGACACCATCTTGCTATCTCTGCTTCAGGAATGGGACACTGGGTCACATTCTAAGCAGTTGTCCCAAGGACCTGGGAGAAGGACGCTACCGCTGGAGACACAATTGAGTACTGAAAGCAGTGGCAACCTGTGTCTTTTCCCAGTCATCGTTACCAGCAAACACCACCACCATCTCAGAAAACACATTTCTTTCATAAAAGCAGAAGAACAGCAGGAAACGGTGTTCACAGTGGATAAAGGAACACAACCTTGTGTAGCCTCCAGTAGTTTAGCTCAGTTGGGCGGTAGACTTTTGTTTTTAGACTTTGGCTTCTTTTTCAAGACAAACTGTTTTTTTGGGCCCCCCACCTTCCACTTGGTGCTTGGTTTATTTTTGTTTTCACAGGTTTTGACCATTGCCTGTCCTTACCTTTTGGGGGATTTCTTGTCCATTCATCTCCCAGGCTATTCTGCTCTCACCATAACCTGTGTGTACCTTTGACTATTCTGCCCGAAGGCGAGAAGAGAACTGGGAGATGGAAATGTAATCAAAACTAGAAATGAGTCAACAACTTAAAAAGGAAACCTCTAAGCACCGAACTCTAATCATTGACCAGAGAGAAGTTTTTTATCCCAGTCACGGATACAGAGTGAAACTGTTGCTTCAGATTTAATGGGACACGCTGATAACTGGCTGCAGGCAAAAGATTATGAGAAAAATAAAAGATTTATTTCTCAAAAAGTCTCATAAACTCCAATACGCTCAAAAGGCAAAATGGATATGCCCAAAGGCAATCCCACAGCGCTCGATACAGAATCCATAACACGACATAAACATTCACTACACCAAACACATATGATGAAATGTACCACACTAGACCAGCAGGTCTGCTCCGCCTTTATTCGTCAGAGGGCGGTTCAACATGGAGACAGACAGGTGGCTCCGCCTCTTTGGGAACCACCCACAAAGCACAAGTGGAATAACAGAACATAAATACAGACATAGAAATGTAACTACACAATAATGAAGAATGATTCAAATTATATAAATAAATATTATAAACTTATAGAAAGTACTAGAAACTAAACAAAGAAAACATAACAAGAGAACTTAAATAGTGAATACAAAACATAAACAAGCAGAACTACCGGATCAATAAAGACCCGAGGTATGCAATAGTGTTCCCCTAGTGTCACCCATATATAATGTTTACAAAATGAAGCAATGGAACATTACAATTGCCATACAGTCTTTCGGTGGTGGTCTTTGATCAGAGGCATATTGACAGGACCGGCAAGGCAGGATAATTGCCAGGGGCCCTAACCTAGGATGGGGTCTCCCGAGGGAGTCCATTTAGTAAGGAACCAACTGACTGACCACTCTTGCCAGGTCCAGTTGTGTCTCCCACCTGGAGTATTTCTGGTTGTCATCCACAAGAAAAAAAATGGGCTTTTGCAGGTCGTGGTTTTTCTGCATACTTTTTTTAAAAAAAAAAAAAAAACACTTTTGGGCTATTTTTCAACCCCCTTCTATTGTATTTTTACCATGTTTTTCATCCACATCTTCCCTTGAAATTCACACTCATATGTCTTTCACCATTGTAAAATCTCCGAGGGGCAGCCACAGAAGTTGTGTGATGGTATGTACGCATTCTATCAACTGGGACGTATGGTATGTACCGAACCCTCTCGCACTGACACTGCCCTCCACTTTCCGGTGTGTGATCTTGTCTAGCATAGGCATGGCTATTTTTTGGGCAAATTTTCTGTTTTTTGTTGTCCTTGGGTTATACATTTTTTTAAGGACCTTGCAACCCCATAACGGATCCAACAAACCTGCAGGAACCCCTCTTCAAGCACAGCATCACCACACTAAAATCAGTGACATTTTCATAAATGACGAAGATGATTTACATGACTGGAAGCAAAAACTGGATTGACTCGGTTTATTTAAAACATAACTTTTTAAACTATGTGTCAGGTTACTGCCTGTTATCCATACTAATAAAAGGCAAAGCCCTCACTCACTCACTCACTCACTCACTCACTCGTCTCTAATTCTCCAACTTCCCGTGTAGGTAGAAGGCTGAAATTTGGCAGGCTCATTCCTTACAGCTTACTTACAAAAGTTAGGCAGGTTTCATTTCCAAATTCTACGCGTAACGGTCATAACTGGAACCTATTTTTTTGTCCATATACTGTAATAGACAGCAGCTCGATGGTCGTGGGAGGCGGAGTTGCGTGTCGCATCATCATGCCTCCCGTATAATTGAGTGCCTGCCCATATAAGGTAATTATTCGCGAGTCAAGGACTGTGCTTAGCATATTCATAAGTAAAAATATCTGAATCACAAACTGATGTTAATTATATTTTGTCCATGAATACTTATTAAATAATCCCAAATAGTCTGTCCGCTTCCTTTCATAGCTTTTCTGATGGTTGTGCTGCTTCCAGGCATGTATTTTCGTATTAAAGCATTTAACCAATCACAAGCCATACTCAGTGTAATCCTCCTTCCATTTTATAAATTTTCCACCACTAGCCATGATTAAATGAAAGGTGAAAAAGTAAGAGCGCAGCGAGGGTGACTTATTCAGGCAGGCAGGCGACAGCTCAATAGCTCGAATTTGGATATAAGTAGGTTCTATTTAGTCGCCAGAAATATCTTGGTTAGGAATGGAAGTTGAATTTATCCATCCATTTTCTAACCCGCTGAATCCGAATAGGGTCACGGGGGTCTGCTGGAGCCAATCCCAGCCAACACAGGGCACAAGGCAGGAACCAATCCTGGGCAGGGTGCCAACCCACCGCAGGACACACACAAACACACCCACACACCAAGCACACACTAGGGCCAATTTAGAATCGCCAATCCACCTAACCTGCATGTCTTTGGATTGTGGGAAGAAACCGGAGCGCCCGGAGGAAACCCACGCAGACACGGGAGAAGACGCAAACTCCACGCAGGGAGGACCCGGAAGCGAACCGGTCTCCTAACTGCGAGGCAGCAGCGCTACCACTGCGCCACCGTGCTGCCGAAGTTGAATTTAGTCTTTAAATTTCTATGGTAAAGAAAAAGTTATGCAATTGATGACTAAATTTAACTATATAAAGTCAAAACGTGTATATATAAAGTCATTCGCGAATATATAAAGTCAAAACTTGATTATATAAAGTCACTGTTGGAATAAATAAAGTCAAAACTTTATTATATAAAGTCAGCGTCTGTATATATAAAGTCAATACTTGTTTCTGAATATATAAAATCAAAACTTGAATATATAAAGTCAGCGTTGGAATATAAAAATTCAAAACTAGAATATATAAAGACGGCGTTGGAATATTTCGGAATATATAAAGTCAGCGCTGGAATATATAAAGTTAAATCTTGAATATATAAAGTAAGCGCTGCAATATATAAAGTCAAAACTTCAATATATAAAGTCAGTGCTGGAATATCCATCCATTTCTCAACACGTTGAATTCGACCACAGGGTCACGGGGGTCTGCTGGAGCCAATCCCAGCCAACACTGGGAGCAAGGCAGGAATCAATCCTGGGCAGGGCACATGCATCATTTTCAAAAAATTAACTGAACAGTGTTTTTTTTAATTTATTTTTCTGAATACATTTTTGTTAACTTAGTTCAGTTCAGAGTCGTTTCAATCAATAGATTTTGACTTTCGCTTTATATATTCAGGAGTGAGTTTATATACTCCGATGTTGACTTTATATAATCAGGAATGACTTTATAAATTCCGACGCTGACTTTATATATTCAACTTTTGACTTTATATATTCTGACGCTGACTTTATATATTCACAAAATCAATTTATTTGCCTGTTTGGCACCCCATAGTATATATATATACTCAGCCAAAAAAGAAACGTCCTCTGACTTTCAACTGTTTTTACTTTCAGTAAACTTAATGTGTAAATATTTGTATGAACACTAAAAGAGTCAACACCATAAGACATAAACTAAAAATGTTTCACAATGTGTCCCTGAATGAAGGGAGGCTCAAAATCCAAAGTACCAGTCAGTATCTGGTGTGGCCACCAGCTGCTTGAAGTACTGCAGTGCATCTCCTCCTCATGGACTGGACCAGATTTGTCAGTTCTTGCTGTGAGATGTTACCCCACTCTTCCACCAAGGCACCTGCAAGTTCCTGGACATTTCTGGGGGGAATGGCCCTAGCCCTCACCCTGCGATCCAACAGGTCCCAGACGTGCTCAATTCCTTTGACGATAAACACAAATCCGTCCATCACCCCTGGTGAGACAAAACCGTGACTCATCAGTGAAGAGCACTTTTTGCCACTTCTGTCTGATCCAGTGAAGGTGGGTTTGTGCCCATAGGCGGCGTTGTTGCTGGTGATGTCTGGTAAGGACCTGCCTTACAACAGGCCTACAAGCCCTCTGTCCAGCCTCTCAGCCTATTGCGGACAGTCTGAGCACTGATGGAGGGATTGTGTGTTCCTGGTGTGACTCGGGCAGTTGTTGTGGCCATCCTGTACCTGTCACGCAGGTTTGATATTCGGATGTGCCGATCCTGTGCAGGTGTTGTTACACGTGGTCTTCCAGTGCGAGGTTGATCAGCTGTCCTCCCTGTCTCCCTGTAGCGCTGTCTTAGGCGTCTCACAGTGCGGACATGGCAATTTATTCAGCAGTCCTCATGCCTCCCTGCAGCATGCCTAATGCACGTTCACGCAGATGAGCAGGGACCCTGGGCATCTTTCACAGTCGGTAGACAAGTCTCTTTAGTGTCCTGCGTTTTTAGAACTGTGACCTTAAATGGCTACTTTCTGTAAGATGTTAAGGTCTTAACGACCATTCCACAGGTGCATGTTAATTAATTGATTAGGGTTAATTGAACATGCATGGAAACATTGTTTAAACCCTTTACAATGAAGATCTGTAAAGTTATTTGGATTTTTAAAACATTATTGTTGAAATACACAGTCCTGAGAAAGGGACGTTTCTTTTTTTGCTGAGTATATATACATATATATATATATGCCAGCAACACTCATGACAATGACAAAACGATTACATTGTCAATCATGTTACGTTATTATTAAGATGTTTCCTTTTCTTTTTACTTCTCCGCTGCCAAGCACGGGTATTTTGCTTTATATATATATATATATATATATATATATATATATATATATATATATATATATAGATATGACAACAACACTCATATCAAAGACAAAACAATTACATTAACAATCATGTTACGTTATTTTTAAAATTTTTCCTTTTCTTTTTCATAACTTCTTTAACACACTACTTCTCCGCTGCGAAGCGCGGGTATTCTGCTAGCATATATATATCTTGTCACACACGTGTGCATGGGAGGCAGCTAAAGGGCTTGAGTGAAGGCAGTTCTGCGGCATACCGGGATGTGGCAGAGTGCACTGACTCTTTTTCTCCCTTTCCTGTATACTTTTCCCGGGAGATTCCACCTGGCTCTCTTGACATCACTTCCGGGACCGAGCCAATGGAAGTAGACCTTACCAGCTCCGGCCCCTCTATTGTCATGTCCGGGCTTGATCCAATGATAGAACACGTGCCCGATCCTTATGACCTCACTTCCTCTCTTCCCCTTTAAAAGCCTGCCCCTTTTTCCTTTTCCCTCACTCTTGTTTTGGACTCGTTTGTATGCACTTCAGTGCTGTGTATTTCCATAAAAGAATGACTTTGTAGCCAGGATACCAGATTATACGGGTGGCTGCCCCAAATCTTTATCTGAGTATGTCTCATTCTTGTGACAATATATATATATATATATATATATATATATATATATATATATATATATATATGACAGCAACACTCATAACAGTGACAAAACAATTACATTGACAATCATGTTACGTTATTTTCAAAATGTTTCCTTTTGTTTTTCATTACTTCTTTAACACACTACTTTTTCGCTGCGAAGCGCGGGTATTTTGCTAGTGGTGCATAAAATCTACAAATTATTCTCTATATTTTTATTATATCCCAACAAGATGAATTCAGATGTAGGACACTTGTATAGGCATTATAATAAAAAAGGCATATCCTCTTCCCTTAAACCTCACTTTTATAATGGTTGTTCATGGCATAGTGCTAAATTGGTTTTACAGCTTGGGAAAGGAAGACTGAGCCAATAACACAGGCTATTGATTACTTTTTGGATGGACATCTGGGACAACAATTTGGTCTACAGCCTGGGAAAGGAGGACATGCTGATGTTTTAGGCATCATCAAAAAACTTTATTATCTGGGAAAAGATTTTGTTTGATAAAAATTCGTCCATCATATCGACAGCCAGCCAATCAGGTGCATGCAACAATCATGTGTTATGAAACCACGGCATGACATTTTATAATAAATATGCCTCATTTGAAAGTAATGTCAGAAGAAGAGAAACAGCGACGATGGAATAGCGATGTCATAAAAGAAAACAAAGACACATATGACCAGTTTTCATCCGATCATCAGTTAACAGCATTTTCATGAACATCGATTGCTAAATCAAACGTCGCTTTGGGACATTCATCCTTGTCATCTGTAACTTTTTCTAAAGACTATATATATCCAGACTTGTCTATCAGTCCTATTTTTCTATTATTCTTTGTTCCATTATTTTCATTCTTGTAATAATTACCATGCTGCTTTTAACTTTCTATGCTTTGCCTTAATGTCTAGTGTGATTGAAGTTATAAGGTAGATTTCTTTGAGCACCTGGTGCGGCCAGAGGTTTGCTATATGCTCTATGCTGCGAAGATTATTAAGACTGAGGGTGTGAGCTCCACCCAATAGTAGGGAACAGGACATAAAGTAAGGTATTCTTGGCTGATAAATGGCCTATAGTCAAGAGTGCTGAGCCTTTGTATATTTAAATGTATTCTTGTAAACCAAAAGTAATGTTTAGGTCTGAGATATCATTAAAACATCGTATGCTGTTTGTGTCGATAATAAGTAAGTCTCTTGAAGTGCTGAGAGAATGACAGGCTGTGTGTGTGTCATTCACGGGGCACTGTTGTGGTTAGGCGCTGTGGGTATGCGCAGCACTATATATGCGTGTGTTAATTTTAAAGTGCAACAGCAGATCAACCCGATAACAAACTTGACAAGTACACTTACCCTTGAAGAAAAACAGGTAAAGGGTAAGTAGTGGGAAGTACTACGATAATACACTGCCTTTCTGGTTGTGCAGGGTGATGACTCACCATTGTATGAGAACATTAGTACATTTTAGACGAGAACAGGACCTTCAGGCCAATAAAGCTTGCCAGTCCAATCCACTTAATACAATTCAATTTAGTTTTGTATAGCCCAACATCACAAAAGGAGTGTCCTGCAAAGGGCTTTAACAGGGAAATGGAATTCAGAGAGAGACCCCTTTTCAGGTAGGTTGAGCATGCAGTGGGTGTCAAAAAAGGAGGTAAATACAATACAGTACAATACAAAGAACAGAACACAAGTAATCCTCAATACAATACTGTATAATAGTAGAATAAAAATATTACAAGTACAGAGCAGAATTTAACAGTAGATGATATCACGTAATAGGATATAAAATAACATCACACTGTCTACCACATGACTCGGTCACTTATTTCAAACGTCTGTGGCTCTCTGTGTAAAGAATAACTTCCTAATGTTTGTGTGACATTTCCCCTTAACAAGTTTCCAACTGTGTCCCAATGCTCCTTACGAACTCATAATTAAAGTCACCGTCTCGATCCACTGGACTTATTCCCATAATTTTAAACACTTCGGTCAGGTCTCCTCTTAATCTCTTCCTTAAACTGTAAAGGTTCAGCTCTTTTCATTTTTCCTCATAACTCGTCCCCTGTAGCCCTGGACTTAGCCTAGTCGCTCTTCTGTGGACCTTCTCTAGTGCTGCTATGTCATTTTGGAGACCAAAACTACACCCAGTACTCCAGATGACACACCAGTGTGTTATAAAGCTTGAGCAGAACCTCCAGTGACTTGTACTCCACACATCAAGGCGCTATATAACCTAATATTCGGTTAGCCTTGTTAATGGCTTCTGAACACTGGCTGGCAGTTGATAGTGTGGAGGCCACCACGACTCCTAAATCCTTCTCATGTGGCGTACTTTTCATTATTGCACCTCCTATTGTGTATTCAAATGTGAAAAAGTTGGCAATGGGTCACCGTTGCTATGAATTGTTTGCTATGACTGTTGTTGGCGATTCTCCAAGGGGTACACCCCCACTATAACTGTCTGCAATGATTTCCCAAATGGGACCCCCCCCACCCCCCTCCAAGAAAGGCAAAACTAGGTTGCAAGAAAAAACAAAAGTTTTAGAAACACGGATTTAGACATTTCGGCCATTTTTTCCACTGTAGTCAGCACACGGTCCAAATCAGCAGCACCAAATTCAGGTGAGTGGGTAAGAGTGAGAGTTGGGACGTTGGCCTTTAAGCTCCTTGGCAGACCTGACTCTTCCTATCACTGCTGCCTATAGTGAGAGAAAACAAATTGCATCTTCCTTGAGATCTACCAGGAGGGGCTTTCAGCCCGAGCTCATATTTCAAAAGAGTGCAGGGTTTGAGGGTCTTTGGACCTGGGGGACACAGTGGCTACATCTGCTGTAGCTAAAGACTACAAATTTTGATTTTGAAAGTTACAGTTACACCTTTTTGTTGTTTTCTTAACCCTTTAACTGCCACATACTTGGGGGTTAATGCACCCCTGGATGCCAAATACTTTCAATGCACTTTTTAAATAAACATCTTAATACCTGCTTTTATAACCTCTTGTCTAGATTACTGCAGTGCGCTTCTTTTTGGAATTAACGAGGCCTCCATTGCTTGCCTACAGCTGGTGCAAAATGCCACTGCTCGATTTTTAACTAGCACGAGCAAGTATGAGCACGTTACCCCGATTTTGGCTTCCCTTCTCTGGCTTCCAGTTCGTTTTTGAATCCATTTTAAGGTCCTCGTATTTGTTTTGAAACCGTTTAATGGTTGTGCCCCATTTTATTTATCGGAACTGCTGCACTCTTATGTACCATCTCACTGTCTCAGGTCAGCAGACCAGATGCTTTCACGTGTTCCTTAGACACGATGTAAACGCTGAGGTGATCGGGTTTTTTCAGTTGCAGCTCCAAAACTCTGGAACGATTTGTCGTTGCATGTTAGGCCGGCTCCTTCACTTGCTGTCTTTAAATCTTATTTAAAAACACACTTTTACTCCCTGGCCTTTAACCCAGTATGATATGTTGACTGTCTGTCTACTTTTTATTATGAATTTCTTCAGCTCTTACAGTTAGGTCCATAAATATTTGGACAGAGACAACTTTTTTCTCATTTTTATTCTGTACATTACCACAATGAATTTTAAATGAAACAACTCGGATGCAGTTGAAGTGCAGACTTTCAGCTTTAATTCAGTGGGTTGAACAAAACGATTGCATAAAAATGTGAGGCAACTAAAGTATTTTTGAACACAATCCCTTCATTTTGGGGCTCAAAAGTAATTGGACAATCGACTCAAAGGCTATTTCATGGCAGGTGTGTTCAAGTCCGTCGTTCTGTCTTATCAATTAAGCAGATAAAAGGCCTGGAGTTGATCTGAGGTGTGGTGCTTGCATGTGTGAACAGACAACATGCGGTCAAAGGAGCTCTCCATGCAGGTGAAAGAAGCCATCCTTAAGCTGCAAAAACAGAAAAAACCCATCCGAGAAATTGCTACAATATTACGAGTGGCAAAATCTACAGTTTGGTACATCCTGAGAAAGAAAGCAAGCACTGGTGAACTCAAAAAGACCTGGACGTCCACGGAAGACAACAGTGGTGGATGATCGCAGAATCATTTCCATGGTGAAGAGAAACCCCTTCACAACAGCCCACCAAGTGAACAACACTCTCCAGGGGGTCGGCGTATCGATATCCAAGTCTACCATAAAGAGAAGACTGCATGAAAGTAAATACAGAGGGTGCACTGCAAGGTGCCAGCCACTCATAAGCCTCAAGAATAGAAAGGCTAGATTGGACTTTGCTAAAGAACATCTAAAAAAGCCAGCACAGTTCTGGAAAACATTCTTTGGACAGATGAAACCAAGATCAACCTCTACCAGAATGATGGCAAGAGAAAAGTATGGAGAAGGTGTGGAACAGCTCAATATCCAAAGCATAGCGCATCATCTGTAAAACACGGTGGAGTCAGGCAGTGTGATGGCTTGGCGTGCATGGCTGCCAGTGGCACTGGGACACTCGTGTTTATTGATGATGTGACACAGGACAGAAGCAGCCGAATGAATTCTGAGGTGTTCAGAGACATACTGTCTGCTCAAATCCAGCTAAATGCAGTCAAATTGATTGGGCGGCGTTTCATGATACAGATGGACAATGACCCAAAACATACAGCCAAAGCAACCCAGGAGTTTATTAAAGCAAAGAAGTGGAAAATTCTTGAATGGCCAAGTCAGTCACCTGATCTTCACCCAATTGAGCAGGCATTTCACTTGTTGAAGACTAAACTTCAGACAGAAAGGCCCACAAACAAACAGCAACTGAAAGTAAAGGCCTGGCAGAGCAGTAAAAAGGAGGAAACCCAGCATCTGGTGATGTCCAGGAGTTCAAGACTTCAGGCTGGCATTGCCAGCAAAGGGTTTTCAACCAAGTATTAGAAATGAACATTTGATTTCCAGTTATTTAATTTGTCCAATTACTTTTGAGCCCCTGAAATGAAGGGATTGTGTTCAAAAATACTTTAGTTGCCTCACATTTTTATGCAATCGTTTTGTTCAACCCACTGAATTAAAGCTGAAAGTCTGCACTTCAACTGCATCTGAGTTGTTTCATTTAAAATTCATTGTGGTAATGTACAGAACCAAAATTAGAAAAAGTTGTCTCTGTCCAAATATTTATGGACCTGTGTATGTGTTTTTTGTGTTTCTGTTTCTTTTCCCCTTTGGTTATTGTGTGTCTGATATGTTGGGTTTTATTGTACAGCACTGATGTTGTGTTCAAAGTGCTTTATAAATAAATACATAAACATCACAATTCACAAGGACAAAGTAAAATTTTAATGGAGCAAATTTTTTTAATGCGAAGATCACCACAATTACTGCACCACTGATCATTTTACACACTGCCAATGAACTGTAAAAATCTATTATGATATGTAGAAGGTGCACCTGCCGCCATTGATGAAATTCAGTAAATCACCGAGCCAGCTGCGCTTGAACTGGCTACACACATTGGCCAACGCTGAGTCTTGCAGGCTGGTCTATTGCAGCGGCTCAGTCCCAGAGACAGTGACGCTGATTCACTAGGGGGCGCCAGTGGTCATGAGCTGGCTGCTTAACGAATGTATGGCACGGGCTGATCAGCTCCGGCGTGCTGGCAAATTGCATTGGGAACCGACTATAGCTGGTTACAGCGGTTTAAGGGTTAATTTATTTTTGTTATGTTTTTTTTGCCAAATATGAGGATGTGTAACTTATATTCATTTTTTTTATTTCCACATGCACTTTACATTGACTTGCATTGAATTTACTTCTTCACTTATTTTGATGTTTCAAATTTATTCCATCTGCGGTGGGCTGGTGCCCTGTCCGAGGTGTGTTCCTGCCTTGTGCCCTGTGTTGGCTGGGATTGGCTCCAGCAGCCCCCCATGACCCTGTGTTAGGATATACCGGGTTAGATAATGGATGGATGGATAGAAATTTATCAATCAATCAATCAACATTTATTTATATAGCACATATTCATACAAAAAAAATGTAGCTCAAAGTGCTTTACAAAATGAATAGAGAAATAGAAGACACAATAAAAAATAAACATAAGTCAACATTAATTAACATAGAATAAGAGTAAGGTCAGATGGCCAGGGTGGACAGAAAAAACAAAAAAAAAAAACTCCAAAGGCTGGAGAAAAAAATAAAATCTGTAGGAATAAGAATCTATTATTCTTTTTCTATTTTCTATACAGATGTTGAGTTTATGATGGTGATTTGTTTATAGTCATCCATCTATTATCCATCCATTATCCGACCTGCTATATCCTAACTACAGGGTCATGGGGGTATGCTGGAGCCAATCCCAACCAGCACAGGGCGCAAGGCAGGAAACAAAAAAGCCACAAGGCGCACACACACACACACACACACACCAAGCACACACTAGGGACAATTTAACCTAACCTGCATGAGAAAACCGGAGAACCCAAACTTCATGCAGGGAGGACCCAAGAAGCAAACTTGGGTCTCCTAACTGCGAGGCAGCAGCGCTACCCACTGCGCCATCGTTCCGCCCGTTTATAGTCATATAACTTGTTCTTCACAACATTAAAATAAAGGATGTGTATTGTGAAGACCAGGGCCGCAGCGGTTCTCATAGCTCCCCCTCGCGGTATCCATGGATCCCAAAAAGGCTGTGCCGGCAAATACAAGGAGATCCATTAGGGTGAAGCAATCTGAACCAAAAAATATGCTCTACACCTTGACGTACATGTCATCGATTGCATGACATGCGATGCTGGAAGTGGTTTACCGTTCCCTGCCAGACACATTTCGACATGTCGCTCCATGGTTCTGAACATATCGGCAAGCGTCTCAGGGTGGAATAACAGCAATTTTACGCTGGATGTTTTCCTTCAAATCTTCCACAGTATGAGGTTTGTTCCGATTTGACTTTTCCTCCCCAAAGGAAGAAGTCTGGTGGAGTCACATCTGGCGACTGTGGTGGCCGGCGCCCTTTTGAAATGACCCTGTTTGGCAAAGAAGCTCTCAGTTTCTGCCGTGCACCTTGCCGATGTGCGACACATTGCTCCGTCTTGCTGGAAGTAACCTTACATTAACTGACGACCATCCAGTTGATTTTGACTTCTCTTAAATAAATTGGTGACCCATTAGGTTTGCACCATGAAGACGCGCTGCTCGGCACTATACACCCACCATCCTGATGAGAAGTCGAGTGACCGAGTGAAGGGGTACAGGCGGGAGGTATGCACTCAGAAGGTGCAAACGGAGGTTAAACTTCATGACGGCTGTCCGGCGCTCACTTCATTGCGCCAATGCAGGGGCATCCCGGCTCATTCAAAGCTCCTTATTACTGAGGACCACATTGCACATTGTTTCGCTCAGATTGCTTTGTCCTAGCGAGAGTTATTACAGAATATCGGGGGCCTCTTTCGAAATGAATCTCCCTGTAGTAATCCCCACACAGCCCTGCGGGAATCTGAAGTGCCATTGCAACCGAGGAGGTCTGCCAAATAACAGTATGGGGAAGATAGTGCCCTTTGGAAGTCCTCTCCCCCTGTCCTTCCATTTCGGGGGCATCCTATCTATCTATCTATCTATCCATCCATCCATCCATCCTGGCCGGGTAATGGCGCCAGCCACCATCCGTCACAGTGTTAATTAAGTTTTAGATGACAAATTGGACTGAACTGCCAATACTGATGCTCTGTGTAAGAAGGTCAGAGCCGACTATACTTTCTGAGAAGGTTGGCGTCCTTCAACATCTGCAATAAGATGCTGCAGATGTTCTACCAGATGGTTGTGGCGAGTGCCCTCTTCTACCCGGTGGTGTGCTGGGGAGACAGCATAAAGAAGAGAGACGCCTCACGCCTGGACAAACTGGTGAGGAAGGCAGGTTCTATTGTAGGAGTAAAGCTGGACAGTCTGACATCCATGGCAGAGCGACGGGCGCTGAGCAGACTCCTGTCAATCATGGAGAATCCACTGCATCCACTGAACAGGATCATCTCCAGACAGAGGAGCAGCTTCAGCGACAGACTGCTGTCACCATCCTGCTCCACTGACAGACTGAGGAGATCGTTCCTCCACCACACTATGCGACTCTTCAATTCCACCCAGGGGAGTAAATGCTAACATTACTCAAATTTAATATTGTTTTTTTTTGAATCAGTATACTGCTGCTGGATTATGTGAGTTTCCCCTTGGGATTAATAAAGTATCTATCTATCTATCTATTATATAGTGCCTTTCATATCTATCTATCTATCATATAGTGCCTTCATATCTATCTATCTATTATATAGTGCCTTCATATCTATCTATCTATCTATCTATTTATCTGTCTATTATATAGTGCCTTTCATATCTATCTATTATATAGTGCCTTTCATATCTATCTATCTATTATATAGTGCCTTTCATATCTATCTATTATATAGTGCCTTTCATATCTATCTATTATATAGTGCCTTTCATATCTATCTATCTATTAAATTCTCCTTGTGTATCTTATTAATTTAGACTTGCCTCTAAAAACAATGGTAATAACACTTTTTACCACGTCAAGACTCAGGGGAGAGTGAGCTGGAGGACCCCCCCTAAAATCACCATCTGTTCTTGATGATTGCATTTCCATCTTCTGGTGCAGCGTGGAGGCATTATTCTTGGCACAGAGATGATGTACCACCTATGTCATTGGGGACGGTGGCTTAGAAGCTGCCTGACAGGTTTTTATGCCCACACTTTCCACTGACCGATACTCTGTGTGGATTAGGGTCTAATTTAGCACATTCAACCTCAATGAAAGGTTAAAGATTATGGCAATTGGCTTTAAACACGAGCCACAACAAGCCCTCGAGATTGTAATCAGTGGTGTCTTTTTGGACATTTACACCCATTAGAATTTATGTTTTTGTCCTGTGCCCGCTTGCTTGTGTGAATTCACCTGGGTTGGAAAATGTCTTCACATGGGAAGCGCTGACAAATTTCCACAAATCTTCACTCCACAAAACCTTACATGACTTTCAAGAGGCTCTTCACTGCAAGTTTCGCGCCATCATCTACTTCTGCAAAGCCGGACTGTGTTTGGAGTGTTTATCATTTCGTGCTGTTGGATTTTTTTTTTTTTTTGCATCTGTAATATCAAACAAATAACCAGGAACAGATAATATTTACCCTGGAATTCTTAAGAAGGCCAGTGACTACAAATATAAACCCTTGACACATATTTTAAAGGAAGTCGCTGCGCACTGGGGAGACTCTGGAGGACTGGAAAATGGCAAATATCATCCCATTATATAAAAAGGGTGACCGGGTAGATACAAGCAACTATAGGCCAGTGAGCTTAAAGGGCATCAGAGGAAAATTAATGGAAGGAATTATTAAGGACTAGCTGTGTAAGCCCATGCTGTAAAAAGCCCAGGGTCCTAGAAACTATTAAAATCATCAGAAAAAAAACTGAAATGTAGAGATGTCAGGTAATTGAAACGATCTACTCTGGGCATCTCCCTCTCCTAGGAGGATTCGTTTTGCTGACGTGCTCGCCTCGACTGCGCATTAGTGGCTAAGCGACATTGTTTTACTTCGGAGGTTTTGTTTTGCCGACATGATCGCCTAGCTGCTGTATTAGCGGCGGAGGGAAAAGTAAAAGGGATATCATTTTGCCGATGTTAGCGGCTAAGCGACTTTGTCTTTCTTCTGAGGTTTCGTGTTGCCGATGTACTTGCCTCGCTTGTGTTATTAGCGGCGGGAGGAAAAGTAAAAGGGGTACCGTTTTGATGATGTGCTCGTCTTGCTTGCGTAACAGTTTCATTCTTCTCTCTGTGGTTTTACTTTGGCAACAGAGTCACTTTCTTCTTCTGATTGGTTAACTTGGGGCCACCTTGCCGGCTCTCTCAGCTTCATGCTGTAGAAGCCTCGCACTTCCGGGCCGGACAGACAGACACACCCACTTCCACGCGTAGACATTCAGTTTTCTGTTTCCTCGGAGGCGGAGCCATTACCCCGACTCCACCTCTCACTCCCAGGCCGGACGGACAGACAGACAGACAGACAGACAGACAGACACTCACACACGTCTAGATGTTTATATGGAAGATAGAAGTCAAACATACACTCCATACACATTCCCTTGTCCTTTTTTTTGATGAAACTCCTTCTCTTATATTTCTCACGATTCAAAACGATTTGGTATTTCACAGTTAAATCCAGAATTCTGGTAAAATGCAACACTTCCACGCATAGACGTTTATATATAAGATAAGACTGAGCAGCGCCTGGCAAGGACAGCAGTTATTAGGAACAGTCAGCATGGGTTCAGAAGAGGGAGGTCGTGTTTTACTAACAGGCTAGAATTCAATGAGGAGACAACAAAAGGATACGATCGAAGAAGAGATGACGATATTATTGATCTTGAGTTTCAGAAAGCATTTGATAAGGTGCCACATGAGAGGGTGGGCATCAAACTAAAAGAAGGGGGAGTTCAGGGTGTGGGGTGTCGATGGGTGCAGAATTGGCTCAGGCACAGGAAGCAGAGGGTGATGGAATCAGAACTGGCTGATGTTAAGAGTGGTGATCAACAGGGGGCAGTGCTGAGGCCGCTGCTGTTTTTAATAAATAGAAATGATTTGGATAGGAATATAAGAAACAAGCTGGTGAAGTCTGCAGATGATACCAAGACAGGTGGACTGGCAGATAATCGAGAATCCGTTAAATTATTACAGACGGACTTGGACAGCAGACAGACTTGGGCAGATTTGTGGCAGATGAAATTTAATGTCAGTAACTGTAAAGAATTACACATAGGAAGTAAAAAATGTGAGGTTTGAATACACAATGGGGGATCTGAAAATTGAGAGTCCACCTTATGAGAAGGACGTGGTGTACTCAATGATATCAACTGCCAGGCAATGTTCAGAAGCCATTAAGAGGCTAACAGAATGTCGGATTATATAGCGCCTTGACGTGTGGAGTACAAGTCACAGGAGGTTCTGATCAAGCTTCATAACACACTGGTGAGGCCTCATCTGGAGTACTGGGTGCAGTTTTGATCTCCAGGCTACAAAAACAACATAACAGCACAAGAGAAGGTCCAGAGAAGACCGATGAGGCTGATTCAGGGCTACAGGGGATGAGTTATGAGGAAAGATTAAGGAGATTAAGTGGTGACCTGACTGAAGAGTTTAAAATTATGAAGGGATCAGTCCAGTGAATCGAGACGGTGACTTTAAAATGAGCTCATCGAGAACACGGGGACACAGTTGGAAACTTGTGAAGGGGAAATTTCACACAATCATTAGGAAGATTTTCTTTACACAAAGAACGATAGACACTTGGAATAAGCGATCAAGTAATGTGGTGGACAGGATGACTTTAGGGACCTTTATAACTCAACTATTAAGTGGACAGGACCGATGAGCTTTGTTGGGCTGAGCGGCCTCTTCTCATTCAGATTGTTCTAATGTTCTAATTAATCATTTTTGTCGTTTAATACCACAGATCATACACACAAATGTATGACTGATTGTGCGGTGATCGTTTCATTTTACATTTCTCACCAAGTTCTTACACCTTATTTATGGCGATAAACTCAGAACATACAGTACTCGTGGGCCCAAAACATGTTCGCAGAGGGACCTATACCCCTAACCTCCGAAAATTACAAGGGATTAAGCGTATTTAAATCAAAAAGCTATGCTCACAGATTACTGTATAGCATTCTGGTTACACCTTGGCCTTGTCCAGTTGGCAGGTACCTAAAAACAATCACAGAACCCTTCAGCAAATTTTTAGAGATTTCTGCAAGCATCTTAGACATCAGAATATCTGTAGTGATAGGGGGGTGTTGTACCGTGTCAGCCATTGTGGATGCCATAAGAAGTCAAGCAGAATGACACCTTTACAAACTACCAGAAGAAGGGGCCCGAATTGCCTCAAAAGTTCACGTTTTGTAATATTTTTACTTAGCCAATAAAAGGGGTCATTTTGTTCGACTTCTCATTACATCGGAATATCCAAATACAAAATTAGTAACAATAACGTCTGTAAAGTTCTGATTTCTGTTACCCTAAATATAGCAAATATAGCTGAGCTTATGCCAAATGCCACCTTTGTGGCGGATGGAAGCAAAAGGTCGAGGTGGCAAGGTGGGAGATGTGAAGATGCCTTTCAGCTGTTCGCTGCCAATCTTGCTTCCCGGGCACCAGCTGCATTGTTACAAATGAATTGTCATTCCTGTCTGGGCAATGCCAGAGTGAGTTGTTGACAAATCAGTCGCTGCTGCCACCCTTCACACATTAAAAGCACTCTAAAAGGGCAAAGGTGGACATGCTTATCACGTCTTGGCTCATTCAGTCAACTTCACAATGCGGTGACTTTGTGACAATATGCAAATCATCGTAGGGATCGAGCATGTGTGTAGAAGCTATTTAATATGCAAATATATTCGCGAATACAAAATGAGCCTTCAAAGTCGTGCGGCTCTTCATCCCCGGGCTACAGCATTGAATTCTCAAGGTTCATCTTCTCGCTGTTGTCTGTCCCACTTGACTCAACCAGAAGAAGGATGAATAACAAAGAAGAAAAGGAGACGCTTTCTATCAATCCAGCCTCTACCGGATTTATTTTATCCGGTTCTGGGTTGCCAGTCCATCACAGGTATGGAGTTGACCACACGTTTCTCGGAATGTGGATGACGTGGCAATAGGGAGACGACGCAGACTCAGCGCTGTTATGATGGAGCAGAACACTATACTGCCTTAGAGTGGGACGGTAATGTTTTTAATGTTGAGTTCCCGGGGTCTCATTTAGGAAGCGTTGCGTAAAAGTATGCATACGCCAAGAAACAGGAAAATGCGTACGGTAATTTATAAAAAAAACACGTCGAATGCACATTTGTGTACCATTGCCTCTTTAGAAATCACAATTATGTTGTACATGTGTGTATATGAACACGTCTCCAACCAGGGCTGTCTTAACGCATGGGCACACTGGGAAGTTGCCAGAGGGCTCCACGAGCTTAGGGGCCCCATGCTAATCTATGTATGCCATGACTTGCTGTCAATAAATAAATCCTATACTCTACTAAACTATACATATTTGTCATTATGTGACAAGTGGACATTGGCAGTCGCCTCTGATTTAGGATCATGGTCGCCTCTGCCACCTCACATGCCTGTATGTGTACGAATCTCCCGCACTACATCACGTATAAGCGTATATGTTAATGTCACTTCAACTCAGTTCTCCGCAAAGAAATTTCACAAATGTTGGTGTTGAACACTTGATTAATAATAAACTAGCCGATGCCTGCTGTAGCATACGGCGGTGTAAGAATATGAACGGAAAACGGTGAGAAAGGAATTCAGAAATCAAGAAGAAAGAACTCCAGATGTTGCCGTGTATTGATAGTACTCATGACTTGTTGTGATAACTCGAATTCGGAAAGAACATCTCCAAGTCTGTCCCAATGTGATGCAACGAAATCTACTGCCCTATGTCGTAGTGAGAGTGCATTGAACTTCGTCAGCCGTTTGTGTCAAGAAATAACCCACTGATAGGAACAGGCAGTTGCCGAATCCCGGAATAGAGATGACGTTGTACAAAAAACAGTCGACAGAGAAGATACTGTCGTTCGTTTTATAACAAAGGCTTAGGAAACAACCGTCGCAGTATAACGAAAATAGCAAGGAGCGAAACCAATGCCAATGGTCGAGAGAGTACCTTCCTGTAGCAGGCTAAGGAAAAGACACCCAGGCGCACACATGGCCGAAGTGAAAGGTCACGCGGTCAGGCTAGATATAGGGTGGTGACGTGACACCAATGGGGTCATGAGAGAGGAGCGGGAAACACGGTAATCAGAAAGAGGAATAGGAATTGAGAAAAGTGGCATGGGGGTGTATGGGAGGCTGCAGGCAGCGTGAGGAAGGGTTTGGAAGAGGACGAATAGGAATCGAGAAATGCTGCATGGGCTGCGTGAGGGCGGGACCGGGTTTGAAGAGGAAGCAGGACGAACCAGAAAAGAAATATATATAAGAGTAATTTCATACTGTTCCATCTCCGTCTGTATGGTTTATCCATTGAGTTTCATTCATATGCTGAAACTTTTGTGTTTTTCAAGGCTCATGTTATATTGTTGAGACGTCAGTGTCGATTAATCTTTGCTGTAATACAGTGTAGCCGCCGGAGTGTAAGCACAGGTAAAACACGTGCCAAAAGAAATCTCTCAGTCCAAAAGTTTGTTTTAAAATATTTAGTGAAAATTCAAAGCAAATAATCCACATAAGAATAAAGAATAAAATTGTTACACACGTAGAATAAAATGCAAGAAAAAAAAAGAAGAAAAAGGCATCTTCTCTGAGCTTATTTTAACATATTTTGTTCTTTATTTCGCCTTATATAATTTCTCGTATTCGGAATTTGTTCGTTTTTCCATACCCCTTGGGGTCAGAGCACAGGGTCAGCCATTGTACAGGACCCCTGGCCTTGATCAAGGGCCCAGCAAAGTAGGATCTCTTTTGGCGGTGACTGGGATTCGACAACCTTCGGGATACCAGCACAAATCCTTAGCCTCAGAGCCACCACTTCGCCCATAAACTAACTTAACTTTTCTTGTAAAAGTTTAGTTGTTTCTATACTTAAAGAATCTTAACTTCTTCTACTGTACACTTTAAACGTACGGTGCAGCACTTTCAATTAAGTGCTTTGTCTTACATGTTACTTGACACACAAAACACGCACACAAGGTACGCAAGGCTGGAAAGGCCCGGTTTAAAACCGTGTGCCCTCTACACCTTACACATGCTAATTGAGAATAAATAATGTTTAGTCAGAGAAGTTAGAAATAGCTAGAATATACCAATTCTATTCAACTGATGGGGGTTATAGGAATCATTTAGTAAAACATTTATGAATCTTATATAACTAGGAAATATACAGGGTGAGAGAAAATTATGTTAACTTTTGAATGGTGGAAACAATTTATTTACAAAACATATTTCATACGTGCAAGATGATTTACAAGAATGTCTCAACCTGGTCGCCATCATGTTCAACACATGTACGATATGCGGCACATTATCTACAAAAATTGTATATAAGTATATCCATAGCAGTACCATTAGAACAACATTAGAAAACATCAAGTCGAGTTTTGAAAGTCCCTAACGTCTTACTGTCTACCACACTACTTGGTCGCTTATTCCAAGTGTCTATCGTTCTTTGTGTAAAGAAAAACTTCCTAATGTTTGTGCGAAATTTACCCTTAACAAGTTTCCAACTGTGTCCCCGTGTTCTTGATGAGCTCATTTTAAAATACAAGTCTCGATCCACTGTACTAATTCCCTTCATAATTTTAAACACTTCAATCATGTCACCTCTTAATCTTCTTTTGCTTAAACTGTAAAGGCTCAGCTCTTTTAATCTTTCCTCATAATTCAACCCCTGTAGACCTGGAATCAGCCTAGTCGCTCTTCTCTGGACCTTTTCTTGTGCTGCTATGTCCTTTTTGTAGCCTGGAGACCAAAACTGCACACAGTACTCAAGATGAGGCCTCACCAGTGCATTATAAAGGTTGAGCAGAACCTCCTATGACTTGTACTCCACAGATCAAGGCGCTATATAACCTGACATTCTGTTAGCCTTCTTAATGGCTTCTGAACACTGTCTGGCAGTTGATAGCTTGGAGTCCACTATGACTCCTAAATCCTTCTCATAAGGTGTACTCTCGATTTTCCGACCGCCCATTGTGTATTCAAACCTAACATTTTTACTTCCTATATGTAATACTTTACATTTACTGACATTAAATTTCATCTGCCACAAATCTGCCCAAGCCTGTCTGCTATCCAAGTCCTTCTGTAATGATATAATGGATTCCAAATTATCTGCTAATCCACCTATCTTGGTATCATCTGCAAACTTAACCAGCTTGTTACTTATATTCCTATCTAAATCATTTATATATATTAAAAATAGCAGCAGCCCTAACACTGCCCCCTGCTGGTCACCACTCTTAACATCGGCCAGTTCTGATGAGGTTCCTTGCACCATCACCCTCTGCTTCCCGTGTCTGAGCCAATTCTGCACCCATCTAAAAACATCACCTTGAACTCCCACTTCTTTTAACTTGATGCCCAACCTCTCATGTGGCACCTTATCAAATGCTTTCTGAAAGTCCACATCAATAATATCATCTGCTCCACTTTGATCGTATCCTTTTATTGCCTCCTCATAGAATTCCAACATGTTAGTAAAACACGACCTCCCTCTTCTGACCCCATGCTGACTGTTCAGAATAACAGAATAATTAGTGTTAACATCATTTTGACTCACCTTGTATGTTTAATTTTATCAACCATTTACAGTTTGATTCCTGTGAGTGGTTGTGTAGTAGGGGCCCCAGTGCACTGCTTTGTCTGGGGGGCCTATAATGCTGTTAAACCGGCCCTGTCTCCAACCCTACCTGATTGACACCCTGGAATGACCATGTAATAAGTACATAAGTTTAACAGGTCACTGTCCTCTGTACAAAAAACATTTTATAAATCCACTCACATGCACAGCTAGCACACAAGGCCAGATTTAACACACACGGGGCTCATCATTTAGAACTGCTAGGCAAGCATTAGAAGACAAGAAAGGGACAACTGCGAAATGGGCATTGTACTATTTCTGTGTGTCAGGGTCAGCATGACATTGGATCTTCTTTTCCTTGTTTGGAATGGTATGATTTACCTAAGTGGGGGCCCGCACATGGAGAAAGAGTTTAAAGTCTTGTCACATTGCCCGGCACACCTTTGAAGCCGATGGATGGATGGGAAATAACGTCATCCGATCCTGAAAATCCTTCCAGCGTAGTGACGATAATGGCAGACTGTATACATTGAGCTCCCACTTCGGTAATGGTCTTATCATGGCTTCCTTTGTCGGTTATACCACGTAAACCGTCATTAAAGAAAGCTAAGTTATTTCACCTATGTGATTTCTTACCGCCATATCACTCAGGGAGCAGTATAGCCTTTTAACTCTTTTAGGGCGGATGTCGACTTTTGTCGACAGGAGGGGTTGAGGGCGCATGTCGACTAAAGTCGACATCCAGGGATAGAGGGCGATAATCAGCTGTTAATGGCGACAAATCTCACTGTCACGTCACAGGCATTCCCTCTGTGCTTGGAGGAATGCTAGATTCGTTGACTCGGCAACTAATCCTAGCGTGTGCGTGAGTTGCAAAATGTAAACAATGGCAAGATGGTATCCACATGTGATGAGGGAGCGAAGCGAGTGCAAGAAAAGAAAACACTCGGCAGACAATGCCACATTGGGCTCTTGCTGTATGTGTGACACTGGTGTCGCTATTTCAGGTGTCTGTTGCTGCATGCTGTGGCCGCTGTCGTCACCTATTCGCTAACAGACGCCTGAAATAGTGGCTCCAATGTAACGTATACTGTGCGAAGACAGCTCAGTAACTGGTCAGCTGCGCATTCCTGCTGACCGTAAAGCTGTCCACAAATAGCCACTGCCGCCAGAGACAGCAAGCAGACGGTGTCAATACAACGCAATTCGGTTTGTACCTCTTGTCATAGTAAGTGGCGCTCCTCCCAGGTGAACGTTGCCATTGGCGCATCCACTACACGAACATGTTCAGCACTACGATCTGCTGATGCAGGTGCCTTACTTTTGTTTTCGATCAGATCACTTGTATGAAAATCAGAGTGCGATAAGTTAGAATCCGATTCAGAAATAATATGCAAAACGTGGTCCATGGGGTATTTTGCTTTGTACATTCGCTTCACTCTCTTGACAGATGTCGATGCCATTTTAGATGCCGTTTACTCTTCATGATTCACACGCAGGGATTTGAGGTCAAATCAACAAAGTTAACTTTCCTTCTAGCAAAGAGAGTCGAGCTATAACGTAACGGCGAGTTTTGTCGAAGTATACTGCTAATTATTATTAACATTATTAATATTTTATTATTATTATTAATTGCCGCCCTCTACCCTTGGATGTCAACTAAAGCTGACATGCACCTTCAACTCCTTTTGTCGATTTAAGTCAACATCCACCGAAAGAGTTAAAATGTGCAAAAATATATCAAAATGCCTCTCAAGAGAGGAAAAATTGTACAAAAACACTTTTGGCTTGATTAACAAGTACACAATGAATCATTATAAAAAGAAAAATGTATTTATATGTGTAAACTGGGGTAGAATTTGAAAGAAAAGAGAGAACAAAACTGTGAGAAGTTTTAACTTCCATAGTATTAGATAGACAGACAGACAGACAGACAGACAGACAGACAGACAGACAGACAGACAGACAGATAGATAGATAGATAGATAGATAGATAGATAGATAGATAGATAGATAGATAGATAGATAGATAGATAGATTTGAAAGACACTATATAATAGAGAGATAGATATGAAAGGCACTATATAATAAATAGATAGATAGATAGATAGATAGATAGATACTTTATTAATCCCAAGGGGAAATTCACATACTCCAGCAGCAGCATACTGATAAAAAACAATTTTATAGAGTGATAAAAATCCAGGTAAAACAGACAATAACTTTGTATAAGTTAACGTCTACCCCCCTGGGTGGAATTGAAGAGTCATTACATTTTTATTTTCTTGTATACAAAGTAAAGGGGAAGTATTGTAATCACCTAGAAATTTGATGTCGAGATTTTGATGAATCTCGACATTTTACACCTTCCGGACTTTTTCATACATGAAGTATAGGGAATAGTATTGGATTCATCCAAAAATCCCATTTTGAAATTTTGAAGAATCTCAACGTTTTAGACTTCCCCAAGTCTGAAAATACAATTTTTGGAATTAAGGTTTCTAAACTCTTTTGGGACTCCCCCCCCAACGGGACGACTTGCTGAAGAGCGTCCCGAAGCACAATCACCGAGTCTGTGGACAACAGCCTATCAGTTGCCGGGTCAACCACAGGCTCCCAGCGTTGTAGCGGCTCGCAGTGAAAGCAAATCTGAGCCGACCGCACGCACCTGTAGTCGATGGGTGATGCAAGGAACATATTAAATGCAGGGAACAGGATTACTTGGCCACTAACCTGACCACCACCCTGCCTGACTGCTGTGTCTGTGTGTAGGAGAGCGGCAGATCCCGTTACAATAAGTAACTGTGCTGTTCCTGTTTCAAGCGGAATAAAGCTGGTTTTGCTAACGTACTGAGCCTCAGCCTCGTGTTTTGGGGTGCAAGACAGCGACTCACACGTCACAATATGTAAACACAATAGCTTGAGTACACTTTCACGGAGGTCAACCAATATTGGCATACAAGTATTTGGAACAAAACGTAGATTTCTACCAACTGCCACTAACCAGAAGTGGTACTTTACCTTTAATACATGCAGCTACAGAGTCCAATTTATTCAATTTTACTTTAATATATTATTAATTTGCTCTGTTGTTGCTGCTTCTTTAATGTACATAATATAAAAATATAATCATTGTCTTGCAGTTTACTTCTCAAATATCCATCCCCATATCTGAGTATATGAGAAGGTCGAGGGGAGACCACTCCCGATTTTTGTCCAAAAACAGGTAAAAGGTGTTGCATTTTTTGGCTTCAAAAATGACATTTCTATTAAATCCAAAATCTAAATTAAATTAAATTTAGGGTGGAGTGGTGGCTCTGAGACTAAGGATCTGTACTGGTATCCCGAAGGTTGCCGGTTCAAATCCCCGTCACTATCAAAAGACATCCTACTCTGCTGGGGTGCCGTACAATGGCTGACCCTGCGCTCTGACATCAAGGGGTATGCAAAAATTAACAAATTCCTAATACAAGAAATTGTATAAGGCGAAATAAAGAACAAAAAAAAAAATCTCATCTACTGAAAAACGTGCAAAACACTAAAAGTACAAAGTCAGAAGTGTAGAAGGCATAATAAGGATACTAATAATGAATGATAATAATAGTAATATGAATATAATGAATAGAGTGACGCGAGTATCACTTTCGGATTCCCAGAATCCCTTTCGGTTTCGCTGACTATTTCAGTTTCACTGCCCGATGACATATTCACTTTGTCGTCACTGTTGATGAGAGGCGAGTCTTACGAGACACCATTATGAGGCTTGGAGAAGACATGTCTACACCGCTGCCAGAGCAACGCTTGGCACTAATGCTGTTGGCACTTTTACAGCCCGAGTAATCCTTGGGTTTAAAATGAGATGTGCCTACACTGTTGCCCGAGTGACACTCGAAACTAACGCTAAGGAATTATTTCAAAAGAGCCTAGTGCAGCATGGAAAGCGTTAAGCCTAGCCCGACAGCTGTTAGGGGTGTCACCAGAACCGATACTTTGGTACCAATTCAATACCAAAATGGCGCAAATATTACATTACTAGCTTTTTTTTTAATAGTATTGGCACCAGAGTGAAAGTCAAGTGACTGCAAGTAGATGTATTGCTTTGGCAGGCACAATTATAAAGTATGTGATAAAAGGCTGAGTAAAAAAATACGTATGAAAATGGCTCACAGTGCTACAGCAACACATTAACACGTCTCAGAAAGAAAAACAGTTAGAAAAAGTTATGTCTGGAATTTCAGCATGCATATATTAAAAAAAAAGGCAAAACACACTCAACACAGGCGTCGCTTTTATCCCTTTATGGACGTGACTGATCAGATGTGAAATGTACTTGTCTAACCTGCAGATGAAATTATTAATCACTTTTTAATGTCCAGATAAAGGAATGGAGGCTTTGCATTCATTCTCTGATTGGACACCTGCAGATATCCATCCAAGCATTCGCATGCAGCCGCAGTTAAGCGGTTTGTGTAAGGATGGTCAGGATCCAGAAGTTAGCCTGAACGGAGAGTCTACTGAAAAGAGTGGAGAAGTTTAAATATCAAGGATCAGCGGTCGCCCAACATGGAGATTTAGTTGCAAAGAAAACCTAGAGAGTGTAGTGTGGATGGAACAATTGGAAGAAGGTATCTGGAGTATTGTGTGTACGAAGAATTAACTCTTAAACCACCGGACTTTCAGACAACGATTTATTCATAAGAACTGTGTCAAGAAATTTGACGGGAGTCCTCTATACCAACAGCAATATACCTGTATAGCGCCTCACTGGGACTGTGAGAGCCAAGTCAAATTTTCTTTCTTTTTAATTTTCTTGCTTCACAGCCATTCTGGTGTGTATTTAGACAAAAGTGTGTGTGTATATATTTATTTTTAACTTATTTGTTTATTTATACATTTATTTACAGTAAAAAGCTTCTGTAAAAAGCCAAATTTCACCCTAAGGGACAAAAAGTTCTATCAATCTATCTATCTATATTCATCACCAGCTCCTCCATTGGCCATTTTTTCGTGACTCCAACAGAAGTTCACTGCAGCAGAAAATATCTCGACAAAATAGGCTTTACTTTATGGAGTGCTGTCTCACTAGCATTTATTGTAAAATGCATTAGGGTTAACCATTAACCCTAAACTAACCTCTAGCCCTAATTCAGCAAACTGGACGTTTCATGGACATGGAGAAAAATTGTCTGCAACATCAGCAAAACCAAGGAACTGCTTATTGATTTTCACCACGTGGATGTAGAGATGGTCCACCCCTACAAGTACTTAGGGGTCCACATCAATGACAGTTTGGACTGGTCTCAGAACACAGAGGAACTAGAGAAGAAAGGACAGAGCAGATTGTATTTTTCTTAGCGGACTGCATTCCTTTAATGTGGGAAGTGACATCCCTCAGCTCTTCTACAAATCTGTGATGGCCAAACAAAGATCTATCTATCTATCTATCTATCATAAAGTGCCTTTCATATCTATCTATCTATTTATCTAATACTGCCTACTACATTAAATTATCTATCTATGCAATCCTGCCAACTACACTTAATCATTTATCTATCCCTGACAACTACACTTAATTATCTATCTATCGATGTAATCCTGCCAACTACACTAAATTATCTGTCTATCTATTGTGACAGTAAATGGCGCTTAATCCGGTACAGACAGACACAAGAGGCACACTTACACAAATTCACGCTTTTTATTTTCAGTTCTCTTGTTTACAGTCCTTTGCACTTCACACACTGTGCACAAATCACCACAAATAACTTACAGTCCTTTGTCTTCTTCTCTCTATTGCCACCTCTAATCCACTCTTCGCAAGCTCTGTCCTCTTCCACCAAACTCCGGCTCCCTGACTGGAACGAGGCGGCCCCTTTTATAATACACCCGGATGTGCTCCAGGTGCTCCCTGATGATCTCCCTGCAGCACCTCCTGGTGTGGTGGAAGTGCTACATGGGCACCCAGAAGCACTCCAGGTGTACCTGCCTCCTGGTCCAGCAGGACCTCCTAGTGTGGTGAAAGTGCTGTTTACCATGGCATTTGAGCCATCCAGGCACCCTCTGGTGGTGGTCATGGGTCCCCACAACGTTGAGCTTCCAAGCTCTGTTCGCGTGGCCCCCAACACACACTAGGGTGGCTGCCTTCTCGTGTTCCAGGGGAGGTACTGCTCCTCTCCCGGTCCTTCCATATTCCAGGCGTCCCGACTAGGCATGAGCCCTAGCCGTCCACCACACTATCTATCTCTGTAATCCTGCCAGCTACACTAAATTATCTACCTATGTAATTCTGCCCATTACACTTATTTATCTGTCTATCTACCAACCATAGTGCCTTTCCTTTCTGTCTATCATTTATATAGTGCCTTTCACATCTGTCTATTTTCAAACATGACCTCTTGCTCTTAGCTGAGAGTAAGAGTTGGACGCTTCGTAACTACTTGTCATGCCCTTTCTCTGAGGTAGCACAAATTGTTACCTTCGTGTGATTTTTAGTGTAATTTCAAGGAGTAATTCTGAGGCGTTTGATAAATATGGGGCCTGATCACATTGTAGGTCATACTTATGCAGAAATAGAGAAAGTTCACCAATTTTCTATCAGCACTGTAACATGTGTCTTCCTAGCTACACTGTGGCCCATACCAACTCCCAGATGACTGCTTAGCCTCTTATCAAGACTGTGGTCCGTTTTCATTTTCAGACAACTTCTTGGCTTCCTGTCCAGGCGGTGGTCCATCTCAAGCCCCCAGCATCCTGCTGTCCTTAACATTTAACAGTTTTTGTGCTTATCTTGTCTATCTAGTGTGGCGAGTGGCTGGGGATGCAGTCCTCAAGTCCTCTGGGCCATGAGGGGGCAACCGCTTTGGATCAGTGGAGGACCACGGGAGAACAGCAAGGAGGCTCAAGCCTATTGGGGCCTGTGGCCACTGCCAGGGGGTGCCCTGAGTCTCAGAGGGCCCGGGACTTATTTACTAATGCCACACATGGGAAGACGGAGGAGGATTTCTCCAGGGACGCCCAGAGTGCTTCCGAATGCTCTCCTGACACTTCCCCCACACCAGGAAGTGTTGTCAGAGGGAACACCTGGAGCACACCCGGGTGAGAATAAAAGGGTCCGACTTCCTACAGTCTGGGAGCTAGAGGTGGGAGTGGGAGTGGGAGTGGGACGAAGCTCCCATGGAGAAAGGAAAGGCGGTCCAAGGACATTAAGGAAAGAAGCCCGGAGGATTGGTGATTGGGGCGAGGAGCCCAGTGTATTGTGCAACTGGATTGTGAATAAACGTGTTTTGGATAAAGATGCAGTGTCTGTCTGGTGGTGTTCGGGCATGTCTCACACTAGCCATAAAGATCAATAAGAGTGAAGGCACAGAGGTTATGGAAAAAGATATCTGCCATTTCAGGTGCCAGCTTTTTTGGTTCTGGTAAAAGCAAGTCATTCCTCATCATAGATAAATAAAACACACCAAGACACACGGTTATACTTGATTAGAATCATGGCAAGCATCAGACCAGGAAGCAAAGACTCAAAGACTGCGATATCCTAGCAACCAATGCAGGCCTAGAGGAGCACGCAGGCAGGGAGATCTGAGGGACGTGGCGGCGGCGGTGGAGAACCCGGCCATCTCAAAGAGCATATTGTATTGCCTTGTGGGTGTTCATATTTTATTTCATTTCTTGTCAGTTAACTTCATCTCCGCAAAAGAGCTGCCCTCCAAGCAAGCCACGCGGCTGTATCTGAGGAGGCGGAGCCGATCAAAGCAAAGTGAGCTACTAGACGGCAGATGTGGAGGCTGAGCGTTCGTTAAAGGGTCAAGCCTGTGGAGCCCGCCTGCTTGTCTCGAGGCTCGGTTTTGTTTTCTTGATTTTTTTTTTTTTATTTGGTGATTTGAAGAAATACAGCACACAGAGAGAGAGAGAGAGAGAGAGCGCAGCACCACCCCATGACCTCCAGATGGGCAGAAGTTAGCACTGATCCTCCTCTAAATGTGGGGCAATGAAAGTGGGGCACTCGCCCTGGGACCTGTGGACTGAATGGTTGTTGTTTCGCAAGGCTGTATTAAGAAGATGCTTACCTACTTAATACTTGAATAACAAAATGTTGAAGGTGTGATCACTAACTCAACTCCATCTAGCTTAATTATGACTTTAGAAAGTATTCAGACCCTTCACTTTTGTCACATTTTGTTATACTGCAGCCTTCAAGTTTTCAGACCCTTTGGCTTTGGCGCAGGTGCATTCCATTTTATTGATCGTTATTGAGATGTTTGGAGTCCAGCTGTGGTCAATTCAGCCAACGGGTCCTGATTGGAAAAAGCACACACAGGTCTACAGGACATTAAAACACTCTAGACAACAACAGGCCATTCAGCCCAACAAAGCTTACCAGTTCCATCCACTTATTTCTTCCAAAAAACATCAAGTAGAGTTTTGAAAGTCCCTAAAGTCTTATTGTCTACCACACTACTTGGTAGCTTATTTCAAGTGTCTCTTGTTCTTTGTGTGAAGAAAAACTTCCTGATTTTGAGTGAAATTTAGCCTTAACAAGTTTCCAACAGTAACCCCGTGTTCTTGATGAACTCATTTTAAAGTCATCATCTCGATCCACTGCACTAATTCCCTTCATCATTTTAATCACTTCAGTCAGGTCTCCTCTTAATCTCCTTAAGGCTCAGCTCTTTAATTCTTTCCTCATAACTCATCCCCTGTAGCCCTGAACTCAGCCTAGTTGCTCTTCTCTGGACCTTTTCTAAGTGCTGCTATGTCTTTATGGACACTAAAACTGCACCCAGTACTCCAGATGAGGCCTCACCAGTGTGTTATTAGGCTTGAGCAGAACCTCCTGTGACTTGTACTCCACAGATCAAGGTGCTATATGACCTGACATTCTGTTGGCCTTCTTAATGGCTTCTGAACACTGGCTGGCAGTTGATAGTATTGAGTCCACTACGACTCTTAAATACTTCTTATAACGTGGAGTATTCTGATTAGAACATTAGAACACCCGAGACGAGAGCAGGTCATTCAGCCCAACAAAGCTCGCCAGTCCCATCCACTTCATTCTTCAGAATAACATCAACTTGAGTTCTGAGGGTCTCTACAGTCTTACTGTCTACCACACTACTTGGTCACTTATTCCAGGTGTTTGTACTTCTCTATGTCAAGAATAACTTCCTAATGTTTGCGTGAAATTTACCCTTCACAAGTTTCCAGCTGTGTCCCCGTGTTCTTGATGAATTCATTCAGGCCTCACCAGTGTGTTATAAAGCTTGAGCAGAACCTCCTGTGACTTGTACTCCACAGATCAAGGTGCTATATGACCTGACATTCTGTTGGCCTTCTTAATGGCTTCTGAACACTGGCTGGCAGTTGATAGTATTGAGTCCACTACGACTCTTAAATACTTCTTATAACGTGGAGTATTCTGATTAGAACATTAGAACACCCGAGACGAGAGCAGGTCATTCAGCCCAACAAAGCTCGCCAGTCCCATCCACTTCATTCTTCAGAATAACATCAACTTGAGTTCTGAGGGTCTCTACAGTCTTACTGTCTACCACACTACTTGGTCACTTATTCCAGGTGTTTGTACTTCTCTATGTCAAGAATAACTTCCTAATGTTTGCGTGAAATTTACCCTTCACAAGTTTCCAGCTGTGTCCCCGTGTTCTTGATGAATTCATTCAGGCCTCACCAGTGTGTTATAAAGCTTGAGCAGAACCTCCTGTGACTTGTACTCCACAGATCAAGGTGCTATATGACCTGACATTCTGTTGGCCTTCTTAATGGCTTCTAAACACTGCCAGGAAGTCGATAGCTTAGAGTCCACTGCGACTCCTAAATCATTCTCATAAGGTGTACTCTCGATTTTCCGACCACCAATTGTGTATTCAAACCTCACATTTTTACTTCCTATGTGTAAAACTTTACATTTACTGACATTCAATTTCATCTGCCACAAGCCTGTATGCTGTGGAAGTTCTTCTGTGATGATATAACGGATTCCAAATTATATGCTAATCCACTCTTATTCTTATCCAAATCATTTCTACATATTAAAAATAGAGCGGCACAGTGGCGTAGTGAATAGTGCTGCTGCCTCGCAGTTAGGAGACCCGGGTTCACTTCCTGGGTCCTCCCTGCATACAGTTTGCATGTTCTCTCCATGTCTGCGTGGGTTTCCTCCCACAGTCCAAAGATGCAGGTTAGGTGGATTGGTGATTCTAAATTGTCCCTAGTGTGTGTGTGTGCGTCCTGTGGTGGGCTGGCGCCCTGCCTGGGGTTTTCTTCCTGCCTTACGCCCTGTGTTGGCTGGGATTGGCTCCAGCAGACCCCTGTGACCCTGTAGTTCAGATATAGCGGGTTGGATAATGGATGGATGGATATTAAAAATAGCAGCATCCCCTGCACTGACCCCTTCTGGTCATCTCTCTTAACATCGGCCACTTCTGATTCCATCACTCTCTGCTTCCTGTGTCTGAGGCAATTCAGCACCCATCGACCCACCACACCCTCAACTCCCACTTCTTTTAGTTTGATGCCCACCCTCTCATGTGGCACCTTATCGAATGCTTTCTGAAGGTCCAGATCAATAACATCATCTCCTCCACTCTGATCAGATCCTTTTGTTGCCTCCTCATAGAATTCCAACATGTTAGTAAAACATGACCTCCCTCTTCTAAACCTATGCTGATTGTTCTGAAAAACTCTTATTCTTAATAATGCCTTTCATTCATGTTCTTGCAGTGCAGGTTATGCTTACTGGCCTGTAGTTGTTTGGATCTGCCCAGTCACCCTTTTTATATAATGTGATGATATTTGCCATTTTCCAGTCCTTTGGAATCTCTCCAGTGCCCAGTGACTTCCTAAAAATATGTGTCAAGGGTTTCTATCTGTACTCGCTGGCCTTCTTAAGAACTCAGAGGGTAATTATTATCTGGTCGTGGGGATTTTTTGATTTCATCTTATTTAATCTGAGCAGCATTTCTCTCTCTACAATTTCCAAATCCCTCAGTACCTCCTTAGTAGTCCCTGATACCTCTGGGAGGTTATCCACTTGTTCACTTAGCAAGATGTAAGTTTAGTACATCCGCTAATTTACTGTCTTGTATATTTTAATTCCCCTTTACTATTTCTGATGCACTTCACCTCCTCCTTGACTGTTCTTATAATACTAAAATACTGAAAGAATCTCTTAGAGTCTTCTTTCACCTTATCTGCCATATTCCTCTCCAACTGTCATTTAGCCTCCTGACATCCTTCTTAATGGTTGCCCTCATGTTCTCATATGCTCTACGATTCTCTTGTCATTAGTCTTATAAAATTCGCACAGAGGAGCAAAAACCACGCCATGAGGTGAAAGGAATTGCATGCAGAATTTAGCAACAGGACTCTTGAGCAGACTACAAAAAATATCTGCAGCACTGAAGGTTCCCAAGAGCACAATGACCTCCGTAATTCTCAAGTAGATGAAGTCTGGAACAACCACAACTCTTCTTAGATTTGGTTGCCTGGCCAAAGTGAGCAAACGGTAAAGAAGAAGGGCCTCATTAGGAGAGGTGATCAAGAATGTGATGGCTACTCTGGCTGAGCTCTAGAGAACATGGCTGGAGATGGGAGAAACTTCCAGAAGGACAAGCACCACTGTAACCTGGGCTTCATGGCAGTGTGGCCAAGTCACAAATGAATGCCTACTGGGAGTTGGCAAAAAGGCTTCTAAAGGACTCTCAGACTGTAAGAGACAAGATTGTCTGGTCTGATGAAACTAAGATTGGACCGTCTGTCCTCAATTCTAACTGTCAGTGCTCTTCATCTGCGTAATACCATTCCAACGTGGCAGTAATGAGGGTCTGGGAGACAATACAAGAGTCAGAGGGGAGCCAAATGGAGAAATGTACAGAGATAACCTTAATGAAAACCTGATGAGTGTGCTTAGGAGTCCAGGCTGGGCTGACGGTTCAACTTCCAGCAGGACAACAGTGGACTTCCTTAGGGACGATTCTGTGAAAGTTCTTGAGCGGCCCAGCCAGAGCCCCAATTGGACACTTCTGGAAAGACCTGAGAACACCTGACCACCAATGGTCTCCATCCAACCTGGCAGAACTTGAGAAGAATGGCAGACAATGGCCAAATCCTGGCACCATGAACGTCGTGTCAGACCCTCAAAGTGATTCAAAGTGGGCTCAACTAAGGACTGAGCAAAGGGTCTGAAAACTCGTGTCAAAGTGAGATTTCATATTTTTATTTTTGATGAATTTGCAAAAGTTTCTAAACTCCAGTAGTATTGAATGTTTACTTGATGAGGGAAAAGGACTGCAGCAATAAAAAACCTGAAGAAAATGAAATGGTCTGAATAGTTTCCGAAGGCAGTTTAAGAACATCCAGAAAACACCGGAATGTTCTGGAGCGGCCAGTCCTGACCTGAACCCTCACAGATGGGTTGGCATCCATCAAACTTAATATAACTGGAGCAGCTCCCTCAAGAAGTGTTTGCATGCTCTCCCCGTGCCCCATGTGGGTTTTCTTTCCTTATTTCAAAAATATGCATTTTATGTAAATTAGTTGGTGAGGACCAATCCCATTACAAGAACACCGTGACTTGCATCAGCATGGCGCCATGCGGCGAAGGTCACGTGAACGTTTAGCTCTAGTGAATGTCCCATCAAAGGTGAGTGCAAAAGGAATGAATCTGTTGTGGCTGAGCAAAAAAAAAAACGATAAGTAAAGTGAAGCTTGGGGGTGGCACGGTGGCGCAGTGGGTGGCGAGACCTGGGGTCACTTCCCAGGTCTTCCCTGCGTGGAGTTTGCATGTTCTCCCCGTGTCTGCATGGGTTTCCTCCCACCATCCAAAGACATGCAGTTTAGGTGGATTGGCAATCCTAAATTGTCCCTAGTGTGTGCTTGGTGCATGGGTGTGGGTGTGTGTGCCCTGCGGTGGGCTGGCGCCCTGCCCGGGATTTGTTTCCTGCCTTGCGCCCTGTGTTGGCTGGGATTGGCTCCAGCAGACCCCCCGTGACCCTGTAGTTAGGATTTAGCAGGTTGGATAATGGATGGATGGAAAGTGAAGCTTGACACCTGGAAATGAATACAGGTTAAAGGTCAAGGAGAAAGTTGGTACCAGGAAGACAGAGAGAGAGATCGAAAATATTAGAATCAAAAAGTGTTAAGCAAAAACATAGTAGAAAAGGACACAAGCGAGAATTGAAACCAAAAAAGTCAGAATTAAATAGCACAACGCGATTTTTTCAAAAAAGAATATCGTAACTTACACCAGGTAAGGCCGTGTGAACGATTACCTCTGAATGGCTATGAATGTCCCATCAAAGGTGAGTGCAAAAGGAATGAATCTACTATGGCCGAGCAAAAAAACGATAAATAAAGTGAAGCTTGACACCAGGAAATGAATACAGGTCAAAGGTCAAAGAGAAAGTCGGTTACCGGGAAGACAGAGAAATCGAACATATTAAAGTCCAAAATTGTTAAGCAAAAATGTAGCAGAAAAGGAGGATATGAGCGAGAATTGAAACCAAGAAAATCCGAACTAAATAGCTCAACGCAATTTTTTCAAAGATGTACATTTTATGTAAATTGGTTGGTGTGGAGCAGTCCCATTACAAGAATACTGTGACTTGCATCAGCTAAGGTCATGTGAATGTTAAGCTCTCAATTGGTATGAATGTCCCATCAAAGGAGAGGAAAGAATTGAATCTGCTATGGCCGAGAAAAAAAAACGATAAATAAAGTGAAGCTTGACACCAGGAAATGAATACAGGTTGAGCCGGGGGCTTGTACCTCCTCCAGACCGCGAGGGGGCGTCCGTCCTGGTTACGCTGGTGGCCTCGGGTAGAGGGCATGGAAGCCCAGCCCTGTAGGGGCCCGTGGTCACCGCCAGGCAGCGCCCCACTTCCAGACCATCATCTGCCACATCCGGACGAGGCAGGAGCCCGGCCGGGACGCCCAGGAGGACCGGAGGAGGGCCTGTACCTCTACCAGATCACGAGGGGGTGTCCACCCTGGTTATGTTGGCGGCCTCAGGTAAGGGGCATGGAAGCCCAGCCCTGTAGGGGCCCGTGTCCACCGCCAGGCGGCGCACCCGCTGCCTGAACAGCCCTGGAGCCCAGCACTTCCGCCACACCAGGAAGTGCTGGGGGGAAGACGACAGGGGACACCCGGACGACTTCCGGGTGTGCAGCAGGCACTTCCGCCACACAAGGGCGTGTCTGCGGAGGAGTGCCGGGAAGCAGCTGGAGCCCATCCGGGTTCCCATAAAAGGGGCCGCCTCCCTCCAGTCATTGGCGAAAGTCGGGAGGAAGAAAGACGGAGCTGGAGTGAGGACTGGAGGCGGCCAGGAAAGAAAGGCAAAAGGACTGTGGGGCCTGGACTTTGGGGGATCGGTGCAGGAGGCACTGGGGTTGGTAGTGCACAAAGTTTGTAAATATTGTATATAATAAAGGGTGTGGTGAAACTATGTTGTCTGTCTGCCTGTGTCCGGGCCAGCGTTCACAAGGTCAAAGAGAAAGTCGGAAATATTAAAGTCAAATATTGTTAAGCAAAAACGTAGTAGAAAACGGACACGAGCAAGAATTGAAACCAAGAAAATCAGAACTAAATAGCTCAACACAATTTTTAATCCGAACACAAATAACAAAATACGTGTTACACCGACACATAATAAGTTGCACTAACAGTGTTGTTGTGCTTGATAGGAGAGCACGTAGAATTTTAAAATCAAGGAGGAAAGATCTGGTTAAGAAACATAAACGGGTCAAACACTGGGAGATCAAAAACACAACAACGAGGACAAAGTCGCGAGGCCAAAAATCAAAGTTGAGAAACGAGATCACGGGCTCTAAACCAGAAAGATTGTCTTTGTTAAATCCTTTTTACCAAACTAATGTTTTGATATGGATCCATGAACTCGGATAAGGAAATGACTTTGAAGGTGTTGAAGTCGGAAAAAAAAACAAGAGCAAACGTTCGAAATTAAAAAGATGGTTTAGGAAAAAGGCAAAAGTTTTGATTTAAATCAGTGAACTCAGATGAGGAAATGACATTGAAGGTCAACATTTATAACAACAAGTCAGGATAAAAAAATCGAAGTCTAAAAAAAAAAAAAAACCGAGAGTAAAAGTTCAAAACCAGAAGGATGGTTTAGGAAAAAGGGTTTAGCAAAGGCAAAGTTTCTGATTTGAATCCGTGAATTCAGATGAGGAAAACACCATGAAGAGCAACTTTAATTACGATGCATCAGGATAAAAATCAACTTGAAAAACGCAAGCAAAAGTTCTAAACTGCTTCAAGATAAAAGTTGAAAAAAAAAAAAAACAAGATCAAAAAGTTCTAAACCGGAAAGACGTTTTGGGAAAAGGGTTTTAACAAACACAAAGGTTTTGATTTGCATCCGTGAACTCGGATGAGGAACACACCAGGATAAAAATTAATTCTAAAAAAACAAGAGCATGTTTTGGGCGGCCTGCACCAAATCAACATTATTCTAGACAAAAATTTTTAAATGCCTATTAGACAGCCTTGGTGTCACAGTCCATCCTAATCCATTAACAACTGTGTTTGGTGGGCTTAAAGTGGAGAAGGACAAACAAACTGGAATTGTCTTTACTTCACTATTAGCACGTAGACTTATTTTGCTCAACTAGAAGAATCCTAGCCCACCTCTTTTAAGTCAGTAGGCAACTGATGTTATATATTATGTTAGGATGCTGTTCATGGACTACAGCTCTGCATTTAATACCATCATACCTAACCAGCTGATCCAAAAACTCTATGCACTAGGACTTGCTCCGTCCATATGCAACTGGTTACTGGATTGTCTCACCAACCGGCCCCAGTCTGTCAGGATGGGCAAACACGCATCCTCCACCCTTACCCTGAGCACTGGTGAGCCACAAGGATGTGTACTAAGTCCCCTTCTCTGTGCACTCTTCACCCATGACTGTCAACCCATCCACCAATCAAACATTATTATTAAAATTGAGGATGATACGACTGTCATTGGGCTTGTAACAGACAACAGTGAAGCTGCATGTAGGGAAGAGGTTCAGAATCTGACAGCATGGTGCAACACCAACAACTTGGTCTTAAATACCAAAAAGGACAAAGATGTTATTCTGGACTTTAGGACCACCAAAAGGACCAATCAATGCAGATGCTGTGGAGAGAGTTTCCAGCTTTAAGTTTCAAGGAGTCTGTTATAATATGTTTGTTATAATATTAATATAATGCCACTATCTCTGTGCACACTGTTATATTAGGCAGAAAAGTATGGTACACAGGGGCTCAGCATTTAGAATTGCCAACCAAGCACTGGATTAGATAGTGAAAGACAACTGGAGGATTGTATAGTGAGCCTAAAAGACAGAATAGTATATTTCTGTCCTCTGTCAGCACAAAATCTTCTTTCCTTGTTGGGAGAATGAGAACTGCAAGTAGGCCTTGTGCTATTCCTGTATTTTTTAGAGGTGAAGTTGCGTCCTTTCCTCCCCTTGTTTGGAGATTGTGGAGCAACCATTATATAAGGATGGACCTACTGCCAATACACTTTGAAGCTGTCGGACCTCCGTCTGAAAATCCTCTCAGTGTGGTAACGAAAAATGGCAGCCTACGTAGATCAAGACTCCCACCTTGATAAGTCTGTCATCAGCTTCCTGTTTGTAACCGTTGTCACAGGCGGCTGGGGTGGAGCCCAGCCGCGACACCCGAGCCTCCTCCCGACCACAAGGGGGCAACCGCCCTGGTTTTATTGGTGGCCTTTGTCACGTTCTTTGGGTTCTGTGGTATTTGACTCTATACAGTTGAACGTAACACAGAAAGATTTATTTAAAGAGAAAGTTTACTAATGAAATAATCAAGTGCTTCACGTACAGGTCAGCCATTTAACAACTACGTTTCCTTCATCTGAATAGGGAGTATCCCCAATTTACAAGAAGTTAACATAAACTGTAATAGAAGGGAGTGTTTAAAAATTACTTATCTTGACATCTTCCTTTTTTTTTTTTTTAAATAATAAGAATACAATATTCTACTTATTCAGTTAACAATACCTAGACATGGCTTTCATTTGTTACAAACATCAATGTGGTTTTTTCAGTAACAACTGACAACTACATACATTATATTCTTACGTGTGATAGTCTAAGTGTCCCAAAAGCTTATTAACATTTAGCATGTCTCTATTAGCCTTCTTGGTGGTTGTTTCACTCTTGATGATCTTCTGAAAGTCTCACTTGATTCTCTGACTGATTCTGGCATTCTGCTGGTTGATGTCGTAATTTCTTCTCTTTCAGTGCTTTCTTTTGAATGTTCTTGTGATGTTTTATCCACCACTATATCTCGTCGATTTCTTCTAAGCACCGTACCATTGCTTGTTTCAATAATATATGACCTAGGGTCTATTTGTTCCTTAACTGTTCCTTGCAGATTCCATGTTTTTGCTAAACTCTCTTTTATTCTAACCATCCATCCATCCATCCATCCATCCTCTTCCGCTTATCCGAGGTCGGGTCGCGGGGGCAGCAGCTTAAGCAGAGAGGCCCAGACTTCCCTCTCCCCGGCCACTTCTTCCAGCTCTTCCGGGAGAATCCCAAGGCGTTCCCAGGCCAGCCGGGAGACATAGTCCCTCCAGCGTGTCCTGGGTCTTCCCCGGGGCCTCCTCCCGGTTGGACGTGCCCGAACACCTCACCAGGGAGGCGTCCAGGAGGCATCCTGATCAGATGCCCGAGCCACCTCATCTGACTCCTCTTGATGCGGAGGAGCAGCGGCTCTACTCTAAGCCCCTCCCGGATGACTGAGCTTCTCACCCTATCTTTAAGGGCTTTTATTCTAACCTCATCTCCTATTTCCAGTTCTGGGAGAGTTCTGGTTCCTCTGTCATTGTACATTTTTTGTTTTCTCTTTTTGTTTTCTTTCACTTTTCGCACTTCATCTTCCATTCCAGATTTTAGCAGGTTCTGCTTCATTGGAAGGTTTGATCGTAGTCGTCGTCCCATGAGCAGCTGTGCTGGGGAAGCTCCGTGTTCCAGGGGTGTACTTCGATATATTAGAAGGCTTTTGTAAAAATCACTTCCACTCTCTTTAGATTTCGTTATTAGATGTTTAATAGTTTGAATTGACCTTTCTACAAGTCCATTAGATTGAGGAAAGTTTGGACTTGATGTTTTATATACAAAGTCCCATTCCTTTGCAAAGTTCTTGAATTGAAGACTTGTAAATTGTGGTTCATTGTCGCTAAAATCTTCATTTGGCCCTCCATATCTGGAAAAAACAGCTTTCAGACATTTTATTACTGCTTCACTGTTTGTAGTATTCAATGCACACACTTCAGTCAATGCATCCATCCATTATCCAACCCGTTGAATCCGAACACAGGGTCACGGGGGTCTGCTGAAGCCAATCCCAGCCAACACAGGGCACAAGGCAGGAACTAATCCTGGGCAGGGTGCCAACCCACCGCAGGACACACACAAACATACCCACACACCAAGCACACACTAGGGCCAATTTAGAATCGCCAATCCACCTAACCTGCATGTCTTTGGACTGTGGGAGGAAACCGGAGTGCCGGAGGAAACCTACGCAGACACGGGAGAACATGCAAACTCCACGCAGGGAGGACCCGGGAAGCGAACCCAGATCTCCTTACTGCGAGGCAGCAGTCAGTTAATGCATCTATATAAAAGTCCTCAACTTCAGTTTCTTCTACAGTGTGCACTTGGCTTGGTTTCACTTGTGATTTACAGCAGCGTGCAAAATGGTTGTTCTTCCCACATTTTTTACAAACTTTATTGTATGCTGGACACTGTCTGGGAGCATGGTGTGATCCACAACGTCCACATGCCTGTTTTGTGCTGTATATTTTTTTATTTCCACTTTTATTTTGCTCTGTATTTAAAGGCATTTTGTTCTTTCCTTTTTTGTTCAGTACATGTACTGCGTTTTCCTCATTACACATTTCTTTTACTTGTTCTTTGATTGTTTCGGCTGCCCTGCATATTCTTACTGCTTTTTCCAAATCCAAATCCAGCTCTCTTACTAATCCTTCTCTGAGTGTGTTATCTGGTATTCCACAGATGATCCTGTCTTTTATTAAAGATTCTGTTAATTTAACTCTCCAAATTCGCACGTTTTACTCCGCGTGCACAACTCGTGACGCACTGATCAATCGTTTCACCTTGCTTCTGTATACAAGTAAAGAACTTGTGTCTTTCGTAAGTGACATTCCGTTTTGGAATGCAGTATCTTTCAAATTTATCCAATATAACATCTAACTTCATATGTTCCCCCTGATCAAACTGAAAGTTGTTATAAATCTCCAGCGCTTCCTCCCCAATTATATGTAACAAAATGGATGCTTTCATTTTGTCGCTTTTTTCATCCGCAGCAATTGCCGCTAAATATACTTCGAAGCGTTGTTTAAACTGTTTCCAGTTCTCGGCAAGATTACCTGAAAGCTGAAGGCTAGGAGGTGGCTGTAGCGTCTCCATTTTAACGACGTCTTTTCTCTTTTCTTACTTTTTGTTATTTTCAAAACAAAAATTCTTTGCCCAACACGTATCTACAGTGGTGCGAAAAACTATTTGCCCCCTTCCTTATTTCTCATTCTTTTGCATGTTTGTCACACAAAATTTTTCTGATCATCAAACACATTTAACCATTAGTCAAATATAACACAAGTCAACACAAAATGCAGTTTTTAAATGATGGTTTTTATTATTTAGGGAGGAAAAAAAATCCAAACCTACATGGCCCTGTGTGAAAAAGTAATTGCCCCTGAACCTAATAACTGGTTGGGCCACCCTTAGCAGCAATAACTGCAATCAAGCGTTTGCGATAACTTGCAATGAGTCTTTTACAGCGCTCTGGAGGAATTTTGGCCCACTCATCTTTGCAGAATTGGTGTAATTCATCTTGATTTGAGGGTTTTCTAGCATGAACTACCTTTTTAAGGTCATGCCATAGCATCTCAATTGGATTCAGGTCAGGACTTTGACTAGGCCACTCCAAAGTCTTCATTTTGTTTTTCTTCAGCCATTCAGAGGTGGATTTGCTGGTGTGTTTTGGGTCATTGTCCTGTTGCAGCACCCAAGATCGCTTCAGCTTGAGTTGACGAACAGATGGCCGGACATTCTCCTTCAGGATTTTTGGTAGACAGTAGAATTCATGGTTCCATCTATCACAGCAAGCCTTCCAGGTCCTGAAGCAGCAAAACAACCCCAGACCATCACACTACCACCACCATATTTTACTGTTGGTATGATGTTCTTTTTCTGAAATGCTGTGTTCCTTTTACGCCAGATGTAACGGGACATTTGCCTTCCAAAAAGTTCAACTTTTGTCTCATCAGTCCACAAGGTATTTTCCCAAAAGTCTTGGCAATCATTGAGATGTTTTTAGCAAAATTGAGACGAGCCCTAATGTTCTTTTTGCTTAACAGTGGTTTGCGTCTTGGAAATCTGCCATGCAGGCCGTTTTGCCCAGTCTCTTTCTTATGGTGGAGTCGTGAACACTGACCTTAATTGAGGCAAGTGAGGCCTGCAGTTCTTTAGACGTTGTCCTGGGGTCTTTTGTGACCTCTCAGATGAGTCGTCTCGGCGCTCTTGGGGTAATTTTGGTCGGCCGGCCACTCCTGGGAAGGTTCACCACTGTTCCATGCTTTTGCCATTTGTGGATAATGGCTCTCACTGTGGTTTGCTGGAGTCCCAAAGCTTTAGAAATGGCTTTATAACCTTTACCAGACTGATAGATCTCAATGACTTCTGTTCTCATTTGTTCCTGAATTTCTTTGGATCTTGGCATGATGTCTAGCTTTTGAGGTGCTTTTGGTCGACTTCTCTGTGTCAGGCAGCTCCTATTGAAGTGATTTCTTGATTGAAACAGGTGTGGCAGTAATCAGGCCTGGGGGTGGCTACGGAAATTGAACTCAGGTGGGATACACCACAGTTAGGTTATTTTTGAACAAGAGGGCAATTACTTTTTCACACAGGTAGGTTTGGATTTTTTTTCTCCCTAAATAATAAAAACCATCATTTAAAAACTGCATTTTGTGTTTACTTGTGTTATATTTGACTAATGGTTAAATGTGTTTGATGATCAGAAACATTTTGTGTGACAAACATGCAAAAGAATAAGAAATCAGGAAGGGGGCAAATTGTTTTTCACACCACTGTATATAAATTATTAAACAGTAAAACATTAACATGTAAGAAGTAAAGATACATTGAGCAGTACTGGAGTGCTTTCGGGTAAAGTACATTTTAAAAGCACTATAACACAACAGGTAAGTAGCACTAACAGCAGCTTAAATGTATTTGGATCATCTCTCGGTAGCAGATCCCTTGTGAAAGGCGCTACACGACCTCTGTGGTATAGAAATTACATTTTCTATGCGATCCTGCAAATTTCTGCCTGACAACCTTGCACTACGTGCCTGTGATTTAAGAGAAAAATTATTCTGAGAAATGTGGACTCTGCCCTTCCGTGCTCAACGGGCAGAAGGTCCAAACAATTCCCAAGTCCAAAACTTAACATGAAGAGGTCGGTACATCTTCTTAGATGTAAACCTATGGTGTAGCGGGTCCACAGTGCATCACAAAAGCCTCCATCTTCTTAAAAGAATTCATCACAAAAGCAACCTTGAATGTTGCGGGGTTTTATTGACCCGAACTCACCTTGAGGGACGGTAAGTAGTCGTGCAGTGCAATTTACAAAGAGAGTTTTGCTTCGATGGTGCTGATCACATTCATTCGCAAAGATTTCCACTCTCCCAGGAGCCGACGGGGCACTCGAAGTGTCACAAATGGTGCGAGAAGAGAGGACGCCACCCGAAACTATGAAGCTCTTGACTTGGCAGAGCAGCCCGACATTCCGCACCTCCGAGCGTCCACTTTGTTCTCACGACCCCTCGCCGCTGAAGGCGGTGTCGTCTTCACATTGTTTACAGCTCGGCGCAGTTAAAAAGTAGAAAGACGCAAAGATGTTTTCCTCATCTCTTCTACTATCAAGTACTGCCAATTAAAAAAATGTTATAATGTGGCAGTTTCCGCGACAGTCACTTGGACGAATAAATAAAACATCTCTGTCAGAACGCGCCTGGCGGTGGACGGCTCAGCGCTGGAGTCTATGGGATAGATCAGCATGTTTGTGTTTACTTCTTTTCAATACTCAGTAAAATAACTCTCACACAAATAATAATTCGTAAAGACGATATAAAAATGGCGTCCACAAAAGAAGTGATTAGTTCCTGTATTATAATATGTTCTATGGTAATATACGCAATTTCCATTTCGTGTAGTCATACGTAATTTCCGTTTCAATCGCGAAAAGAATTTTATATACAGTGGAACCTCACTAACAACAGTTTTTCCACCTCTTCCAGCACTTGAGGCCTCTGCCTGGTTAACGCTGTAACTCCTTTTGCAACATCAGCTGCTTTAACAGATCCTTTCTGCTTTAGAATAGTCGAAATCATAGATTTTGACTTCTTGTACTCGGCGGCAAGATCAGTAACACGAACGCCATGCTCAGACTTTTCAATAATTTCTTTCTTTACTTCGATTTCAATTTTCTTCAAAACTGAGGAGGTGTTAAGGAATTTAAGGAGGCTTCAGAGAGTCTAGTGTTAAAGACAGAAGCTAATCACTGAGCCTCAAGCATTTCCAAGAGATGTGAATTCCAGAACACAATTTTGTGACAAACTCACAGTAGAGTCACTCATTGAGAAGCCATTTTGTAAAACTTCTATTTAGCCCACCATGTTGGCAGATGTCGTCAACTCCATTTTTTCGCATATTTGAAATCTGCAAGCCACAAGCCAGATGGCAGATGCAGATTCTAACACGTTGGCATCTCATCGGACTGTCCAAGCGGACATCTTTGGTCTGTTTGGTTCTGATCGCTTTCTGTTGAATACAGTGCCTTACATTAACCATCTATCCCATAACGCCTTTCACCATTTATTTCAATGCATTTAAACAAATGACATATTCTGGTAATCTTCATGCGCCACTAGAGGATGTTGGCATCAGGACGGGCATCCAGCTGGGAAAATTTCTACTTCAGTAACCTCTCATTCGAGGGGGCAACCGGCCAAAAAACCCATTAAGCCAACAGACGGAGGCCAAGAGTGAGTGACACATGAATGTTATGCGTTTGTGTCTTCATAAGGATGCAGGCTGCCAGATGCACAAGTGGCACGGGTGGTCTGTGATTACACACAAACACACGACTGTGTATAAACACTGGCACACAACGGGCTAAGTGTCTGATGATGCCAGGCTTGGTGCCCACCTGTACATGTGAAGCCACTCTCAGCCACATGCAGGCACGAGTATTTGTGAACACGGGGAGAGCGGACAAATACAACAGTGGAGGTGGCACAGCAGGCCCTGCGCCTCCATGCTGTCTTTTCAATGGCCTTTTATGAATGTTTTTGTCTGTTTATTACAGTAAATGTAGGCTTCCTCATCTTGGCAACGTGAAAGAAAATCTGCTGGTGACACAGCACTGGGCATAAACTGCATCTCATGGCATCTTTATTTACTGTGACCTACACACTACTGGCAGAGCTGGGCATCTGAAGATTACAATTCACAAGGTGTGAGTCAATGCTGGAGTCAAGTGTGGCATGTGTCTGTGTGTGTGTGCCCACAGCATGGCATCCTCATATGCCAGCTGCCTGCTTAAGACTTGTTCCTGCCTTATGCCCAGTGCAGCCATGACCCTTAAGGAGATGCTCTTATGTCGGACCTAAAGTCCAATTTTTAAATTTATATGCACCCCTTAGTGGTCCCTTTGTCTGAAATTGGCTTATCTGCTGCCCCTCCAAAACTTTCCGCCAAGGGTGTTGCACTCAGGCTCCAGCCATCACTTTCCACCCATCATGTCTGTTGTTGCCTCCTCTTTCTCATTGTTCCACAGCCATTTAACCTTCGCTCTCATTTATGCCACTACCACAAAGAGCGGGGCACACCCTGCAGTCCCCTCAGGTAGGGCAACCCATCAAGCCTTTCATGACGCCTGTGCCAGTGTCCCTTCTGCTGAAACGGCAACTGGCGATCACTTTGGATCACACGTGTGTCTGTTTGAGCCCAACATCATGCTATGATTGGCACATTTCACTGGCACAGCTGTACTTTGTAAATCATAAAGGAGGCTGAAATGAGGAATTAGGGTGGCACTGTAAAAAAACTCCAGGGGGATACTGATTATATTAGGGATTTCATGTAGTGCCTTACCATCCCAATGTCCTTTATCTATTCAGTGCAATCACATGAGTTGTATTCAAACACTTTAGCCACTAGAGGGCCACACTGGCCATCATACAGGACTCACACCTTAGAAAGACTCTGTTTTATATAGTGCCTTATTAGCCCAATGTTCTTTACCCATTCAAGACCATTCTTTTCACATTTCTACAAGGTGGTCAATGGGAGGTAAATGATTTGCTCAGGGTCACATCTGGCATGAACAGCTCAAAACAAACACAGTCACACAAGTTGCATTCCAATATGTTGGCCAATAGAGGGCCTCACTGCCCATCCATTATACAGGATTCACACCTTAGAAAGACTCTTTTATATAGTGCCTTACTATCCCAGTATTCTTTACCCCTTCAGGCCAATTCTTTTAATTATTTCTACATTGTGGTAACTGGAATGTTAAATGATCTTTACTTTATATAGTGCCTTAACATCCCCTTTGCCCCCTTGAGTACACTTCTTGCCATATTTCTGACCGCAGTGGCCAGCAGGGTGATAAATGATTTGCTTAGACTCAAATATGGAATCCATGGTTGGGAGTAAACTTGCAATCACACAAGTTATATTCAAACATCTTGGTCACTATGGAGCTACACTGCTTACTTTACATTATACACATCTTATATAGTGCCTTGCCATCCCAATGTCCTTTACTCATTTAGTGCCATCACACAAGCTGTCTTCCAATACCTTGGCCATTAGAGGGCCACACTGCCTATCTTATAAGATCTACAGAAGACCTTCATGTTATGGTGTGCCTTACCATCACAATGTCCTTTACCCATTCAGTGCCATCACACAGGTTGTAGTCCAACATCTTGGTCACTGGATGGCCACACTGCTTCTCATACTGGTTTAGTTACCTATATAGAGCCTTACTAGCCCAATACTCTCCACCTGTTCAAGACAATTCTTTTCACATTTCTACAAGGAAGACAATGGGAGGTCAAATGATTTGCTAAGGGTCACATCTGGAGTGAACAGCTCAGACCAAACAGATACGTTGGCCACTAGAGGGCCACACTGCCCGTGTTACAACATCGACAGAAGGCCTTCATTTTACCATCCCAATGTATTTTACTCATTCAGTACAATAACACCTTGGTCACTTTGGGGGCAGGCTGCCTACTGTACAGGATTAATTCCTTTAGAAGGCCTTAATGATATAAAGTGTCTTACTATGCCAGTACTTCCACATTGCTATACAGTGGTCACTGGGAGGTTACAGGGTTTCTGTTTTATATAGTGCCTTACAACTCCAGTGTTCTTCACCTCTTTTTTCCATATTTCTACAGTGTGATTGCTTGATATAGTGCCTTGCCATCCCATGCCCTTTATCCTTTCAGTACACTTCTTGCCAACCTTCTGCACTGTGGTTACTGGGGTTAGTAGAACTGTAATGTTTTAATGTGGAAGGAATCGTGCAATAACAGAAAAGGACAATAAGATCAGGCACAATAGAACATGGCAGCTTTCTGAAGGTGGGGCTCCTGTTAAAAAAGACAGTGTGGGCCCCTAGTGGCCAAGGTTTTGGAGTACAATCCATGTGGTTGTGAGGGTGGTCCCAATAATTGACTCCATATATGATTTTTAATCAAATCATTTATCCCTCCCCAGAGACCACACTGTACAAATATACAATACAAGTTATTTTTGTACGGCCCAAAATCACACAAGAAGTGCCTCAGTGGGCTTTAACAGGCCCTGCCTCTTGACAGCCCCCCAGCTTTGACTTTCTAAGAAGATAAGAAAAACTCCCAAAAAAAACCTTTGTAGGGAAAAAATGGAAGAAACCTCAGGAAAGGCAGTTCAAGGAGAGACCCCTTTCCAGGTAGGTTAGGTGTGCAGTGGGTGTCAAAAAGAAAAGGGGGGTCAATACAATACAATACAAAGAACAGAACACAAGTAATCCTCAATACAGTATACAAATAAAAATATGAAAAGCATGGAGAAGAATTCAACAGTAGATGATATCAATAAGAGGATTTGGATTTGTTCAGTCCTGGAGACCCCGGCCATCAAGCTGCCTTCCCCAATTGGCCATTCCACAGCTGCGCCAGTGCAGAACACATTTGCCATCTATCCTATAATGCCTTTCACCATTTATTTCAATGTATTTAGTCACAATACGCTACTAGAGGATGTTGGCATTGGGACGGGCATCCAGCTGAGAAAATTTCTACTCCAGTATCATCCATTAGAGGGGGGCAAACAGCCAAAAAAAAACCCCATCAAACCAGCAGATGGAGGCCGAGAGCAAGTCAAGTGTGAGTGTTATGTGTTTTTGTGTCTTTATAACAATGCAGGCTGCCAGATGCCCAAGTGGCATGGATGGGGGGTGTGGGGGGGTCCTGTGATTACACACAAACACACGACTGTTGGGTCGGCCAATCCAATGAAAGGACCCCTCTACCTGACGATTCCTTTGATCCTCCATCAGAAATATGGATAAAGGGCATAGGGTGGCAAGGCACTATATAAAATAGAGGCCCCCTTAACCTCTCAGTACAGAAATGTGGTATTGCAGACACAATATAAAGTAGAGCTCTACTAATGTGTGGCTCCTAAGAAATAGGCAGTGGGGCCCCCTAGTGGTCAAGGGTATTAAATACAAGCCAAGTGATTATAACGCACATGTATAAAAAATTGATTATTTCAATAACCGTAAAGAGGAAGGAAAGCCCCCGAAAGAAATGCACTTTAAGAAACGATCAGCCCGGGTGAGGGAAGGTCAAACTCAGTGAAAGAAAATTGAACTGCTTGCAAGCTACTAAGGGTTAAAAACTGACAAAGCCGTTTTCCTCTAATGGCAGGTTAGTTATTCATACAGGCGTCTGTCATAAGACAGGGTGCAGTAAGCTGACCGAGGACAACTTCCTCTTTAGGAACGCGTCTGTTAGACCTTTCTGTTTTGTCTTGGTAGAGTATTATATTGCTCTACTTTCCCCTATTGTATTATTAATAAGTAGCCTTTGTCAGAATGCCTAATCCCACAGACTTACCACTGTTTATAAGGTACAGTAATCCCTCGCTATATCGCGCTTCGACTTTCGCGGCTTTACTCTATCGCGGATTTTATATGTAAGCATAACTAAATATATAACGTGGATTTTTCGCTGCTTCGCATGTTCTGCGGACAATGGGTCTTTTTACTTCCTGTACATGCTTCTGCAGTTGGTTTGCACAGTTGATTTCATACAAGGGACGCTATTGGCGGATGACTGAGAAGCTAACCAATCAGAGCACGCAGTTAAGTTCCTGCCTGCTGAATGCAGTGTTAACCAGGAAGTCTCGTCTCGCTCATTCAACATCAACGTGTTTCGCTGTGTAAAGAGTTGTGCTCTTTTGTGTTTATCTTTGTGCATAGTCAAGCCCTTCATTATGGCTCCAAAACGATCTGCTCCTGCTACTGCTTCAGGGGCCGTGCCCAAGCGCCAACGGAAGATGTTAACGATTGCCGAAAAGGTAAACGTTTTGGATTTGTTGAAGGAAGGAAAAGCTACACCGCTGTAGGACGCCATTACAGCATCAATGAGGCTACGATTCTTTTTATTTAAAAAGTAGGAAAGGAATATACGATCTACGGCCGCAGTGTCCTTTTAACCAGGGTGCAAAACAAGTTGTAAGTGAATGTAATAAGGCAGTAGTCTGGATGGAAACTGCTTTAGGGATTTGGATTGAAGAAGAACAACGGCAGTGCTTCACAATCGCCTGAAGAGGCTCCTTTAAGGGCTGTAACGCTCTCCTTTGTTGTGCAGTAAAATTAAACTCATTGTTATCGGACAAGTCATCGTGTCATTGTTGGTGAGTAACCATAATTAATTTTCTACTTACAGTACTTAGTACATGTACGTACGTTTAGTGTCACTGTACACACATTTACTGTATACAATTTTTCTTGCATTGTACGTATTTATTGCTGGTGGCCTGTCTATTGTAATGGCTGTAACATGTGATATCGGAGACACTCAATATCTTTAAAATAATATTTAAGTTTTACTGTATATAAACAGGGTGGCACGGTGGCGCAGTGGTAGCGCCCCGGGTCCTCCCTGCGTGGAGTTTGCATGTTCTCCCCGTGTCTGCGTGGGTTTCCTCCGGGCGTTCCGGTTTCCTCCCACAATCCAAAGACATGCAGGTTAGGTGGATTGGCGATTCTAAATTGGCCCTAGTGTGTGCTTGGTGTGTCTTGCGGTGGGTTGGCACCCTGCCCAGGATTGGCTCCTGCCTTGTGCCCTGTGTTGGCTGGGATTGGCTCCAGCAGACCCCCGTGACCCTGTATTCGGATTCAGCGGGTTAGAAAATGGATGGATGGATGTATATAAACAGTGTGTTTACATACATAATTTCAATGAATCTTACTTAATATCTAAGAGAATACAAAGGGATTATGCTGTATAACTGTGCGTGGAATATTTATAAACAGTGTGGGAGAGTTTATAAGGGCTTAAAATATATAAAAATAACCACTTCTTCTACTTCGCGGATTTTCACCAATCGCGGGGTGGTCTGGAACGCAACCCCCGCGATCGAGGAGGGATTACTGTATTATTGTATATAAGTTATCCCTACCTTCCCTATTATAGCTATAACCTCAGGCAATTAGATGTAGTAAAAAGCCAAGCAGGAGTCAAGTTATACATAAAATAATGTATTATTGATAATCTTCATAAATAATAACAATATGCAAAGTGCATTTGAATATTGGCAACCATACAGCCTGATTAAATGGTAATGTGTAGTTCAGACGGCACACAGACTTGTTTGTTACTTAATATGTCTCTAGTTAAGGCATCATTGGTGCTCAGCTTTCTTCAGAACAGGCCGCAAGCCTGTCTCAATATGGCTGCTGAGCTGTGCTCTTCATCGTGTTGTCTTCTCATCAGAGTTTGGTAAGAGAGAGATACTTCTTCATAATAGTAATAGTTACTAGTAACTAGTAACTAGTTATGTACTAGTTACATAATAGTAATAGTAACTAGTAATAGTTAGTAAGCGAGAGAGTGTGAGGTTAAACAAGTAAATTTATAGATATTCTGTCCAACCCCTAGAGCCAATAGGACATCATGGTACTTAAAAGCTTCTGATCCAAGCCAATTCCAAACAGCCATACTTCAGAGCAATGGGAGAAATAGAACATCTTAACACCTGCCCCCAAACCTTATGTTAACGTAACCTGGCTCCCTTGCGGGAGTTAAAAGACTTTAGCAGAGAAATACTCGCCTAACTGGTTTAAGGCACATCAAGAGAGACAAGAGTCTCAGTTGTAAAGGGGGTAGGGGTTAACCTGAATGCTTCTCACTAAACGAACACTAAATTATTTGTAATTTAGGCAAAGCAATGTAAAGACATACAAAATATTTATCAAGTTATATGCAAAATCTCACATCACAACACTTTCCATCTTTACGGCCCCCTCTGACACGCACACAAAACAGAAACGGTTCACTGATTTGCGTAATAAACTGAAATGCTTAGGTAAACGATGTTGTGCTTATTGATAAGTAAGGGGAAGGGAGAAGGAGGAGAAAATATAAAAAGCTGACTGAAAAGCCCAACTTCGCTCTTCTGCTTTGCAACATAGAATCCATGTACTCATCGGTGACTGAATAAAGACTGACTGATTGAACTATTCCGGTCTTCCTCGGACATCTCCTTCTGCACCACTAAGTCACGTCAGACCCCGAGTGAAGAGTTTAACATTATGAAGAGAGCTGGTGCAGCGGATCACCGGTGGGAACAGTAAGAACATACTGGGGGTCACGGTGGGAAACGTAGTAAAGGGCACAAAGAGTCACAGACATGGGGGGATAAGAGACCAAGCAGGGTGGTGGCGAGCGGAGCTTTAGGGACCTTCAAAGCACATCATCTGGTGAACAGGATGGATGAACTCTCGTCACAAACTTTCAGGAGGTTTTCTCACCGATGGCTTCATTCTCCTCACAATGTGAACTTTTTTCGTTGCAGAAAACAAAGTTGTGTCAGCTGGGGAGACCATTCCATGCTTGCATATATCCACCATTAACTAAGAGAGTGTCGGTCTATTTTACGTTTTTACTGAACGTACTTTGGGGTTTTTAAAAATGGTGAGATATCCCATGTGATTCCTTTCTTAATAAACCAATGTAGCGAGAAGTCAAGTAAAATTGCCCCTTTTATGGGCTAACTAGAAAGAAGACAATATGCAAGCTTTCGAGACAACTCGGGCCCCTTCTTCAGGCAAGATGTAAAGAAGTAATAAACTTATAAAACAAAAAACGAAACCCACGTGGCATACAGCAAGTCTTTTCGGGCAAACCTCTGCCTTCTTGCCCGCTCCTTGGAGGCAATGCCATGCTGGTGGGTCAGAACTCGGTAAATCTGTCACTCTGTGCACAGGAGGAGAGAAACTGCTGGTGCAATCATCAAGTCAAATGGCTGGGTGGCAGACTACAAGCAAATTAGAAAGAGCCGAGGTGTTGATTAGCAGAGCGGGCGAGGGGAAGGCGGCACTAAGCAGGACGAGACTGGCATAGACAATCAGATTAGCCAGCGAAGTGGGAGACTACGGAGGAAATCAGCTCTGAGAATGCGGTCGTGGGGTCCCCTTTAGCCTTTGAACAATAAAACACAGGGCTATGGCGTAACTGGACACCCCACTCTGGCACAAACAGGGTCGTCACAAGACCGCGAGGTGTAGTGGCAGGGTAAGCAAAACTAGATGAATCCTGACACTTGAAGGGGTCCCCGTTCACAATGACGAATGAGCCCACCATCACAGCCAGGCCAGCTGGCTAAGTGCACTGGAGTGAGACGTGAGATAATGAGAGCAGAGCGGGTGGGCTGTCTGTTACGTGTCAAGGAGCCCACTGGTCCATAACAGGCCTTTGCCATCGAGTCATTTAATGATATTGCCTTTCATGATCTATTTCATGTAGCGCCTTTCACTATCAAAGGTATCGTGTCCTGATGAGCTGAATGACTTCAGGCCTGTCGCCTTGATGTCACATGTGATGAAGACCATGGAGTGGCTGCTGCTTCACCACCTGAAGCCACAGGTCCACCACGCCCTCAACCCTCCGCAGTTTGCATACCAGGAGAAGGTGGGAGCGGAGGATGCCATCATCTACATGCTACACCGATCCCTCTCCCACTTGGACAGAGGCAGTGGTGCTGTAAGAATTATGTTTCTGGACTTCTCTAGCGCCTTCAACACCATCCAACCTTTCCCCTTGGGGATTAATAAAATATCTATCTATCTATCTATCTATCTGTCTATCTGTCCATCTCATTTAAGACATTTCACTTTCTCTCATTTAAAGCCTTCAAGTCTCTCTCTCTCTCTGGTAGAGTAAAGGTGAAAGGCACTATATGAGACATCAATAATGACAGGCGCCATATTAAGCAGATAATGAAACGCAAGCATGTTAATGAGATGATGAAGGAGAGAAGAACATCACACATTCCAGTAAGAAAGGGGATTATTTTAATAAGTAGTGACTTGTGAGAGGACTCCATATTTGAAGAGTCACATGATTAGTATTATAGTCACTTACAACAGCAGGAGTATTTACAATGCAAAGTGTTACATGAACAGGTGAACAGGACATCTCTATATATAGAAAATCCAACGTCTGTCTGTCTGTATGTCCGCTTTTCACGAGAGAACTACTTAACAGATTTAGATCGGGTTTTTTTCTAAAATTTGCTGGAACATTCTGGTTGATTTTGCAACTTCTCTCATTGTGGTAAGCATAATAGTTCACTTGTGGTACCGATTTATTAACATGAATCCAACAGACACACAGCGGACCGAGGGGCGGGGGAGACGGGCCCGCCTTATTCACGCGCCAGCCTCGGGGCGTTTCTTACATCCGCTTAGCTAGCGAACAAGAGAACTACTTAACGGATTTAGATCAGGCTTTTTTCTAGTATTTGCTGGAACATTCCAGTTGATTTTGTGACTTCTCTCATTGCAATAAGCATCACAGTTCGCTTGTGGTATCAAGCTTGCAAGATCTTGAGGGATCAGCCTAAAACGACACGGGAGGAGCCTGTTAATGATCTGAAGGCAGTTGGGACCACCACAGTCACCAAGAACACCATTGGTAACACACTACGCCATCATGGATTGAAATCTTGCAGCGCCCTCAAGGTCCCCCTGTCAAGAAGTCACAGCTATAGGCCTCTCTCAAGTTTGCCAGTGAACATCTCAGTGGTCCCAGCTGCCTTCAGATCTTTAACAAGCTCCTCCGGTGTAGTTTTGGGCTGAGTTTCCCTCACCTTTCACATGATCATCCTCACCCCATGAGGCAAGATCTTGCATGGAGCTCCAGACTGTGGGCGATTGATGGTCATTTTATAAGTCCTCCATTTCCAAATATTTGCATCAGCAGTTGTCACCTTCTCACCAAGCATCTTGCTGGTTGTCTTGCATCTCATTCCAGCCTTGTGCAGGTCTTGTCCCTGATGTCCTTTGACAGCTCTTTGGCCTTGCCCATGGTGGAGGAGAGGTTGGAATGGAAAAAAATAGAATCTGTAGACAGGTTTGCTTTATACACATCACGAGCTGAGATTAGGAGTATATCTGGAATTAATCGATTGATTGATTGATTGTAATCTGTGTGCCACACGGGCACACAGCCAATCTATGGGAGCCAGAGTTCTGGCTGAGTTGTAGGAGATCAAATCCTTATTTCTCTCAATGACATGCAAATCAATTTATAACTTTTATGTAATGTGTTCTTTCTTTTTGGTTGATATTATGTCTCCCTCCATTAAAATTGAACTGCCATAAAAATTAGAGACCGTTCGCTTCTTTGTAAGCGAGCAAACTTACAAATTCAGCAGGGGATCAAATATTTATTTCCCTCACTGTAGATCAACATGAAAGAAACTATGCTAGATTAGATAAGATTATGAATGGTACTATAAATAATTCAGAATATAGATAATGAAAGACACTATATTATAGACCGTAAATAGTCGAGACTTGATTTTTACCATATAATTTCTGGTATTTTATAATGTTGATCATATAAGTTTAATGCGGAAAACTCACACCATTGGTCCAAGAGATTATGACTAACGCCCACCTGAGAGAGTAACCACAGGGCACATGGTAATACCCGAACTATTCAGAAGAGACGTTTGCACTGTGTTGTGTTTTCTGTGTATGGTCCGGCGTGGAATTACATGTACTCAAGCCCTTTAGTTGTCTCCTAAACACACGTGTGTGACAAATTATATATAGTGTCACGGATGTCTGAGGACACTGCCCGGCCGGGACGCCTGGATAGTCCCTGACATGGACAGTATTACTCCTTGGCCACGAGAGGGCAGCTGCCCGGGCCTATCTGGAGGCCACAAGGAGGGACCTGGGAGGTTCCTGAGAGGACGTGGCCACCGCCAGGGGGCGCCCTGACAGTAAGGGAATCCTGGATGGCAGCACTTCCGCCACACTAGGAAGTGCTGCCGGAAATACTTCCAAGAAGACCCGGAGTGCTTCCAGGTGCTTTCCTGACACTTCCGCCACACCAGGAAGTGACGTTAAGGGGAGCACCTGGGGCTCATCCGGGCCATGATAAAAGGGGCCGCCTCCTTCTAGCAGACGAGCCAGAGTTGGGAGGAAGGAGACGAAGCTTGTGAGGAGGAGGAAGGAGGTCGAGAGAGAGAGAGAGAGAGAGAAAAGAAAGAAGAAGAAGAAGAAGAAAGGAAAGAGAATTGGTGAAAGAAGGCATTGTGGTGCTTTGGAAAAATAAAGGAGTGTGCTTTGGACATCCTGGTGTCAGTCTGTCTGTGTTTGGGGATACGGTTTCCACAATATATATATTTTTTTTCTCCCTAAATAATAAAAACCATCATTTAAAAACTGCATTTTGTGTTTACTTGTGTTATATTTGACTAATGGTTAAATGTGTTTGATGATCAGAAACATTTTGTGTGACAAACATGTAAAAGAATAAGAAATCAGGAAGGGGCAAATAGTTTTTCACACCACTGTATGTATGTATGTATATATATATATATATATATATATATATATATATATATATATATATATATATTTATTTCGGTTTCCTCCCACAATCCAAAGACATGCAGGTTAGGTGGATTGGTGACTCTAAATTGGCCCTAGTGTGTGCTTGGTGTGTGGGTGTGTTTGTGTGTGTCCTGCGGTGGGTTGGCACCCTGCCCAGGATTGGTTCCTGCCTTGTGCCCTGTGTTGGCTGGGATTGGCTCCAGCAGACTCCCGTTACCCTGTATTTGGATTCAGCGGGTTAGAAAATGGATGGCCTGTGCCACCTCCACCTACTCAAAGCTTCATGATGCTCCAACAATGATGGATGGATTAAAAGCCAGAACTCTACGTGACCATCTTCATCGAGTCCTTCCGTGAGAACCCTAAATCCAAAGAGGACTGTTTCATTAATGTTAGGTAGAATGCCCAGAGGGGACTGGGTGGTCTCATGGTCTGGAATCCCTACAGATTTTATTTTTTCTCCAGCCGCCTGGAGTTTTTTTGTTTTTCTGTCCCCCCTGGCCATTGAACCTTACTCTTATTCGATGTTAACTAATGTTGACTTATTTTGTTTTCTTATTGTGTCTTTTATTTTTCTATTCTTTATTATGTAAAGCACTTTGAGCTGCTGTTTGTATGAAAATGTGCTATAGAAATAAATGTTGTTGTTGTTGTTCTCAACCAGCTCCCAGGGCCTGCACTACGTGCCAGCCACTTTGCGTCTCTGCCGCTTGTGTTGTGAAGAGGGGGGCTGAATGCACACCAAGGAGATGTGGTCAGTCTTCCGAAACCCCCTCTTAAACGGTAATACAATGGGAAACAAACAGTTTTTTTTAACCTCCTCTTTGCTCGATCAGCTGCTGGCTTGCTGCTGCTGTCATCCCGCGTGATCTGCATTTCGTATGGCGCTTCAAACATTTAAAAGCCTGTACAGCAAGCTGTCCTACTCTTTGTCTTTTATTTCCGGTCCCGGGCATGGTTTAATCTCTTGGCACGAAGTCTCGTCTTGCAGGACATGAGTTCTTGATATTTTTTAGTTTATAATTTATAAATGGAATAAGAATCTGAAAATGTAACAACATCACATTAATGTTCGATAAATTCTGAAAAGAATGATACCAAACATTTATATGAAGGTTTTAAAATTAGGCTGACTTACGAGATGTGTCAGAAAAGTAATGAGACTGATTTTTTATTTTTTTCAAACATCAATGTTTTTCCCTTCAAAGTAGTTCCCTTGGGCAGCTACACACCGATGGAGACGTTGTTCCCACTGTTGGTAGCAGCGCTGGAAGTCTTCAACCGGTATGGTCTTCAGCATGTCCGTTTTGGACTCTTTTGGATGTTTTCTAAAGTCCCGAAATGACGTCCTTTGAGGACATTTTTCAGTTTAGGAAAAAGGAAAAAGTCACACGGACTGAGGTCAGGTGAATAAGGGGGCTGGGGAACCACAGTGTGACATGGGGCGTTGTCATGATGGAGCATCCATTTGTCTGCAATGTCTGGTCTCACGCGAATGACCCTTTTTCTGAGCCTTTCAAGGACGTCTTTATAAAAAACTTGGTTGACAGTTTGTCCTGGAGGAACAAATTCTTTGTGGACGATTCCCCTTTTGTGAAAAAAACAAATCAGCATTGATTTGATCTTCGATTTGCTCATTCGAGCTTTCTTTGGTCGAGGAGAGTTTGTAGTGTGCCACTCCTGACTTTGCCTCTTGGTCTCAGGATCGTATTCAAAAATCCATGATTCATCACCTGTGATCACACGACTAAAGAAATCTTGCTCATTAGCGATTCTGTCAAGAAGATCAAGACACTTGTTTTTTCGATTGTCCTTCTGCTCAATTGTGAGGTTTTTAGGCACCATTTTGGCACAGGCATGTGCAAACATTCAGTCAAAATTTGATGAACGGTAAATCTGTTCAAATTTAATTCTTAATGTTAAACGACGGTCTGATCTCACAAGAGTGTTCACACGTTCGATGTTTTCATTGGTTTTCGAAGTTGAAGTCCTCCCTGAACGGTGTTCATCTTCAATGTGTTTTCTGCCTTCCAAAAATGATTTGTGCCAGCAAAAAACTTGAGCTCGGGGTAAAGAATGTTCCCCATAGGCCTGTTTTAACTTTTCAAACGTCACACTTGCCGTTTAACCAAAAACACAACTTCGCTAATAGCAGTCACAAAAATCACGTAGTTAACGGAAGGAGTTGAAACTCGCACTGAGCTATGGGAGGGTACTGATACACGGGCTCTATCAAGGACAACAGCGCAGCTTTGCCAGATCGCTTGCAGTGTTGCCAGTCTCATTACTTTTCTGCCACACCTCATAAAGCGTTACAAAAAACGTGACATAAAATCGTTGCACTTTTAGGCTTAGGATTTTATATATATATATATCTTTATATATAATACGCTACCGAACGTGTCAACATTTTTCTGAGTAAATGAAATCTACACTGGATGTCGGTAACAACCCAAGTAATCCACACATACAAAGAGATAAAAACAAACAAGTCCATAAATTAAGTTATCTATACTAATAAAAGGCAAAGCCGTCACTGACTGACTGACTCACTCACTCACTCACTCACTCATCACTAATTCTCCAACTTCCCGTGTAGGTAGAAGGCTGACCCCATCTTCACGAAATTTGGTAGGCGGCTTCCCTGCGCTAACCGAAACCGATGTACGTACTTATTTCAATGGTATGACGCTGCTGTCGGCCGCCATATTGAACTTTCCAACCTCAGTAATTCTCCAACTTCCCGTGTAGGTAGAAGGCTGAAATTTGGCAGGCTCATTCCATACAGCTTACTTACAAAAGTTAAGCAGGATTCATTTCGAAATTCTACGCGTAACGGTCATAATGGTAAAACGTCCGCCATGTTGAACTTTCTTATTTATGGCCCCATCTTCACGAAATTTGGTAGGTGGCTTCCCTACGCTAATCAAAACCGATGTACGTACTTATTTCAGTGGTATGATGCCACTGTTGGCCGCCATATTGAACTTCCCAATGTCACTAATTCTCCAACTTCCCGTGTAGGTAGAAGGCTGAAATTTGGCAGGCTCATTCCTTACAGCTTACTTACAAAAGTTAGGCAAGTTTCATTTCGAAATTCTACGCGTAACGGTCATAACTGGAACCTACTTATGTACATATATACAGCAATGGCCTGCAGCTCGGTCGCCATGTGAGGCAGAGTTGCGTCCTTCATCGTCACACCTCCCACGTAATTGAGTGCCTGCCCATATAAGGCCGTCCTTCGGCAGCAATCCAATAGACACGCTGCCGCTAAATATTCGCGGGTGAAGGACTGTGCTTATGCAGACGAAGATGAGATGGTCAGAGTGGTGTTTGACACAAACTCAGTGAAAGTGCGAGAGAAACTTTTAAGTGCCTGGTCTTAGCTTACATTAAATAAAGCCGTGGACATCGCAAGAGATAGCACAAGCTCAGCTGAGAACCTTTGATGCATGTACTCTGAGCGGCTCAAGTGAACTGACTTTTGCAGGACTGGGAAAGGTAAACCTGTGCATGCAGTGTGTGATGTCTCAGATAAAGAGGAAGGCGAGCTGCTTATTGATGCAGTCAGAAGGGAACAACCCTCTGACGCTGAACAAGCCTTTATAGACATATCAATAGGAAAGCAAGGTGTAAAGCTTAAGTTTAAATTAAGTTCATAGACACGCTGCCGCTAAATATTCGCAGGCAAATCCACAACTTAATACTGGGAATGCCTGTTAAACATCTTAGATTCACGAGTAGCGATTTGCGTAGTGAACACTTCGATGAATGAAACCTGTCATCTTTACAACGGTTGACAAACACAGAATGTAACTTGAACACAACACGTCCTCCATATACGAAACTAATTGAAAGAAATAATGAGAATCAAATCCTTGATGACAGCAACACTCATAACAGTGACAAAACAATTACATTGACAATCATGTTATGTTATTTTCAAAATGTTTCCTTTTCTTTTTCATAACTTCTTTAACACACTACTTCTCTGCTGCGAAGCGCGGGGATTTGCTAGTCTTCTTATATAATGCACTACCGTGGCTGTTTGTTTGTCTGTCCAGCATTTTAATCACCTGTAGCTCGTAAACTGTTTGACGTACTGACCTGAAATTTGGTACACATATACTACGTGACCTCTACTATCCGCTTTAGTGGTGATGATGGACCTTCAAGGTTATTCCTCTTTTTATTTTAATTTATTGTAGAATTAAAACTTGGCAGCAGCCAGCAGGGCGGCCGTGTGGCACATGTGTATGGGCGCCATTCTCATCCCTACAATCTTCCCCTCACTTCCCTCTACCTCTTCATATCTTAAATCATTCTTGAGGCAGATTGAACACTTTAGTGCCAGCTTAAATGAAAAATTAAAGAAAATGTACTAAGCAATTGCAACACAAAAACTAACTTAATCAGTTTTAACGCGAAAAGATGCCAACGGAAGAAGAGAAGAAGCGGGCCACTAGGGTGGAAAAAAGAAGAGCAGCTCAGGAAGCAGTAAGCACATCAACCTCTGAGCAAATGAATGGTAAACGTACAGAGAAAGAGGATGAAAACTAGGAATGATCGAGTCAAGTGTGTTCACTGCACGTTATCATGCAGTGTGCCATTACTGATATATATATAGATATATTTATTGTGAACCCGGCCCAGACACAGACAGGCGGACATGTTGTTGAAACACCACCACACGTTTATTTACAATATATACAAATGCTATGGTCACAAAGACCCCAGTTCATTGGTCACTCAGACCCCAGTCACATGCACAAATACCCCAATCACAGTCCTGGCCACAATGCCTTTCTCTTCGGGCCACCTCCACAGCTCTCCTGAGCTTTGTCCTTCCGCCTCCCGACTCCAGCCTCGAATGAAGGGAGACGGCCCCTTTTATACAGTCCCCGGATGAGCCCCAGGTGTTCCCGGCATTCCTCTTCTGGCGTGGCGGAAGTGCCGGCTGTCCTCCTAATTCTTCCCCCCAGCACTTCCGCCACACCAGTAACAGGTCCCCAAGGCATTGGGGCGCCTCCTGGCGGTGACCACGGGCCCCTACAGGGTGGAGCTTCCATGGCCTGTACCCGTGGCCCCCAAAGCAACCAGGAAGGCGACCCTCACGTGATCCAGGGTGGGCACAGACCCACATCCGGTCCCTCATGGCGTCCCGGCTGGGTCATGGCCCCTGGCATCCCTGACAATATACACATATATACACATATATATATATATATATATATATATATATATATATATATATATATATATATATATATATATATATATGTGTGTGTGTGTATATATATATATATATATATACACATATATATATATACATATATATATATACATACACATATATATACACATATATATATATATACACATATATATATATACATAGACACATATATATATATACACACACACACACACACACACACACACACACACACATATATATATATATATATATATATATATATATATATATATATATATATATATATATATATATATATATATATACACATTTATAGTGGGTACAGAAAGTATTCAGACCCCCTTCAATTTTTCACTCTTTGTTATATCGCAGCCATTTGCTAAAATCATTTAAATTAATTTTTTTCCTCATTAATGTATACACAGCACCCCAAATTGACAGACACAAAAAAGAATTTTTGAAATTGTTGCAGATTTATTAAAAAAGAAAAACTGAAATATCACCTGGACCTAAGTATTCAGACCCTTTACTTGGTTTCTGGAGTCTTGGACAGGGGTTCAAGGGAGCGATAGCGCTTCCTATCTGTCACAGTAGGTAATATATCATTATTTGAAACACATGCATTTCATGTGTGTTCCATATCTACAAAGGTCTGTGTAAGTGTAGGATGACAGGAAATGTGAGGAAAGAAATGCTGAACACAAAACTAAAAGAGAAATTATTTTCATGGCATAATTGGCAAAATGCTGCAGTGAATTGTGTAATGTGTGAAGACTGAAGTCCAAATATCAAATAAACACTTTCACAAAAGGCACAAGTGTAATAAAACAAGTGCACTTTTATTCAAGAATATAACCAAAGTAAGAGAAACTTGGATAGGGTACGACACACACACACACACATATACATCTGCTTGGCTGGTGCAGAGGTAAGAACTGCTGTCTCCTAGTCGAGAAGTTACGGGTTCGATCTCAGGTCCTTCATGCATTAAGTGTTTTGAGAAGTGAGCTGCTCTTATTGTTACTATTATAGAAAAAAAACATACATTTGATCAGAGTCTGTAACAGCCGCTGTAAATTTATAGTACTTGTAAAGGTTAGCGTTTTTTTATTTTTTTTTATTCAGTTGTATTCTCTGGTCACGTCCATGCTCCCCCCAATCGGACACTGCTGTTTTCAAATAAAGACATGCTATAACAGAGGTGATGAGGATGAGGATGAGGGTTCTACATCGGAGAAAGAGAACAGAAGCCCTCCCCGCAAGAAACGTCCACTCACATATAAGAACAAAGCAGCTACACCGTTTGGATGCAGGATGAGGTCTGACATCATCCTGCCAGTCAGTCTGCCACATTTACAAAACAAAAGACGCAGATGAGGAGGTGTGAGGGAATTTAAGGTGGTCTGAAATTATGAGTTTTTTCGTAGGCTTCAGAGATTCTAGTGTTAAAGTTTACAGTGTGAGGTACAGCCCAGACACAGACAGGTAGACATGATGTTGATCACCACACACACGTTTATTCACAATAATATGTACAATAGAGAGTACAAACCCAGTGCCGCAGCACCAGCACCAATCACCCCTTCAAGTCCAGGCCTTCACACAATGCGTTTCCTGTCTCTGGTCTGCCTCCACTCATCTCCTCCGAGCTCTGTCCTCTTCCACCCGACTCCAGCCATCGAATGGAGGGAGGCGGCTCCCTTTTATGCAAGCCCGGATGGGCTCAAGGTGCTTCCCGACACTCCTCCGTGGACACGACCCTGTGTGGCGGAAGTGCCAGCTGTGCACCTGGAAGCACTTCGAGTGTCCCCAGTCTTCTTTCCCCCAGCACTTCCGGGTGTGGCGGAAGTGCTGAGGTCCAGGGCTCCGAAGGCAGCGGGGTGCCCCCTGGCCACTACAGGGTTGAGCTTCCAAGCTCCCTACCCGTGGTCCCTAAAGCAACCAGGGCGGTCACCCCCACATGGTCTGGGGAAGGCGCAAGCCCTCCTCCAGTCCTCCTGGGTGTCCTGGGCAGGTCACCTCCCCAGCCGTCTCTGACAACAGACATATAAGTACTGATAGATAGATAGATAGATAGATAGATAGATAGATAGATAGATAGATAGATAGATAGATAGATAGATAGATAGATAGATAGATAGATAGATAGTGTAAGACGCTATAAAAATCAATTCCAAATCTTTCCAATCATCCCTCCAGCCCAAGTTCCCAGGTCATTCCCAGGACATCTTATTCCAGAGCTCCCGATTCCCCTCTTTCTGTTCAAAGGGCTCCACGGAGCAGCGAGCAGCAGCGGCACGTCAGGCTCTCCCTGCAAGTCTGTCTGATCTCCCCAGAAGAAGCGTGAGATCAAAGAGAGAAGCAGCCGAACTCAGAGAGCCTTGAGGGTCAACTGAAGTAAAGTACCAGCTGAAACAATGAAGGAGGGACAGGAAAACCGCAGAATGTGGCCGCAGGGGGTCTGCAAATCACAAACTAAGAGGAATCCTCCAAAGTCCAGAGGAACCATTTATCTAGCAAGATGCTCCAGAAGTGGACTCTTGAAGTGTAGTGGGTACCTACACACGCATTCCAGGCGACACATAAATCCTCTATAAATGTCTTTACTTGCCGCATGGCCTAGCAGGTTAAGGGGTCTCACAGGATGTCAGTGCTACAAGTGCTTTACAGTTCACTCTGTTAGGCACCAGGGGGCCACACTGCCCGCATTACAGCAAAGCCATGACAAGAGGGGGACTGGCAGCCGATGTGCGGATGGCAAATTGATTTCTGCCGGCTGGCAAATATTTCATTCCCAAGGCTCTTGCAAGGAGTCATTTTATCGCTGAGAAATTGGACATCTCAACCCCGGCAGAACGGCGATCATTCAGCCTAACCACGGGAGATGCACATGATGGATTAGAGAGGTCCCGCTTGAGCGCAAAGCTTCAGGCAAAGAGGGGCTTTCATCAGCCTTTATAGTCCATTGAAGGACAGTGAAGGAAAAATCCTGCTTTCGAACACACATTTCAGGAGACAAATGTGCCCTTTTAGTAAAGAAGTAACAGGCTACAGTGCTCATCCAGGTGCCCATTTTGTACACAGCCCAGGCTGTATGAGTCTTTGAAGGACTCCATATTTGTTGTTATTTGCTTTGATACAAATAAACAAAGTTTGTAAGTGGAATCTTAAAGTCAGTGCGTTCGTCTGACTGCTACCAGCAGGTCATGAGCATATCTTGATCATTCCTAGTCTAGCTGCAGTACCTTAAAGGCACAAGGGAACACCTTTGTGAAGCCCTCTGTTGGTGGTAAACTGGGTTGAAGTAAAGGAGTGAAAATAAAAGAGAGCCCCTGTGCCATTAGAGGGTTAAACAGGAGCACAGACAGTGAGACAGGCAGCGACAGGCACTTCGACTCAAACTACACATTGAAGCAAATGGATTCTTTTCATTCATTTCACTGGTTTCATTCATTTTAGCATTAGAAGATGGCACATAAAGTCCTGGTCCCCCTCTGATCGCATCACAAATACATAACTTAATAAACAACCTATTATTTGATCTATATATATGTTTATGTATATATAATTAATTAAATATTTAACATGATGATAACAGAAATGACACTTTCTTGTGTGACAACACATTTAAGATGCTCAATTAAAATGGGAATGAGAATCGTGCCACTCATTCTCGGGTAATGATTTACTTCACAAATCAAACGAATGAGAATCGTGTGACTGGTTCTTGAACGAGGATTTGTTTGCGACTCAAACGAGGGGGAACCCTGTGATTCATTCCCGAGTGATTCAGTCCCCAAATCAAACGAAACAGAATCACGAGACTCTTTCTTGGGTAACGATTCATTTGCGAATCAAATGAACAAGAGTCATGAGAGTCTTTCAAAGACAATTGAATAAGAATCATAAGACTCATTCTTGGGTAATGATTCATTTGTGAACCAAATGAACAAGAATCGTGAGACTCATTCTCAGTAATGATTTGTTCACAAATCAAATGAACAAGAATAATGAGAGTCATTCAAAGACAATCAAATGAACCAAATCATGAGACTCCTTCTCGGGTAATGATTCAGTTCATAAATCAAATGAGCTAGAATCATCAGCCTCATTCTCAGGTAACGATTAGTTTGTGAATCAAATGAAAAAGAATAATGAAAGTCATTCAAACAGAATCAAATGAACCAAATCATGAGACTCATTCTCGGGTAACGTTTTGCATGCGAATCAAATAAACAAGAATCACCGGACTACTTCTCAGCTAATGATTCAAATGAGCAAGAGTAATGAGACTCATTCTCGGGTAAGGATTCATTTGTGAATCAAATGAACAAGAATCGTCCGACTCATTCTCGGGTATTGATTTGTTCATGAGAGAGAGAGAGAGAGAGAGAAGATAACTTCAGGAATTTGACAGGCACTATAAATATTGAAAAGTCAATTTTACTTAGAAACAAGTTTGACTGCTTTGAAGGGGTACTATATAAAATAACAGCTTACCTAACATGGAAGGCACTATAAAAAATGAAAAATGAACTTAAATTGATAAAAGGTGTGAAAAAGACAATTTCAATATATAGTCACCACAAACACACTCTACATTTCACATATGAAATAAGTCAGCTTACATAACATGAAAGGCACTATAAATAGTGCAAATGAGCTTGACTGACAGAAAGAGCACAAAGAGCACCATATAAAATAAGACAACTTCAGGAATTTGAAAGGCACTATAAACACTGAAAAGGTCAAACTTACCTATAAATAGGTTTGACTGATATGAAGGCTATGAAAGGCACTTTATGAAACAACAGCTTACATAACCTGAAAGGCACTATAAAAGGTGAAAATGAATTTAAAATTGATAAAAAGTGTGAAAAAACACAATACAAAAGGTCACAATTTCAAACTATGAAAGCCACCATAAACAGTAAAAATTAAGTTTGTTTGTAAAGTGTGAAAGGCGCTATATAAAATAAGTCTGCTTACATAACCAGAAAGGCACTATAAAGTCTGAAAATTAGTTTAATTGATCAAGTGTGAAGGGCACCATATAAAATAAGCTAACTTCAGGAATTTGAAAGGCACTATAAACACTGAAAATTCAAATTTATCTAGAAACAAGTTTGACTGATATGAAGGCTATGGAAGGCACTACCTAACACGAAAGGCACTATAAACAGTGAAAATAAGCTTCATTGATAAAACGTGTGAAGGCAACCATATAAAATAAGGCAACTTCAGGAATTTGAAAGGCACAATAAACAGTGAAAAGGTTAACCTTACTTACAAACAAGTTTGACTGATATGAAGGCTATGAAAGGCACTATATCAGATAATAGCTTACATAACATAAAAGGCACTGTACAAGGTGAAAATGAAATTTGATACAAAAGTGAGAAAAAACACCCTAGAAAACCAGACAATTTCAATATATGAAAGTCACCATAATCAGTAATAAGTTTGTTTTCATGTAAAGTTTGAAAGGCGCTATATAAAATAAGTCAGCTTAGATAACCTGAAAGACACTATAAGCAGTGAAAAGGAGCTTAATTGATCAAGTGTGAGGGGCACCATATAAAATAAGACGTCAGGAATTTGAAAGGCACTATAAACACTGAAAATTCAAATTCATCTAGAAACAAGTTTGATTGATATGAATAATAATAATAATAATAATAATAATAATAATAATTCTTTGGGCTATGACAGGCACTATATCAGATAACCTAACATGAAAGGCACTATAAAAGGTGAAAATGAAATTTGATACAAAAAAAAGTGTGAAGAAAATACCCAACAAAATGAGACAACTTCAATACAGTTACTATAAACAGTAAAAATATGTTGTCTACAAATAGGTTTGACATGAAGGACATGAAAGGGTACACTTTAAAATGTAACAATGTACATAACACGAAAGGCACTATAAACAGTGAAAATGAGATAAAACACATGAAGGGCACCATATAAAATAAGACAACTCCAGGAATTTGAAAGGCACTAAAAACACGAGAAACAAGTTTGACTGATATGAAGGGTAAGAAAGGCACTATATAAAATAATAGCTTACCTAACATGAAAGGCACTAAAAAAAGTGACAATGAAACCTGATAAAAAAAGGGAAAAACACCCTACAACACCAGACAATTTCAAACTATGAAAGTCACTATAAACAGTAAATATACGTTTGTTTTCTTGTAAAGTGTGAAAGGCACTATATAAAATAAGTCAGCTACAATAATTTAGAGAGCATTATAAAGAGTAAAAGAGTCAGCCTGATCTGAAAATGTGCCTGAGAGAAACGAGGGCTATGAAAGACACCGTAGAAAATAAGCCATCTGCAGTCATTTGAAAGGCACTATAAACGTTCAGCTTTCATTCAAAGCTGTGAGTCCCTTTTGTTGGTCGCCTCACAGAAGCTCCATGGTGCCTCGTCAAGTGCCGAGTTGCCCGGCTAGTCGCCCACCGGCTTGGAGCTCCAATGTCCTGTGGCCGTCGATTCCAGCAGCACAACGTTGAAGTCAAATGAGGTGCTAAGACGTTGACGAGCACTCGTCAAAATTCACAACCTGAAGCTGCACAGCACCCAAGGCAGTGAATGAAAGAGATGCTCGGGCGTGGGAAGACGGAATAACTTGCAGCTCTTCTGGGCACCATAGGAACAGGAAGCTGTTGGTCCGTTAAGTGCCGTCGCCACGGTGAGCTGCGGTGGTTGCCGTGCACGGGCGTAGGAATGCCATTGTGCAAGTGGCGGCTGGCGCGCTCGTTTGATGCATAATGCATGCAATTAATTGGAGATCAGGAACGGGCACATCCTGGCGGCGTATGATTAGTTTGGCAGCACAGGCGAGTCATTCTTTTACAAATTGCTTTCGGCCCGCACTTGGAGGTCCGCGTTTCCCTTGACAACCGTGAGGAGCAAATGAGGGGCCTAAAGAGGAAAAGGGGAGTCTGGAACCTAAGCTGGCTAAAAACAATGAATCCTGAATCTGACCAATAAACCCAAGGACAGATAACGAACAAGGCTTGGGGACAATAAAAAAAATCTCCTGGTCAGTGGTACCAGGATGTTCAGAACTGGTGGCTTCTGGAGAGCTTCCACATTTAGTAATGGCAAAGGGGCACCACGTTTTTCAACATTGGGGAGCCATCAGCTCATTTTAAAGATCTGTTGCTTGGTCATGTCTGCTTGTGACCTCTAGGAGGCAGCATTAAACATTCAAATAATGGATTCTGGTTTGATAGCCACTGCTGACTCACCTCACTCACTGGGAGCTCTCCTGTCATGGTCAGACCCAGATTGTACCCTCAAAAACATTTAATAATACAACTCAAGTGTATCAGTATTGTGACGAACACCGAGGTGGAAACACCAAGACACGCAAAACACCGCATTGGGACTTAAGCCTAAAAATGGGTCCGGTCACTCTGTTAAAGACGTGTAAGACGCACCGTCACTTCATTAGACAGGCTACTGCACTCTCGCAGTGTCCCCATTCATCATCCGGCGTCTCGTGTGGCGTCCCCTTTCCGTTCCCATCCCCACCCGTTATCATCTGTGAGGCTGTATTCATAATGTCCTAGGAGTCTACCAGGGGGCTGCAGAGTTCCGCAACACCTGTGATTGTCACCGCTGTCAATCACCAAAAAAAAAAATTCCGACGTGAGCATCAGTAGGCACCCTAGGAACCAAGTTACCCGAACTATTCTACAGCATTTCAGTAATTATTTAATGCTCCGATGCTGATCATTCTGATCATAAAATAGGTCATTACAATAGCAACCGACGAGAAGTATTTCATAAATTAATTGCAGAACTACAGTATTTGAGGGTTCCTCTAGAGTTCACGATTTGGCTCAAAAACTAATCGGCACATCGTCATCTCAAAACAAGCATTTTTCCATCCAGTCGTTTTAGCTCTAGACCATTCTCAAGAAACAGGAACACACAGGCACCCATTATCGAGATATATCGATGTTTTTGGTATCTGGAGAACCTAAAACGTTGAGATCTGTCAAAAACCGGAGATCGAAATGTTTGACGAATCTAAAGATTTTGCTCCTCCCCCAGCACAGACAATAGGTTATGGTGGGGGATGGCACAAAGCAAAAAGACAACAACAGTGACAAAGAATGCCAAGACAGCATGTGAGACCTTTAAATACACTCACCTAAAGGATTATTGGGACCACCATACTAATACGGTGTTTGACCCCCTTTCGCCTTCAGAACTGCCTTAATTCTACGTGGCATTGATTCAACAAGGTGCTGAAAGCATTCTTTAGAAATGTTGGGCCATATTGATAGGATAGCATCTTGCAGTTGATGGAGATTTGTGGGATGCACATCCAGGGCACGAAGCTCCCGTTCCACCACATCCCAAAGATGCTCTATTGGGTTGAGATCTGGTGACTGTGGGGGCCATTTTAGTACAGTGAACTCATTGTCATGTTCAAGAAACCAATTTGAAATCAGTCGAGCTTTGTGACATGGTGCATTATCCTGCTGGAAGTAGCCATCAGAGGATGGGTACATGGTGGTCATGAAGGGATGGACATGGTCAGAAACAATGCTCAGGTAACCCGTGGCATTTAAACGATGCCCAATTGGCACTAAGGGGCCTAAAGTGTGCCAAGAAAACATCCCCACACCATTACACCACCACCACCAGCCTGCACAGTGGTAACAAGGCATGATGGATCCATGTTCTCATTCTGTTTACGCCAAATTCTGACTCTACCATTTGAATGTCTCAACAGAAATCGAGACTCATCAGACCAGGCAACATTTTTCCAGTCTTCAACTGTCCAATTTTGGTGAGCTCGTGCAAATTGTAGCCTCTTTTTCCTATTTGTAGTGGAGATGAGTGGTACCCGGTGGGGTCTTCTGCTGTTGTAGCCCATCCGCCTCAAGGTTGTGCGTGTTGTGGCTTCACAAATGCTTTGCTGCATACCTCGGTTGTAACGAGTGGTTATTTCAGTCAAAGTTGCTCTTCTATCAGCTTGAATCAGTCGGCCCATTCTCCTCTGACCTCTAGCATCAACAAGGCATTTTCGCCCACAGGACTGCCACATACTGGATGTTTTTCCTTTTCACACCATTCTTTGTAAACCCTAGAAATGGTTGTGCGTGAAAATCCCAGTAACTGAGCAGATTGTGAAATACTCAGACCGGCCCGTCTGGCACCAACAACCATGCCACGCTCAGAATTGCTGAAATCACCTTTCTTTCTCATTCTGACATTCAGTTTGGAGTTCAGGAGATTGTCTTGACCAGGACCACACCACTAAATGCATTGAAGCAACTGCCATGTGATTGGTTGATTAGATAATTGCATTAATGAGAATTTGAACAGGTGTTCCTAATAATCCTTTAGGTGAGTGTATATCACCTCATTACGATGGGAAACATGTGATGCTTGTATTGCCTATGTGAGAAATGGATGCAGAAGAGCACAGTGAAGACATTTGCTTCATCCATCCATCCATTTTCTAACCTGCTGAATCCGAACACAGGGTCATGGGGGTCTGCTGGAGCCAATCCCAGCCAACACAGGGCACAAGGCAGAAACCAATCCTGGGCAGGGTGCCAACCCACCGCAGGACACACACAAACACACCAAGCACACACTAGGACCAATTTAGAATCACCAATCCACCTAACCTGCATGTCTTTGGACTGTGGGAGGAAACCGGAGCGCCCGGATGAAACCCACGCAGACACGGGGAGAACATGCAAACTCCACGCATTGAGGACCCGGGAAGCGAACGTGGATCTCCTAACTGCGAGGCAGCAGCGCTACCACTGAGCCACCGTGCTGCCCAGACATCTGCTTCACCTCATCGAAAATTATTTATCAAACATCGAAGCACGCAGATCGATCTTGTAGAAGCTGCAAGCCTGTCAACACGTGTTGATAGTAAACAATGATGCTGATGTCATGTACCAGAACATGAAAACACACGGCACCCATATTTTCGTAGGTGCTGCAACATGAGCCCACGTCACGTTAATTTCTGACGCCGTGCTCAGGGGACACTTCAAAAGAGCACTGGGCGTTCATGGCAGCCATGATGCGTGCATGTACACGTTCTGAGCGTAAAGTTTAAACCGGCCCTTAGAGTATTATTTGTCAAGGCATAGGTAATATTTTACAGTCATACGTAAATAGAGAGATGAGACAACGCATCTCCATGAGCCACGGTGTAACGTAGTGCAACTTGTGACAGAAGCAATACAATAAATAGACAACAGACAATAAATAAAATAAAGCGACAAATAGACAACGCAACAACGTAACCATATACATTTTTCTGCATTCAGAACTCTGATGGCCTACGGTATGAAGTCGTTACTCAGCCTTGCAGAACCAGAACAGAAGCTACGATATCGTTTTCCAGAGGGTAGGAGAAAGAAGAGACCATGAAACGGGTGGGAAAGACCTTTCGTGATGTCACTGCCGCAGTTCATTAGGTAAATGTCTTTCAAGAGAGGTCGAGGCACACAGATAACCTGCTCAGCTGCTCTCACTATCCACCGCGGTGGTGTGTTGCCGTCGGAGACTTTACAGTTCCCGTATGTTTTATCTTGGTAGAGTAATATATATATATATTGCTCTACTTTCCCCTATTGTATTATTAATATGTAGCCTTAGAATGCCTAATCTCACAGACTTACCACTGTATATAACTTATCCCCACCTTCCCTTCTATATCTATAACCTCAGGCAATTAGATGTAGTAAAAAGACAAGCAGGAGTTAAGTTACACATAAAATAATGTATTACTGATAATATTCATAAATAATAACAAAACGCAAAGTACATTTGAATATTGGCAACCATACAACCTGATAAAATGGTGATGTGTAATTCAGGTGGCACACAGACTTGTAGTTACTTAATGTCTCTAGTTAAGGCATCATTGGAGCTCAGCTTTTAGCCACATGTCTGTTCAAAATGGCTGAAGCTGTGCTCTTCATTGTGTTGTCTTCAGTTCATGGTGTGACGGTCTTCTTCAGTGGTTAGCAAGAGAAAGATACTTCTACATCATCACAGGTTAGCAAGAGAGATGCTTCTTTTCAGATGTTAGTAAGAGAGAAAGAGAATGCGGTTGAGCAAGCAGATTTATAGGTTTTCTGTCCAAGCCCTACAGCCAATAAGCTAACCTGGCTTTATTTGGGGGATGAGAGAAAGACTTTAGCAAAGAAACACTCGCCAAACTGGTTTAAGACACATCCCCTAAATCCTGTCGTTAAATTACAAAGAAAAGTCGGAAATCTTGGGCAAACACGAATGCTTCTCACCAAAGTAACACTAAATTACAAATAAAGACATGGAAAACATTTATCAAGTTATATGCAAAATCTTACATCACAACACCATACCAGACAGAGATGCAGCTGGAGAGCAGACTTTCTGTGGTACTCCTATAGAACGTGGTTAGGCTTGATGGGGGTGGGTGGGGGGTTTCTCGCTCTCTTCAGGCTCCGCAGAGAGTAAAGACGTTGCCGAGCCCCCTGGGCTATGGAGGTGGAGCTGAGGGACTATGAAATGTCACCCATGACTTGGACTTTCAGGAACTTGGTGTTTATGACCCTCTCCAAAACGGCGCGATTCATGGTGAGAGATTTGGGTGAGCACTCCTGCATTTCCAGGCGTCTATTATCACCTCTTTTGTTTTGTCTACACTGAGAGATTATTGCATTTACATCAGGCAGCCACTCTCGCCACCTCCATGTATGCTGAGGCATCATCATCATCATGAGACCCACCACCACCATCACGTCGTCTGCAAAATCGATGCTGAGAAGTTGTATGTCAGCATTAAAGGAGCGAAGGGCTAAGCAACCAGCCCTGTGGTGCTCCTGTGCCGAGTGTGATGGTGCTAGTGGTGCTGGTGCTGATGCCGAAAGACTGAGGCCGTTCTGTCAGGAAGTCTAAAATCCAGCATATGACGGGGGTGTTGAGGCCAAGCCAGCTCAGCTTAGTGCACTCTTTCCATGGAATAATAATGTTGAATGCTGAACTGGGTGTCGTGACATCTGCGTCGTGAATGGTTGTTGTACTTGTTGTTTTGCCACCACTGTGGCCTTATGGAGCCATTATAAACCAGTGACCTTTCCCAGGTTCATTTCCCAGCACTGAATTTTGGTGAACTAGTGAAGCTATCACCCTTTGCTGGACACACAGTCCTTTATCCATCTCAAGTTGAAATACCAACTTATTTTGAGCACAACCAACCCCAACACCCCACTAGAGATGTTTCATTGCCAAGGTCTTCTAGAGTGGAATTCACCTTGTTAGAACTCAAACAGACGTGCCTTGGCGTATTTGCTTTTACCTTGTCCATTATTAAAATTCCGTCTTTCCCATGTTCTGCCATGAGGTGATATTAATGGATTGCTGCTGTTGACCTAAAAGCGATTTATTTAAACACTTGCCTATAAATCATTCTTCTTGTAAAATTCATGCCCTCGGTATTGTTTTCTCTTTGTGGTGTACGTCATGAGACTCCCTCGGTAACCTTTATGGCTTTGAAAGGTTAGATATCCATATTGCATTAAAAATCAATAGAGCCTTCGGATTTAACTCCTCTGGAAAATAGCGGATGACAAAGATTAATCGGAGGGAAATGCCGAGTTTTCAGAGAAATGGGGAAGAAGAGATGAGGTTAGATTTATATCTTCATTTTGTTTTTGTCAATATTGTAGTTTATGCTAGGAAAACAACTATAAGGTGACTTTTGAAATGTGGCTGCCATCTCCTTTATTAGAAACAGCAGGTCTGCAAATTGAAAAATGGCCTCTTGACTCCTTTTATTTTTTTTTACTGGTTTTACACATAGCATGATCTGAAAGTTTCTATTGTTATTTATAAATATAATGGATAGATAGATAGATGGATAGATAGATGTGAGAGGGACTATATAGGATAGATAGATAGAGATAGATAGATAGATAGATAGATGTGAAAGGCACTATATAGCACAGATAGATAGATAGATAGATAGATAGATAGATAGATAGATAGATAGATAGATAGATAGATAGATAGATAGATAGATAGATGTGAAAGGCACTATATAGGATAGATAGATAGATAGATAGATAGATAGATAGATAGATGTGAAAGGCACTATATAGAATAGATAGATAGATAGATAGATAGATAGATAGATAGATAGATAGATATAAAAGGCACTATATAGGACAGATAGATAGATAGATAGATAGATAGATAGATAGATAGATAGATAGATAGATAGATAGATAGATAGATGTGAAAGGCACTATATAGGATAGATAGATAGATAGATAGATAGATAGATAGATAGATAGATAGATAGATAGATGTGAAAGGCACTATATAGGATAGATAGATAGATAGACTTGTATGGATTTGTACAGTCCATGGAAGGTGTGCTGTCCCTTGGTGGTGCCCATGTTATTGCACTGGTCTGGCTAATTAGATTGCCCACAGCTTACCTATGAACCGTCCAAGCCTTATATAACTCCATCTCACCCATGTATGCAGATATACTGCCCTCCCAGATTAGGCCCAGAGTGCAACCATGCAGCTGGTGACACCTCAGCACCACACTAGCTCAGATGGAATGGAACCAGTGTGAGTTTTTTTTTATGGTGGCTGGAGTGCCAATTCTGCCACCAACCCCCAGGTTTTGCCCTGCAGGTTGGAGGGCCTACATGCAGGACTGGATATAGATTAACACCATACCCAGGGCGGAGCAGCGGCAGGTTAAGGGTCTTGCTCAAGGATGTGCATTATATAGACCTGCTTACCCACATTAGGTGGCCACCCTGATGGACCCCATTCCTTTATATTGGCCCAGCACATTAGATTTCTTTTACCGGTGCATGAATTGTCAGGGCCTTGTATAGACCTGATCCTTGGTGGTGCCCATACTATTTCACTGGCATGGTGAACTACACCACCCACAGGGGGCATATGAAATGCCAGGGCTACGTACCACGCTACCTCACTCTACTCCATAGCATCCTCTGGTGGTACCCATACTCTTTAACCAGCACGGTGACTTACATTGCCCATAGCCAGTCCACACTTTGTTACCGCCTTCTACATCCCTGTCCCTGTCCTACTCAGAATTCTGGTCCCAGTGGAGACCCTCCCTCCGCATAATCAAATGGCAAAAAGGGCATGTGCCACATGCCATCTTTGGGTAAACAGATAATACCAGGCAGTTTGATGTGTGTGTATGTTAATATTTATGCATTAATAAACTTCACCTGAGGTTCAGCTACACTCATCATTTCAGCATGGGCTGTACGTCTGTCACATTTCAAAGATTCCTGACATCTATGATTCCTACACGCAGTGCCACAGGCACAACCATTTTTTAATTTCTTGTCTTCTGTTTTATTAATTCAGTCACTTTACTCCACTGACGGACCCTCGTTGTCCTGTATGCTTGGCAAAAAAAACTGCCAGTAGGCTCTCTGGAGAAGGAAGTGATGGAAGTGCACATTTATTTTTGTACTGCCATGTGAAAGACGCTATACACAACACAGACCTCCTGAGTACCCTTAATTCTTCCCCGACGTCATTTTTTCCCGACTTGAATTTCACTTCCATCTGAGGTAGAAGCAGACCCCAGCGGTGGTGGGTGAGGTTACCAATTGTCACATCAATCACCTGCTGACAGCTCATCGATAATTCTGGCCATTTTGGGCAACCAGCAAAAAATAGGCAACTGATAGTTTAATTTTCTTGTTTTCATTTCTCAAAAATCTTCACTTGTCATCCCCGCAGGCACAGATGGACTTCACAAGGCTCTGCATGCCGTGACTCGGAGTCAGTGAAGTGACTATTTTTAATTGCATTTTAAAGGGGAAGAAAACCAACTTGTGTTGAAAACCTCCCATAAAGGTGAATTCAGACGTGAACACCCTTCACCTTTTTATCTAGATCCATGTCTTCACCCCCCCTCGCCCCCAGTATTGGCAAGGGTGGGGTCACCAGCAATGAGAAAAGAATAGGATGGGTGCAACAGTCTGACACGGGGGTGGCACAGTGCAGTGGGTTAGAAATTAAAAGTCTGTGAGATAAAATTATAACAGCCACAAGGGGGAACTGTGATACAAAATGGTTTAGAGACAATCAGGAATTTTAAAATGGCCACAAGGGGGCACTGTGATACAAAAATGTAATACTGGTGTGGACTCGAAGTGGTCTGAGATTGGTCAAAAGAGGGCACTGTGATGCAAGATGGTTTAGGTATGGAGGAGTAAATGTGGAAATTCTCTTAGATCTGAGTGCTGCATTTGATACCATTGATCACAATATTCTTAGAAAACGCCTTAGTCAATGGGTGGGCCTCTCTGGCAAGGTCTTAAATTGGTTTGAGTTTTACTTGGCAGGTAAAAAATTCTTTGTTAGTTGTGGTAATTATACTTCAGAGACCCTTGATATTGTGTCCCAGTAGGATCAATCCTGGGTCTGCTGCTCTTTTCCATCTCCATGCTTCCATGAGGTCAGATTATCTCAAGGCATAACGTGAGCCACCACAGCTATGCTGACGACACACAACTGTATTTATCAATAGTGCCTGATGACCCCGACTTTCTTGGTTCACTGACCCCCGATGCCTTACTTGTGTTTCTGAATGGATGAGTAGTAATTTTCTCAAACTAAATAAGGAGAAATCAGAATTTCTTAGTGATTGGCAAAAAGGAATATAATGAGGGTAATAGAAACACATTTGATCCATTAGGCTTAAAAGAGGTAAAGAATTTAGGGGTAACTATTGACTCTGACTTAAATTTGAAATCACATATTAATCAGATTACTAGAACAGCAACTTAAGAAGTCACAATATAAAAATAAAAATCTGCAAAATACTTGGTGATACATTTTGAAACACACTATAAAGATGTTTGTTCTTGTATGATAGTCATAAATGCAAAAATAGAAAATGAGAGGCACTATGATAGATAGATAGATAGATAGATAGATAGATAGATAGATAGATAGATAGATAGATAGATAGATAGATAGATAGATAGATAGATAGATAGATAGATATGAAAGGCACTATATGATAGAGGGCAAAGTGGTAGAGAAAGACAGCTATGAAAGGCAACCTATAATAGATTATGAAAGGCACTACATAATATTTGGATACTGTATAAATGGAACTATATTAAACTGCCAAATAATTATGACAGATAATGAAAGGCACTATGTTACTGAGAGGTAAATAACAAAGTCACTATAAGAAAGCTATGAAAATTGCTGCATAAGATAGATAGATAGATAGATAGATAGATAGATAGATAGATAGATAGATAGATAGATAGATAGATAGATAGATAAGGCACTGTAGATAGATAGATAGATGGCACTATATAACAGACAGGAAAGGCTCTATATAGCATAGATAGATAGATGAAAGGCTCTATATAGCATAGATAGATAGATAGATAGATAGATAGATAGATAGATAGATAGATAGATAGATAGATAGATAGATAGATAGATAGATAGATAGATATCTACTTTCTGAGAAGGTTGGCATCCTTCAACATCTGCAGTAAGATGCTGCAGATGTTCTACCAGACGGTTGTGGCGAGTGCCCTCTTCTACGTGGTGGTGTGCTGGGGTGGCAGCATAAAGATGAAAGACGCCTCACACCTGGACAAACTTGTTAAGAAGGCAGGCTCCATTGTAGGATTAAAGTTGGACAGTTTAACATCTGTGGCAGAGCGACGAGCATTAAGCAAACTCCTGTCAATCATGAAGAATCCACTGCATCCACTGAACAGGATCATCTCCAGACAGAGGAGTAGCTTCAGTGACAGACTTTTGTCACCGTCCTGCTCCACTGACAGACTGAGATCGTTCCTCCCCCACACTATGCGACTCTTCAATTCCACCCGGGGGAGTAAATGCTAACATTAATTTTATTTTAATTCTTTTCATTTTTATTACGATTTAATTTAATATTGTTTCTTTGTATCAGTATACTGCTGCTGGATTATGTGAATTTCCCCTTGGGATTAATAAAGTATCTATCTATCTATCTATCTATTATTCTTGGTATAGATAGATAGATAGATAGATAGATAGATAGATAGATAGATAGATAGATAGATAGATAGATAGATAGATAGATAGATAGATAGATAGATAGATAGATAGATAGATAGATAGATAGATAGATAGATGTGAAAGACACTATATGACCCCTTAGCACTCCTTCTTTCCCTGTGACTCTCTCCGATGGGTCTAGACTTCAGCTCCCAAGTCAAACCCGTCTCATTTGTATGTCTTTTCACAGCCTGCCTGATGAGTGGTGGACACCTGCCTTCGCATCAATTTCTTACCTTCTGCTCATCCTCGCGACTGTCACTCGTGTCATCTGCCTTCCGGAGACTCGAAGGTCCGTGATGAGCGTCACTTCTCCGGCTGGCATCAGTTGCTTCATTGGGCTTCTCTCCATCTGTGAATTAAAGACACGTCACCATAATTAGGCGAGCCAAGGGCTGCTGGCTTCACTCTCAAATGTTGTGGCTTGCGCAGCTGCTGCAGGCACAGCATATTAGCCCCTCTAATCACTTGGTCACTTTCTTTGTGACACCACCAGACACCCGGGAGGTGGATACAGAATGGCAGTGGCCATGAGCTGCCGGCCACCTGCGCACGACAGACCTTCATTGTGTATTTTTCCAGAGCAGCTCCCACTGATTGCTTCATTTTCAATTAAAGCTTCATAAACAAAAATGCTCTCCAAGCTACAGAGTGCCATAATTAAGAGCTAAAGCGTAGCGGAACCAAAATAATGATTTAGTGCTAATTAAAATGAAACAAAGAACGCGAGACAATTGTGCGATGGTGATGACAAGAATTAGCCCTGAGCTAAAGGCTCTCCAACGTGCCTGTTTATCCAATGTGCCATCCATTTTATAAATGTGGGGTGAGGAGGGTTCGTTCCTGGATGGCCTCCCACCTGAACGTGTTAGCACACATGGCTGCCCTTTTGAAGAGCAAAATAAATGTTTACATCTGCCGCTTACTCTCTCATTATGAAATAAAGAGAGAAAGAGAGAGAGAGAGGGAAGAGCAAAGGGAGACCATTCAATCCATTGACATTCCACATTAACTGCTCTGATCAAAGCCGAAAGTCCTTTTGATGTCATTTTGTTCCGACAACGGGAGCCGCTATTTTATGGATTTCGCGTCATTCCTTACCATAATAATCCCATAATTTACTGGGATGGCATAAGAATAATTTACTATTTTACAGGTCAGTCTTTTTTAGTTCTAATTTATTCAAGATTGGATAAAAACCTGTGAACTCCTTTGTTGATCACATCTTTGTATTTTTTGGCTTTCTGCTACATTGACCTTCTTTCTACTTCTTGCCTTCACTCTTTAGGTGTAAAACCATGCAAAGTTAGTACTGCAAATTATGAATGTGCTGTTAGTTTTAGCAATCACAATTTACTTGTGTTACGATAATTGTATCTTTACTGGTTTTGCTGCCATCTTTGATGCATATCTTAGGCGCCATTTTGAACTCCGGTTTGTTCGGCCACTATAGAACCTTGAAGGGAGGGTCTTTTGGGGTTGTAACCTCTAACCAATTACTCGTTGGAGTTAAAAGTCGCTCAAAAAGTTCACCTCCTCGTCTTTCCAAGCTCACAGATTCCTAAAAAATCACTTTTGTGTCGTGTTTTTGAATCTTTGTTAGACTCTTGGGTTTTTAATCTTTGCCTGTAGTTCCCGACTATGCTTTTAGTTTTGGTTACCCATCGTTAGGCTTCCCGATTTTTGACCCTGTCTTTGGTACTTTGGACTACGTACTTCAACTACAAATCCCTTACTAGTATTCCTAGCAGAAAACATTCTTTCCACAGGGTGATTTTAATAGGTGGGGCCTTGAGGTATGATGTATTACTGTCTTAATAACGAAGCAATCCAAACGAAAAAAAAAAACATCACAGCACAGACGAGCGACGTATGACACTCTTCTATCGAGATTGTCTAGATAGATAGATAGATAAATAGATAGATACTTTATTAATCCCAAGGGGAAATTCACAATTCTGTCTGTGGGCAGTAAGACAATTACAGCGACACTTCGAATAGGAAATTGCTGCCATCACCCCTACAATGTGTGAAATAATCAACCTTGATGTGCACAAAAAGATTTGGGGCAGCCACCCGTATACTTAGTTAAAAATAGGACACACAGTTAGTTATGTATACTGTAGATTGAGTCTAAAACAGAACTGATTAACAGAGGAAAGAGGGCGGGGTTTTAAGGACAGTCAGGGGAAGTGAGGTCATCAGGCCCCAGAATCGGAAGTGATGTTGTCGGACCCAGTCAGAATTTCACACGTTTGATCTTCAGGAATAACGGAGAAAGGATTATTTCACTCTGCCGCCCCCTGGCCTGCCGTGGAATGACCTTCTTTTGAGCCCTTTAGCTGTGTCCCATGCGCACGTGTGTGACAAATTCTTGTGGATACCTTTGCCAATATGGAGCGCTGTGTCAATCCATGTTTGTAAGAAGAAGAAGGCGACCATTTTCAACATTGAATGTGATTGGTTCGTTTATACATCTATGAAGGTAGACACTGTATTTATTTTGTTTCTGTCGCTTCATTTTTACGTAATGCATCATAATTTTGGGGCCCCGCCCATTAGAATCTCCCTGTACCATTCTAAGGTAGCTCATCAATATTCATGACTGGGCCAGAGCCTTCAACATAAACACACAAAGTGGTGTAAACAAGAATCTGTAAAGCCAGTCGTAGAACAAACTGAAACTGTAGCATGACTTGAATGCAGCGATAGTGACGGCAATATGGTTTGCCATCAGACGTTGACATGGATAGCGAAACCGATGACTCTTGAACATTTCTATGCATTATATAGGGCAATTCTAATGGGTGGGTTCCCGAATTATAATGTATTACTGTCTTAACAATGAAGCAACCCAAATAAAACAAATGTACGAATGGAGGAGGTATGGCGCTCTTCTGTCGAGACTCTCAGCAGGTGACAGAACGTCGGTGTCTGTCTGCCGGACAGGAAATTGCTGCCATCACCCCTACAATGCTTGTGGATACCTTTGCCATTATGGAGCGCCATGTTGATCTGTGTTCGTAAGAGGAAGGCAACCATTTCCAACACTGAATGTGATTGGCTCGTTTACACATCTATCAAGGTGAGCACTGTATTTATTTTGTTTCTGTCACTTCATTTTAACGTGAGTAACGCATCATAACTCAGCCCCCCCATTAGAATCTCCATGTACCACTCATTGATATTCATGACTGGGCCAGAGCCTTCAACGTAAGCACACAAAGTGGTGTAAACAAGAATCTGTAAAGCCAGTTGTAGAACAAACTGAAACTGAAGTCTCAGTTGAATGCAGCGACGACAATATGATTTGGCCATCAGATGTTGACATGGATAGCGAAACCGATAAATCTTGAACATTTCTATGTATTATATCGGGTGATTCTAATGGGTGGATCCCCGAGTTATTATATATTACTTTCTTAACAATGAAGCAATCCAAACAAAATAAATATACGAATGGATGAGGCGTGGTCTGTCGAAAATGTCGGGGGGCGAAAGAACATTGGCGTCTGTCTGCCAGACAGGAAATTGCTGCCATCACCCCTACAATGCTTGCGAATACCTTGTCGATATGTGTTTACAAGAAGAAGGCGACCATTTCCAACACCGAATGTGTTTGGCGCGTTTACACATTTATCAAGGTATGTGTTGTTACTTATTTTGTTTCTATTGTTTCATTATTACATGAGTAACATATCATAACTCGGGGCTCCACCCATTAGAATCTCCCTGTAACTTTTGACTACAATTTTGGTCCTGCCTGCCTAAGAAAAATAAAAATAATAATTGTTTACATTTCAGTAGAGCTTCTCTCACTAGTCAATGTCACATGATTCTCATATATTTGATTTGCGAACAGTGACAATGTGGGATGTCTCCGCGCTACTGCTTCCTTCTGGGAGTCTCCTGAACCTGCCACCGTCAATAACGTTACCGAGATGAGCCGGGCAGATGAGGACACATACACATAGCAAGGGGTAGGGTGTGAAAGTGATACAGTGTCCAAATAAACAGTGCAGTGCTACAAGTTCAATAAACAAATAAATAATCCGATAAAATTAAGTGCTCTGTGGAGGTTAAAAACAAGCCAATAATGAAATCCATTAAAAAAAAAAAAGTTAAAACAAGCAGGAAACTGTCCTTTTGAAAATCTACGAGGCCTGCTGCATCCCTTTCCAGAGGGGACTGGGCGGTCTCATGGTCTGGAATCCCTACAGATTTTATTTTTTATCTCCAGCCGTCTGGAGTTTTTTTTTTTTCTGTCCCCCCTGGCCATTGGACCTTACTCTTATTCTATGTAATGTTGACTTATTTTATTTTCTTATTATGTCTTTTATTTTTCTATTCTTTATTATGTAAAGCACTTTGAGCTACTGTTTGTATGAAAATGTGCTATAGAAATAAATGTTGTTGTTGTTTCATCCTGGCGTCTCCCTCCCCTTACCCTACTGGTCTGGGTCTCTGCTTTTCCTTGCTTCATAGGTCAGGGTCCCAACTCCTACTGCCTTCCCTGTACTTGCACGTTTTTGTTTTTTTTTTCTGTCTTCCCGGCCATCTTACCTTATTACCGGACTCATCTTTGGAGACTTGCAATATGATACTGTATATAGGGACACTATCCTTATATTATTTATTTATTTATAATAATAATAAAAATCAGAATAATAATGATAATTCTTTGCATTTTTATAGAGCTTTTCTCACTACTCAAAGCACTTTACAAACTCCACACAGGAATGACCCAGGATGCAAACCCATGATTCTCCTTTATTTATTGATGTTTTACAAGGTTTTATAGACTTGTTTGTTTCCTCTACATATTGTGGCGGACCGGCCCGGGACACCTCTGTGATGGAAGGACCAGGGGAGAGAGCATATTCAGGGAAATATCTCCCCTGGAACACTAGAGGGCAACCCCCCTTGGCTCACAGCGGGGAGCTTAGAAGCTGAAGCCCTGCTGGGGCCCATGGCCACCACCAGGAGGCACCTGGACAATGGCTGAGCCCTGGGTTGCAGCACTTCCGGGTCGGAAGAAGATTTGGGAGCACCTGGAGCACTTCCGGGTGCCCTATATAAGGGGTTGCCTCACTCCATTCGAGGAGCCAGAGTCAGGTAGTGGTGGAGGACAAAGCTTGCTGGAGAAGAGAGGAGAGGAAGTGGCAGAGAAAGAAGAGAAGAGGAGCTTGAAACTAGAAGGGCACCACATTATAACTAAAATGCATGTCGTGTGGCAACTCATGTCTCTACCTGTCTGTGTTGGGATAGGGCAGCTGTACTCCCCATGGTGGTCCACAATATTCATTAATATTCTTAGATATAATCCTGCTTGTTTTTCCTTCTCTTGTAACCTTTTCCTTGACATCTCGTGAAGAACATCGAGTGACATTGTTCACAGAGAAATGTGCTATATACTGTTCACACACACGCATTTAGGGGACAGTCAAAAGACTCAATTATGTGTGAAAGAACAAAGGATGGAGGACTGGAATGGGGTGCTAATGCTTTTCTCTCCTTCAATCTACAGAAACACAACCAAATAAAGCAATCCTAACCGGTCGTAACACTCCATCTAAACAGAAGACTCCTCTTACGGCTCTGTGAAATTACTGCATTTCCGGATTCCTCCTGAGGATTTCAGTTCCATACCTCCACATCTGACGTCATCTCCAGTCGCTACAATCAACATCACCTCCACTATTGTCCTCACTCCCTCCCAGCTAATTGCACTTCCTATACTGGCTCTATAAAAGCTCCAAGAACGCACTCGGTTTTGTCAAACGTCCCACAGCCAGTATATGGGGAGGTTCCCCAAACACTTAATCTGTGTCTCCATGCTTTTGTTTTATCACAAGACATATGTGAATCTTGTTGTTGTTGCCCCTTTTCTTGTGATGCCTTTGGGTTAACAAACATTTCGCACCTCTGACTACATTTTCTCTTCCAGCCCTTCTCAAAAAAATCTGCATAACTTAAGCCAAACAGTTACACACAAAAGAATATAATGTTAAAGAATATAATTTTCTTATAATTACTGCAAGTCAGTAAAAGAAACTACAAAATTAAATTCCACTCGAAAAAACACCAAAAATAAATGAAACAATAAGCTAATAAAATACCCAAAAATAATGTGATAAATTTCTCTATTATAAGAGAAAATCTTCAGACGAAACCATTGCCAAGAGATTTTTTCAAGTCCCGCCCTCCTCTCAACCATTTACAGTTAACTGCTCGCGCCCACGGTCCTCTCACCTCTCATTCGCGTGATCGCGTGTGTCAGAAACAGTTCCTGTGCTCTCAGCTCTTATAAATTTTTACATTTTCCTCACTTTAAGTTCCCAATAAAAGAAGACTTACTATGTTCAAATCTTATTGAATAATTTCAAACAGACGGGTTATCAACAGAAGAAATGAGTACACAGGCAATCTTGGCACAGAGAAAAGATTAAGTAAAATGAATTAACGCAAAAATTGTCAATCGGTTACACAGCAAATTGGTTAACTGCGTATCAGTAGACTATGCTGAAAGAGTTGGTGGTAACGATGCGGAAGATGAAAACATCAACTTACAATATCACATAGACTATCTATAATCGTTAACACTGTCTGGTCTTCCATTGGATGAATTACTGTTGAAAGAAGGATGTTTCGTAATTTTGTGTAATTTATGTCTGAGTGAGGGGCTATCTAACAGCACAAGATTAGTTGTATTCAAAATTGGTCGACGTGTAAAATTTTAACAGGCGACAAGAAAGGTAATGTAGTGCATCATCAGGGGATAACATTAGACACAAAAGGAGATCTTGATATGCCATTTGTATTAAAACGTTTACAGTTTCTCATTAGAATAGATTTTGCTATTACAATTAACAAATCACAGTGACAAACAATCGAAAAAGTCAGTTTATTTATTAGAGAGAAAGAAACGAAATTCACTCATAAGTTTTACAGTAAAAGTGGAAGTTTAAAAAGTATCTGCGTGTTAATTTCAAAGGCAAACAGAATGAAAACATATAATGCAACGAAAAACTCTAACACAACATGAAACATGATTTTCTTTCAAATTATTAAGTTTTACTATTTTGTACTTTGCTTAATTACCCGCTGTAATGTAAAATAGTTAGGTCTATTATGCATATGTAACAATTCCCATGAAAATAACAATCTGTTTAAATTGTACATCTGCTTCCCCATACTTGAGCGGCAGAGCCGTGAAGTGGCTAGCACGTAGCACCGGCCCGGGGATTGGCAAGTGAAGGGAGCAGGGGGTAGAATCCCTTAGTAAATATTCAATTATAATCATAACACAAAATCATCTGAACATGCCATCTAAAAAGTCTGGCAAGTGAATTTTTACAGTTAATCTCACATTAGTTCCTTCTACAGTTTGATTCTTCCCTGACCCATTAGGCCGCCGTCAACGGCTGACATGGCAATGCCTCTGTGCAGACTGAAAAGGCAGTCAGTAAAAGATTTTATAAGCAATGACCAGGACATAAGGAACGTGGTCAATAAAATAGATGGGTCTTCAAAGTTAAATCACCAACCAAAACTCAACATCACAAGTACAGAGCCTGTTTCTGTTGCCAAAAGTCACAAATCCGCACTTTAAAATTAACCCCAGATTAGCCGGGAATGCATGTGGTGACCTTTATATGGTCACATCAATGACGTCACCCGCATAATGGGACGGGATGGCACTGCAATGACTGTGCAGCTATCCCTAAAATGCTGTCGTAAACAGCAATACACCAACATAAACTTTTCAGAGTAGCCTCTGAATGCAAAATAAGTTGCACCATTGAATTCCAGACCATCACTGTGGAACAGTGTGTCCATAACTGAAGACCAAGTAAGGAGACAACTAAGGAAGCTACACACAGGAAAAGCTGCGGGACCAGATAGAGTCACTCCTCGGGTTCTTAAGGCCTGTGCTGACTAACTCTGGGGTGTCCTCTGTCACCTGTTCAGTTTGTCCCTAAGGCTTCAGAAAGTGTCACTGCTGTGGAAAACATCCTGCATTGTTCCTGCTCCAAAGAAGGCAGGCGCCTCTTCAATGAATGACTACAGGCCAGTGGCACTCGCGTCTCACATCAGGAAGACCTTTGACAGGCTGGTCCTAGACTATATGAGTCATCTTGTGGAAGACCACCTGGGCTCACTGCAGTTTGCCTATTGGACAAACACTGGAGTGGAGAATTCAATATTCTCTCTGTTCCACATGTCTTATTCTCACCTGGACAAAGCTGACAGCATTGTGAGGATGATGTTGTTTTATTTCTTCAGTATCATCCAAGAGTGCCTGTCAAGGGGTCAACTTGGAGATCTGCAGGTAGATGAGCCTGTGGTGTTCTGGATGATGGACTATCTGTCAGGGAGACCACCATCTGTGAGACTCGGAGACTGCGTGAGCAACACTGGAGCACCAACAAGGAACAGGAACAATCTCTCAACTAAGACTATTAATATAACAGCAGGTCAGGACACCTGCAGAAATTTTCAGATAATTCTGCATTTATGGGGGGTATTGATAAGGGGGATGAGATGGAGGAGAGGAGAAGGGGGAGAACTTTGAGAATTGTCTGCAACTTAACATCAGCAAAAGCAAAGAACTGGTCGTGGACTTTCAACACCACAAAGGACCTTTATGTTTGGTCATAATTCAGAGAGTGGATGTAGAGGTGGTCCACTTCTACAAGTACTTGGGGGTCCACATTGATGACAGGCTGGACTGGTCTCTGAACACAGAGGAACTAGAGAAGAGAAGAAAGGGCATAGCAGGCACTTCTTCCTTACGAGACAGAGTTCATATAATGTGGAAGTGACATCCTTCACATCTTCTATTACTCTGTGATAGCTAGTGTGGTATGCTGGGCTTGTAACATCACTTCAAGAGCAGCCCACCGAATCAACACACTGATTAAAAGGACAGATTCAGTTTTGGGACTCACTCTGGACCACCTGGAGTTTGTGGAGGACAGAATGAAAACTAAACTGAGTGCCATTATGAACAATGCTGCACATCCTCCCTGTCTCCTTTATTTTTTATCTATCTATTATATAGCACCTTTCATATCTATCTAAATAAATTTTATTTAAGAAGGAGATGTTAAAAAAATAATAATAAATTGTGCCAATCATAAGTTTTAACAGCCAAAATCTAGAAGAAAAAGATGCGCATGGGAGGCATCTACAGGGCTCGGGTAAGGACAGTTCTGAGACATACCAGGATGTGGCAGAGTGCACGGACTCTTTTACTTCCTTGCTTGCAGGCCATTCCCGGGAGATTCCGCCTGGCTCTCCTGACGTTACTTCCGGGACCGAGCCTATAGAAGGAGACATTGCCGGCTCCGGCCCCTGTGATGTCACGTCCGGGCTTGAACCAATGGCTGAAGACCTCAATGAGCCCGACCCCTATGATCTCACTTCCTGTCTTCCCCTTTAAAACCTCCTCCTTTTCCCTATGCCCTCAGTTCTGAAATGGACTCAGTTTTGTGCACAGCAGTGCTATCATTTGAAAAGAACACTTTGCAGCCAGGAAACCAAATTATACGGGTGGCTGCCCCAAACCTTGCTTTGTCTCATTGTGGCATTTGTGACAATAGGTAAATCTAGAATATGAACTACATGCTCACTTTTGAATCACCACGTATGTTCAAGTTCTCCCCAGACACCCAGGAAAACCCAACTTCGCAAAGCATTTCATTGATTATGGAGGATTGGAATAATCTGAGAAAACCGTAATGATTTTTCACATTTAATAGTTGCAAAAGGTGGCAGTGCCCCCTTAGGACTGGTCTGTGGTGGTTATATGGTAGTGCTGAGTCCCCATTAATTAGGCATTCAGGTTCTTTAAAGCCGTGTTTCTCAACCACAATGCCGTCAGCCACTTCTGAGGAGTGGGTGGTGGGTGACAAGTTGCTATCATTTATATTGGTAGTGGGTCATGCGGGGTCACCAAGTGGGAGCTCTAAAGACCATGCTGGATCTTGGTGGGGCGGGGGGGTCACAAAGACACTCATAAAGAGAAAATGTGGGCTGCGATGCTAAAAAAGTTGAGAAATGCTGCCTTAAAGGGAAAGAAGTGAGCAGCAACTGCAATTTGATGAAGACATCCCAGTACAGCACACAGCCAAACTCCAAATCCGTTTTCCCAAAGAGAGTATTTATGACAAAGAAAGGGAGAGAGAGAAACGCTCTCTGAATAGATAAACAGGTCAGCTGTTAAACAATGGCACATCCTAACAGATGGTTTCCTTATCTATGCTTCGTCTACATCAAAGACTTCCAGAAGCCACTTTATTTTTTTACATTTGAACACTTTGAAGTTCTGCATTCTTCAGTCAGAGTGTTCCTTCGGTGGCGCGTCCGACGGCAAGCCAGCGGCTTTGTGGTTTGAGTCCCACTAGTATTCTTTTGATTTTATCTTGATCTTACTTATGGTTCATATTCGAAAATATACAAAGAAGAATATTTGTCAATACTATGTATGTGATATCAAAAAGTTAACTTTTATTACTAGAAAATGATCTCTTCTCATAAAAAAATATTGTCCTATGTTATCCTAGAGCATTTAAGATAGTCTCATCAATGAGTCTTTACATCTGTTTATTTCTTATAGATAGATAGATAGATAGATAGATGGCACTATATAACAGACAGGAAAGGCTCTATATAGCATAGATAGATAGATGAAAGGCACTATATAGCATAGATAGATAGATAGATAGATAGATAGATAGATAGATAGATAGATAGATAGATAGATAGATAGATAGATAGATAGATAGGAAGGCCACTGACTTTATTTGCCCAAGGGACAGCATCTGCATTCATTTAATATTTTATTGACATGGAGCATAACAATATCTTTTGATTTCCTTTGAATTTTCATGGTGTTGTCCAAAATGTCTCCAAATCCTCTTTAATGAAACTCTGTAATGTATACTTTAATGACAATGTCTGAATTGTTTTTTTTAGTTTTAAACTTTTAATTGCCTGTAGTGGAGGAGTTCAAATATCTTGGAGAATAAAAAAAGAGAATCACATAAGGAGAGTCTCAATGGGTCTGAGCAGGCCCAGCATTTTGACAGTCCCACCATAGTCTTGACTCTCTAAGAAAACGAAAAAAAAAACCTT